>NC_056682.1:102632683-102953754 GCF_018350215.1 Panthera leo | reverse complement strand
CACGATTTCTGAAATTCAGGATGTCCCTCCTAGAAGGCTTTAAAGAAAGAACACAGTCTTCAAGAAGTTTCAAGGTTTACCACATTCACTTGGAGTGTAAGATTAGGGAGACTCCCTGATACGAAAACTACATACTTGACATAATGCAGACCTCTCGCCTAAAGATTTGGAAGAGCTTTGTAATGTGGATACTTAAATTAATCTGCACAATAATCTCGTGCATATGGCAGGATGTAAATATCACATATGTGTCAGCCAAAGATTAAGATTGTTTCAGGGACTCCTGGGTGGCTCAGTCTGTTAAGAGGCTGATCACTCAGGTCATGATCTTGAGGTTCAGGAATTGGAGCCCCGCGAATTCCAGCCCCACATCGGGCTCTGTGCTGACACCTCAGAGCCTGGAGCCTGTTTCAGATTCTGTGTCTCCCTTTCCTTCTGCTTCTCCCCTACTCATGCTCTGTCTCTCTCTCTCAAAAATAAATAAACATTAAAAATTAAAAAAAAAAACAGGAAAAAGAAGATTAAGATTGTTCTAGGTATACTTGTTTCAAGCAAATGTAAGGGAAAATTCAGATATATCATTTTGTATACATCCAAGTTAAGCAAGGGCATGCAGAAGAAAAAAAAATAAAACAATTGATTTCCAATGGATTGCAGCTGCAGTTAGAATGTGTGAGGATAGAGACCATTTAGTTGTTATGGTTCTGAGCAGAAGATGTAGCAACTTCGGGCTTCGCTGGGCCCTGTGCTCCCTGTGGGGATTGTGTGCCGGGAATGAGGGCCTTTTCAGACTTGTGACAGAATTGTTCTCAGTGACTAAGAGACTCTTAGTAGTAAATACAGTTAACAGTGTGAGTAGGCCAACTGTGGGTGTCAGCCCTGGGTGTTGCTGGTGTCAGCGGTGTTAAGTGAACCTTGGGCTGGAGGAAGGTGTGGGGGGAAGTTGAAGAGTTTATTAATAGGTACATAATAAATTTCATATAAATATAATATCTATGGAAGTATGAATTTAAAACATGATGACATCTGTTGTCCTAAATGAGAGATCTGAGTGGCTGCAAACAAGACTGGGAGAGGACTTACCTTTTACTGTGCATTTGTAGTTTTTGAATTTTATGCATAGTTTATTTATTAATTAATTTTATTTTTTTAATGTTTATTTATTTTTGAGAGAGAGAGAGAGAGAGACAGAGTGCAAGTGGGGGAGGGGCAGAGAGAGAGAGGAAGACACAGAATCTGAGGCAGGCTCCAGGCTCTGAGCTGTCAGCACAGAGCCGGACGCGGGGCTCGAACTCATGAACTGTGAGATCATGCATGACCTGAGCCAAAGTCAGATGCTTAACTGACTGAGCCACCCAGGTGCCCGTATGCAAAGTTTATATATTGCCTAGTCAATATGAAAGAACCACCACCAAATGTTTAATTCATACTTGTATTGCTCTCTTCAGTTTCCAAATGGCTCCAACTTACATAATTCTCTCTGCTCCTTTTAAAAAGTCTGTGAGGAAAACATCACAGGATTTCTCATTTTCAGCATGTAATAACTGACAGTGCAAATGTCTGACTTCTTTCAGTATCATGCAGTCAGTTAAAGTGTAGGCTAAAAAAAGGTTTTCTTGCTCCAAATTGTTCTTTCCATTATCTTGCACTCCCTTAGGTGTGCTGAGGATTATAAAACAGATTGGGTAGAAAAAAAAAATTCTGTCTTTACAAAACAGAGTTTACAGGCCAGTGTCTGGGCCATGTATCCCTGGATGCCTGGTGGAAACACAGTTACTGAAGCCAGAGTGACCTTCAGATCAGAAAACCATGCTATGTGAATTAAACTAATAATGTATTAAGTAATCATATCCGTCCTTTACTGGTCCAAGGCTGAGGACCTTATATACATTATTTGCAGTCTTAACCAATGTATTACAAATAGCTCTTCTCCCCATTTTGCAGTTGGGGAAATTGAGATACAGAGAAGTTACATCACCAACACATTAAGGTAAAGAAAAATTGTAAGGCTAGGATTTGTCTTCAGTTTGTCTTTCCCAAAGCCCATTCTTATTTTTCAAAGTGCTGGGCTGGTTGCTCTGGTGGATTCACAGGTAAGTAACAGAACAACTGCCTTAAAGATAGAAGTGTACACTATAGAGAGGAGTGGATGACAGAGCAGAGAGAAGACAAGTACTGCGAAAACTGTATGATGAACCCGAATATAATAAAAGGAGTCTGAGCAAATGCCATAAGGGTTTAAGGGAAGAAACAATCTCAGCCTCCTTTAGATGAGCTGGACCTGGCTTCAAGAGAGAGCTAGGAGGGGCACCTGGGTGGCTGAGTCGGTTAAGCTTCTGACTTCTGCTCAGGTTATGATCTCATGGTTCATGAGTTTGAGCCCTGCATCGGGCTCTGTGCTGACAGCTCATAGCCTGGAGCCTGCTTCACATTCTGTGTCTCCCTCTCTCTCTGCCCCTCCCCTGCTCACTCTCTCTCTCTCATAATAATAAAAAATTTAAAAAAAATTAAAAGAAAGAGCTAGGATGTGAAATAAACATTGAAGAACTACTGAGAAATTGAAATATGGAGTAGACCTGGAGTCATGAATAAGAGGAAAGTGACACATTGCAGATGAAATGTGTGGATGCTTTTATGGCTGGCCAGTGCCTGAAACATAAACTATGCTAATAAAAATAAAATTTTGTCTGTTGGCCCCCACGGTCAGGCCTCTAAGCTGTGGGAGTAAGAGCTGAGATGCTGGTGAACAAAGACCCAAATAGTACAAAAATCAATCAATAAATAATAAAAAAGATGTTGAATGAACGCATGTAAGGTGACAAAGAAGGAAGAAAGCATGAAAGCCCCTCTCCCCCAATTTTTATCATTTTGTCTTGGATGAACTCTGAGTTACATTAGTATTTTATTGTGGTAATTATTTAGTGCTTGATTATGATAAAAACAAAACAAAACAAACCTTAACACGATGAAGGCACATGAGCGTGCCAAAGTCATGCTTTGTTATGTTGGCCAGCTCTCTTCAAGCTCAAGGAGAATGGCAGAATCCAGAACTCCTGTTGCCAAAGTTCCACTTCCCTCAGGCTAGAGTAGTATTCCAGCTCTGCTCTCTAGATATATGGGACCTTTGAAAAGACTTTGGGGATTCCACAATGAAGAGTTAAATTGCCTGGAAAACTCATCCATTGATTGTATCTGTTTTTTGTTTGCATGTTTGGTTTGTTTTGTTTTGCTTACCGTGGTTCCCGATAAGATTTTATTCTTTTTTTTTTATTTGAGACAGAGAGACAGACAGACAGAATGGGGGGGGGGGGGGAGGGGCAGAGAGAGAGGCAGACAAAGAATCAGAAGCAGGCTCCAGGTTCTGAGCTGTCAGCACAGAGCCCTTTGCGGGGCTTGAACTCACAAACCGTGAGATCATGACATGAGCTGAAGTCAGATGCTCAATCGACTGAGCCACCCAGGAACCCCAAGGTCTTATTCTTAGTAGTAGGGGTATTTCTTTACAAACCTAGCTAGACAAAATATGTCTGTCATTGAAATATATTCTCAATGTTGCAAGACATAGAAATTCTGAGCCAGGTGGAGGGCATTCACACAAGGTGCAAATGATGGGAAATGAAGGTGGTAAACTACAACACAATGTAATGAAAAGCGTCCTGGGTAGGAAGGTATGGCAGTGGTTTCCACTATGATCCCACTAATGAGATGGGAGATTTGCTTCTATGTGGTAGGGTGACCTGAACAATGAAATCTGACCTCTTGGGACTCCTTTTTCCTCATCTGTACAACGAAAACTTGAGAAAGTTGACCCTCTTTTGTCCAGCTATTGGCAATTAGGTACTGAACACTTTCTAGGATTAAAGCATACTGCTACTAATTTATTTCTTTTATGCAGTTAGCTATTTTAGGCACTTAAAAATGTTACATTTGATGTGAAGCTATAAACTGAGTTGAAGAACTCACTTTAATTTGTGAATGACTAGAATTGTACACAACAAAGTAAAGTGATTTCTCTAGTAATTCAGTATAACTTATGATAAATTGCTTCTTCAATATAAATGTTACAATGTGTAAACACATACACAGTCTGGGTTTAAATCTATTGCATATACAGACTGTCCCCCAGCCAGTTCATTTATTCTGATCCTCTTAAAGGTGTGTTGACTACCGTAGGCTGACCCAAATGTTATGATGTGGCAACCTGTGCAGACTTGCCTATCTGTGTATTCGTGAAAATACAGTTTGATAGAATTGCCCTACTATTCCATGATATGGCTTATGTGTATGACCATGTAATTGACTTCTTAGATGAAATCACTTCTATTGTCTTCTAGTCACATTGCAAAACAAAACAAAACAAAACAAAAAACCATGAACCAAACACAGATGGCCTTTTTCTCCAGTGTGGTAGGTTTTATTACTTTTCAAAATTCACCATATATTACATGTATATATATATGTATACACACACACACACACACACACACACACATATGTATATAATCTCTGCAATACATATTGTTCACTGCTATGTGCCAGGCACTGAATTTGGTACTGTGGTTATGGCTGTGCAAAAAACAGACACAGTCCCTGTATACCAATTCCTGGGCCTACTGGTGTTTGTAAATAGGCAAGAACAATTCAGTATGATCTATAAAGTGTAAGATGCCATTGGAGATACGTGGGGGGATAATCGGATCTGTATTTGTCAAGTTTACTCAACCTTCAGTGTGGAAAATGCATTGCCAGAAACCAAGACTAGAGGTGGAGTATCTAGAAGTGGAGTTAGCAGACATGGCAGAAATATAGGTGAGAAATTATGGTGGGCATACCCAAGACAATGGGAAAGAGATTAGAAAAAAGGGGGCATATTCAAAAGCTTTGTAGTTGGTAGAATTGAATTTTGGAATTAAAGAGAAGAACAATCCAGGGAAAATACTCTGGTTTCTGGCCTGGGAAGCTTGATGACTGCTACTGCCTTTCAGTGTGATGAGGAACTGAAAAATAAGCAACAGGAGGGTGAAAATGAGTTTGTCTTGGAACATGTTGCACTTTGGGTTCTGGTGGGCCATTCAAGCAGAAAAGTCTAGTAAGCTTTATGTGGGTATAAAGCACAGAAGAAAAGTCTAGGATGGAGATCAGACAAAGATATACAAGTCCCCAATCTAGTAACATCTGCAGTTGTAGATAAGATGACCATTCAGGGAAAGTGTGTAGGCTTAGAACAGAAGGCCAATACCAGAACACTGATTGAAGTCCACATTTTAACAGACAGGTTAAGACACAAGAGGAAATCCAGAAACATAAAAATGTCACAGAATTTCAAGGTAAGAGGGCACTTGAAAGAGGAAAAAATGGCCAAGTGTCAGTTGGTATAGAGAGGCCAAATAAGGAAAGGTTTAAGAAGTAACCACTGGATTCAGCAACCAGAAAGTCATTGGTGTCTTCTGTGGGAACAGTTTCACTTGAGTGATGAGGATAGAAGCCAGATCACATAGGCTTCAGAACTATGTGAAGGCCGTAGACATAGTGACAACATGTGTAAAAAACCCTCTCGAGAAGTTCAATTGCTAAAGAAAGAAAAGAGATAGAGTGCTAAAGTGTGTATCAGATTGAAAAGAAGGCCTTAGGAGAGACTTAAGCATCATTATATGCCCATTTGAAGAAGCCAATAAGGAAGGAGAAGAAAACAGCCAGTGGCAGGGGATCCCTAAGAGGATCGAGGGTATGAGATATTGGTAAAAGCATTAGCCTTTACCAGGAAGCAACAATCCCTCCAAGTAACAGGAGGAAGGAGTGATGAAGGTTCAGATGGTTGGGTAACAGGAGTTAGTGTGATAAGAGCTTTCAACACACAAATATGAATATGCCAGGATTCTAGTCCTCTCTTGGTTTGGAGGAGGGAGATAGAATATATGCATATAAATCTGTTATTAAGTGGAAAGTGAGACATGACACAAATGACTTAGAAATGAAAGGCAATGCATGTCAGCCTAGAGAATGAAAAGGTTGTTTCTGAATTGGGATGGAGTGGAATCTCATAGAGGAGGTAAAATCTAAGACGTCTTGAAGTATGCAAGAAACTCAGAGGTGTAGACAATTATATAGCAAGAGGACAGTTTAAGCAAAGGGAAAATATCAATAAAATGAAGGTGGTGTTTAGAGAACAGTGAGTATATAATATTTGAGTGAAATATAAGATACACGGAATAGGTGATAAGTCTCAAAATGTAAATGGGAGTTATGTTGAAGAAACCCCCTCACGTCAGACCAAAGAGTTTGGAGTTGGACTTGTTTTCAGTGACAGGTGGGAAGCTGTAGAAGAATTTTTTTAATGTTTAGAAAGTTAAATATTTGGGAATCATATTAGAAAGGTATGACAGCATATTAAAAACAAAGACATGGAAAACATGGAATACAAAAATAGGTATGTTAGGAATTTGATAAATATTGATTGATGAGTGAAGGGGTAATTGGATGGATAAAAAAATAAACACAATTATTTTAACACTGGAATGAAGGGCTTGTGCTGTTTTGCATTTACTACTAGAATCATGTGAGGGGGCTGACTTCTGTTCTACATCTACCATATACACCAAACACCAACAGTGTGCGGTCATTTCTGTAGCCAACTGTAACAACTGGCCCACAATCCCCTCGTAGGCTAATTTAGTTGTCTACCCTTAGGAAAATAAGCTTCTAGATGTTTCAAAGTAAAATTTACAAAGTATGAACTGCTTTTGTATTTGTACATATAATATAGTAAGTCAAAAACTAATATTTCAAACTTCATTTTGACAAATGATTTAAATGAAGAGTATAAAAATACTATGTTAGTTTTTGAAGACCTTAATATATTTGCTAAATTTTACTGTTAGGTAAATTATGCAAGGAAGAATATTTACTCTTAAAATTTTTTAAATATTTTTCAGTGGTGAAGGTTTTGAAAAACACTTTAAGAAAGCATTATAACTATTTCAACTTAATTAAAAAAAATTTCGCTCAGCTTCTATAAAGAAAAAAAAAACCCACAGTATTTTTAATGACATCATGGTGACTCAGATTGCTTTATGAAATACCTACTCTTTGATATTTCCTATTATAAAGAGTTTGCCAAGGGGCTGATTGATTTCTCTTTATCAATGATCAAAACTATTACACTTGTGGGATGACATGTAGAGGAAGCTTGTCATTAAGTTGGAGGTTTGAGGGCACCTGGGTAGCTCAGTCGGTTAAGTGTCCGACTCTTGGTTTCGGCTCAGGTCATGATCTTGGCGGTTTTGTGAGTTCCAGCCCTGCATCAGACTCTGCATTGACAGTGTGGAACCTGCATGGTATTCTCTCTCTTTCCCTCTCTCTGCCCCTCCCCTATTTACGCTTTCTGTGTATAAAATAAACTTAAAAAAAAAAGTTGGAGTTTTGAAGCCTCCAAGTAAAATGCTTTTATACTGCATCATAACTTGGTTTCCTCAGAATTGTACTTCTTAAAGATAAGTTAGTAATTAATTCTAAAGCTATGTTTAATTATAAAACATAAGATATTAAGTATATGCTTGAAAAATATTAGTCATAAGTATTATAGTATGAAAACAAAAAAAAATGCTTTAGAAGCTGCCTTAAGTTTACTAAACTAAGGGCAAACCATGACAAATTTCAGTTAATAAAGAGAATTTTTATATTCATGTCAGCCACTGCAAACAGGAGCAGAATGTGATTTGCAACTCCACTGTGCCATTTGCATTAGCCAGTAGTCAAATAGGCCCTTTAAATACAGTTGTGCTGGGGCACCTGGGTGGCTCAGTGGGTTAAGGGTCTGATTTCGGCTTAGGTCAGGATCTCATGGTTTGTGGGTTTGAGCCCCACATTGGGCTCTGTGCTGACAGCCTGGAGCCTGCTTCAGATTCTGTGTCTCCCTCTCTCTTTACCCCCCACCTCCACCCCAGCTCACATTCTGTCTCTCTCTCTCAAAAGAAAATAAACATTAAAAACATTTTTTAAATAAAAACACAAAAATAAATAAATACAGTTGAGTTCACTGAATAAGAATATGTGAGTGGACAACAATACTGTGTTTTTGAGGATTTAACAGATATACCTAATAGACACTCATATTTAGTCTCTATGTGTGTGTTTCCACACTTGAGAGTTTTTATTTTTTTATTTTATTTTGTTTTTGTTTTTGTTTTTGCTAAGCCTTTCAGCTTTAAGATTTTTGTTTAAGCTCTATGAATTATTTTTGACTCATTAAACAAGTTCCTAGGATTCTTATTTTAAAGCAGATTTTATAGGTAAGATATTTTCCTTTGTTTTCATTAAGCCTGTGAAGTATACAGGAAAAAAAAATTAAAATAGAACTCAGCATGGAGGCACCTTAGCTAAAAAAGTCAGAGATGGCAAAAGTTTTCAGAAGGTAAGCTGTCAAATGGCATTCGTTTTTAAGTGTTAATGTCATTTTTATAAAAAAGTTAGTTAAAAAAAGAAAAGAAAAGGTATTATCTATCAGTTTTTATGGTGTAACTTCCAGTGGGAAAGTTTTAGAAATGAGCTCTTTCCAAGGCATCACTCTCATTCTTTTGAGACAATAGTTCCATCTAGTGGACATTTTACTTAGAAACAAACCTTTGATTTCAAATTTTTCTTTTTCTTTTAACTAAGTCAACGTTAGAAGAAACTAACTGGAATAATAGCAGAGATAATTTGTTGAACAAGAAACTAAATGATTAAGTTGGTAAACAAACAAAAATACCTACTTTTACATAAAACCCTTTCCAAAAAAAATTGGCTAATTTAATCAATGTACAGACCCAATCTAGATAGTGCTGGGGTGACTGAGGTGAGAAATAATTACAACTTGATTAAAAAAAAAAAAAAAAAAAAAAAAGTCTGGTACAAGTGTTAACAAAAATACAAAGCAATAGAGATCTTTTATTTATTTATTCATTCAGCGATAGCATTTTATTGGATGCCCACTTCAACTACATGCTCGTCACTTTCTAGCAAGTGGGATACTGACAGACAGTTGCTTTAGTCATATGGCAGGGGAGGGGCACCTACTAATATCCCTGGCAGTCCAAAGTGAACCACTGGGCATTTCAAAACTTGACCTCTCATTAATGGCTTAATTTGCAACACAATAGCAAAATAGCCAACCTATTTAGATGGTTCATTCAAATATTAATCATCTGGACATATTCTAAAATATTACCATGGTTGGATTTTTAAAATTGATTTGGCAAAGTGTTGCTTCTAATTACATTATCTTTAAAAGCAGATTGAAGGCCTACAAAGTAAATGTCTGAACATTCGGAATAAAAAGTAAGCCTGAAGTCATAGCTCTTGTTATGGTTATCATCATGAACTTAGATGATTCTTTCTATGAATGGCTCTCTGTTAAGCAGATCTATCACTAGTTTCATTTCAAAAGACCCAAATGGTTGATTGAATCTTTATTTACTTTTAATTTGGTTTAAAATTAAAATGATTAAAGTTTGAATAAATCTTTCAAAATACACAGATAGTGTTTTGGGTGCAAGGGTGTTTGGATCTTAAGGCAGGGCATTTCTGGCTTTCTTTTATCCCTTTTATAACTTGACTATGACTGGCTCAACCCAGAGCAGACAAACTGACTACCAGGGGTAGTCTTAGGTTAAGTAGCATTTCTGTACCTCTTTTGCATACATTGGGACCAATTCTAGAGCCTCCCCATGCTGATCTTCCATTTAGATATATCCGATATCCCTCCTGGGATTCTCATATATTTGTATGGTGACAAAAATGCCACTTTGCAATTGCAAGACAGTGGCTCAGTGATAACGGGCCTTAGAAGTCTTCTATCTAGGTGCCAAAAGTTAACTATCCTCACCCTTTCACCAGGACAGGAGGAGTCTTACCAACTGTCTTTGATGCCATTTAAGTACTGGAAAGTACATTACGATGTCAAAGTAATTCAGACAGATGTGGATAGGATAGTCTTGAATCTCTAAAAATGTCTTCTCTAGTGATCTTTCTCTGTAGTAGAAGTTATAGCCTAGACCTGAAGGTAAACTTGCTGAATAGAGCTTTTAATAAAGTGTCAAACAGGTTAGAAACTTAAGCAGTGTTATTGTGATCTATGCAAGCGATTAAAATCAAACTCTTATGAGCCACAAGAGGAAACAGTGAGAACAAAGCCCAGACCTGTGACAATGGGGGTGAAGGAGGCAGCGTGGTTGAATTAAAAGTGTAGGGGCTGGAGTATGTGGCCATTTGAAGATAATACTAATGGCTGTCAGTCACTAGCATCTTACTTGGCACCAAAGATTTGACTAGGTGCTTTCGGATGTTGTCTTACTCGTTCTCACAAAATTTTGTGCAACAGATATTATTACATTGATCCATTTAACAGATAAAAAACTTGAGGGCTATAGAAATTAAATTACTTGCACAAGTTCACACAGAAAATAGGAGGCAAAAATGACATTTGCTGTCTGACTCCAAATCCTTAGTTTGTTCTGCTCTACCAGTGAAACTATTATTTTCAACCTCAAATTAATATATATATATATATAATGGAACTTTATGGAAAGTAGTTGAAACCATTGCAGTATTCTATGCAGAAAAAGCTTTACTACTCACAACAGCATTATTCACAACAGCCAAAAGATGGAAACAATCCAAGTGTCCATCAATAGGTGAATGGATACACAAATGTGGTACATACATACAATGGAATCTGGTTCAGCCTTTAAAAGGAATGAGGCTTTTGTTGTTGTTGTTGTTAAGGTGTGAAGTTCTGGCACATGCTACAACAGGGATGAACCTTGAAAACATGATGTGAAATAAGCCAGACACAATAGGATAAATACTTTGTGATTCTACTTACATGAGAATAGGCAAGTTGACAAATACTGAATATAGAATAGAGGTCAGCAGAGGCTGGGAGATGGGGAGAGATAGGAAGCTATTGTTTAATGAGTACAGCATGGGATGATAAAAAAAATTCTGGAAATGGATAGTGATGATGATTATGTAACATTGTGAATGTACTTAATGATACTGAACACTTAAAAATGGTTAAAATGGTACGTTTTATGTTGTATGTATTTTACCACAATTAAAAACAAAAAGAAAAAAGAACACTTTGTTGAGGATGAAAGAGATTTGAGGAATGTTGAAAGATAAAATCAGGAGCAGTGGAGGGGAGTAAACTGCACTTGTACATCCAGAAAAGTCAGAGGATAGAACTTGGAAGTTTCTGGTACGGAGTTGGGATCCACAAATTCAGCCAAGTCTGAGTACAGATAATCAAAGGGAAAAGGATAGACAAACAGGCATCAACCTACCTAAGAAAGTGCATTGACTGGCCTGTTAAGATGCAAATTAATAGCTGAACCTGCTCCCAACTCAGTCCAGGAAGAGGAGACACGTTACTTTGTTTTGCATACGTTATGGCCTCAGTTATGTCTCCCCTCCCATTCACATGGGGGGCCCTGACCTCCAGTACCTCAGAATATGACTGTATTTGGAGATCCTTTTTTAAAATTTAAAAAGAATGTTTACTTATTTGTTTTGAGAGAGAGAGAGAGAGGGAGTGCATGAGCGGTGAGGAGGAGAGAGAGGGAGGGAAAGAGAGAAAGAGATAGAATCCCAAGCAGGCTCTGCACTTTCAGCACAGAGCTTGACACAGGGGTCAAACTCAATCTGTGAGATCATGACCTGAGCCGAAATCAAGAGTCAGATGCTTTACTAACTAAACCATCCAGGCACCCTGAAGATAAGATCTTTAAAGACGTGGTTAATTTAAAATGAGGCCCTTGTAATGGGCCCTAATCCAATCTGGTATCATTATAAGAAGAGAAAATTTGGAACAAAAGAGACACCAGGGATGCTCACATGCCACAGGAAAGACCATGTGAGGCCACAGGGAGAAGGTGGATTTCTGCAAGTCAAGAAGAAACCAAACCTACTGACACATTGATCTTGGACTTCCAGCCTCCAGAACTATGAGAAAATAGAATTTCTAATGTTTAAGTCAACCAGTCTGTGGTGTTTTGCTGTGATAGCCCAGCATATTAAAACACTAAAGCAAGTATAAAACCTGTTTCTTGAGGTATTCTTGGTCTATGGTAGAGTAGTTTCATTGATGTAGGAGCTAATCCTTCATAATGCTATGCTGAAGAGAGACATCAGAAAGGAAAGGAAAGGTATAACTCTAATAAAAATGGCCTTTGGGTAACTTAAAAAGCAGTTGTCTAGACAGGAAGGTGCTGGGACCATTTTCTACAGTTGACACACATTCTCTCCCCTGGAGTTTGACCCATATAAGGTGAACTTCCCGGCATCCTTAGACTCTTGCGGCTGACTGGATCAGCATCTCAAGGATCCAGGCATGTTCATTCCCTTACCCCGTTCCTATGTAGACCTAGAAGTGGAAGCAAATGCCACCCTTGACAAATCACAAGTGGCTTGAATATTTTAATCAACAAATATTTAAACAAATTTGTTTAATAAACAAATAGTTATTATTTAAGTAGGAATAAGCAAAACAGTTGAATGAGAGAAAATGGCACATTACTTCAAGCACAATAAGAAAATATGTTTTTGAACATGAGTTTTTGAACTGATTAGAATTTTATACAAAGAAAACTGCTAGCCCAGGACCCTTTGGGGAAGGACCAATTCCTGCCTGGTGACTACCTTATTCTTTGCCTGGTTACTTGCTTGCATCTTCCTTTGCTTCCTTCCATGAGAACTGAGTTCCTATTGTGGACTAAACACTGTGCTGAGGAGTACAGAAATGAAGTCTAGAAGCACAGTTCCTATCCTCAAGGAGTGCCAGTTGAAGTCATGGGAAGAGCCAAGTAAGCCAGTGATTTCTTGCAGGGCATTGCATCCCATCACACAGTGATACAGAGTCTTGTGAGAACACAGAGGGGGCACAGCCAGATAAGATGGACACTGGGGGAGGCTATTCTTAAGGCAGGGAGGGGGGATGCTTGAGCTTAATTTTCATGGAGAAATTCATTTAGTCATCCAACCCACAAACATTTACCAAATACCTATCATATACCAGGCATCTTCTAGTGTTTCCGAACTTGGGAGAGCATCAGAATCATCTGGAAGGGTTGCTTGGGAAGGAAGCAACACAGACTGCTGCTTGCTGAGGCAGAAGATCTGCAGCCAGGTTTGATAATTTGCATTCCTAACCCATTTCTAGGTGATAGTGCCACTGGTACAAATATTAGACTTTGGGAACCACTGCTTTAGACAGAGCAGTAAGTAATGGGGGAAAAGAAAAGCAGCACCATGGGTAGGGTTGTGAAGTTTCAAGCAAGAAACAAAGCTTCAGGATGGGCTTTGGTGGCAATGAGCCTTGAAAGCCCCTAATGCACTTGTTAAGTCCTAAAAGCTACCTCAACCTGAGGGAAGAAACACTTGTTCATTTAGTCCATTCAGCAGGGGCCCTTTGCAAAATATCTATCCTGTATGTGAGTTTTAATCGTTGGTCTGCTAAAGGGACCACTTCTTTTGTAACTGGCACAAAGGCTTGGGGTATGCCAAGGCTGGAAACGATGTGCAAAGCAGGGCACGGGCGATGGAATTAGAGATCCGAGATCCTTCAGAATGTTCAGAGCACATAAACAATGGTGAAGCTAGGGCTCCACACTGGCCAATCTGACTTCCACCTGTTGTCTATTACACTTAGCAACCTGGATCCCCTTCCACACACAGATGTTGTGTTAAAATGTTTCACACACACACGGGAACTGCCTCATCTCATCCTGCTTGGATCCATACTGTCACTGTGGACAGTTCTTCAGCTTACCTATTTACAGGCCATGTGATGCTGCTAGATATTAAATAGATGTTAGAAAAAGGCAAAGGTATGGGACCCAAAGGACCAATTGAAGGACACTAATAAAATAATGGCTTAGGTGGAAGATAGTCAATAAACAACGAAGACCACACAGGACCAAAATGCCTGAAGAGGACCGCAAGGACATGTGGGCTCAAGGTCTGAACTTGGGAATTTGTGTGAAAAGATTAAGGGGAATGACTGGCACGTCAAATCAATAAACAACAACAGAACAGGTGATTAGAGTGGCTGTATTTAGAGTTGACCTGAGAGGATTAAAGAAACTTTGCTTGAGAAGAAAGCCTATTAGGAGAAGACTGGAGTCCTTGGGCAAAAACCATTCTGAATAAGAGATTTAGCTTCAGTAACGAAGAGAGAAAAAATCCTGCACATGGAGATTTGTAGGTTCAAAATATTTAAAAGAGGCACACAGCCTGCGGGTCATTTTGTGGGAACCATACTTGCTGTTCATCTCTCTGGTGTTTCCACTGCCTACAATTGTTCACCCCCATATTTTCAACAGGACTTGCAATGTCAAAGAATATGATTGTTAAAATGGATTTGGGTGAAAACAAGAAAATATTGAAATTTCAACATTTCTGTAGTGAAGGCAAAAGGCTTAAAAAAGATCATTTAACGTCTTCTCATTTAAGTCTTTATTAAGACTTCCAGCAACACAAGACTGTTTGTGTTAATGTGCAGGTAAAATCTGCTGTCTGCTAAGTATATCACACGTGAGAGCTCAGCCTGCATCAGCTCCCTGGGGGATTGTTCAAACAGATCAGTAGACTCCCACTCCTGGAATTTCTGATTCAACTTCTGGGGTGTGACCTGAGAATTTGTGTTTCTAACAAACAAGCTCCCAGCAGATGCTGATGCAGCTGGCCTGGGGACAACACTTTGAGAACCATTGTTTGTAAACACTAATAATGTCATTTCTTACAATGAGAAAATCAGTGTTTAAATGGCAAAAGTCACAGCTTGTGGACAGTTTGTGAAGCATTGAGGTAAAGCCACTGAGTTCAGACAATGTTTGAGCAAATGTGAGCACCTCTCACCCTGCAGGGAAGAGATCTTGCCAATTTTGCCCAGCCTGCTTACCAAAGATTTCATGCACAAGACGACAGGTGCAATATGGAAGCGTTTCATAAATTGTACCTCAGTGGAAGAGAGTTGATTACAATCTTAGGCAAGGCTGATTGGGTCATGCCAAGTAAATGGAAGACGTGAAAAATATAAGCATTTGTTGTGAATTTTCTATTAAATGGTAAAAAAGATTCCTTACAGGTAAATTTGAGAGCATATATTTGCTCCAATCACCAATCAGAGCAAACTTTGTACTACATATATCTTTGAACATGCAACTCTTTGAAGAACGCTGTCAGTTGGAAACAAGCACAAAGAGACTAGCACAGAATAGACTTCCTGGTGATGTCCACAAGCAGGTCTGGGAACCCATACAGATCTTAAATCAAAAGAGCCACCACTGAGATTCAGCAAGCTAGGCCTCACCCGTGCATTACTTAAGCATTCCTAGATTAAGTGGCTTATTTGGCCCCAAAGAAATCACTGAAATAATTGGAAACTGAAATAGCTGTTACACACTGTCCTTCTGTCTCTGACTGCTGAACGCATCTCCTCGGTATCAGGTTTAACCCGATGAAATGGTAAGTAGATCAGAACTACTATGGAATAAGCTCAAACTGGTGAAGGGGTTTCTAATATTCATCTGTGAGTGAGTGACCAACCTTTCCTTAGTACATATCAGTTAGATAAACTGGTCTATTAATAGGTCACTTTCAATCTACAAGCTCATTTGGGAAAGCAGTAGGTAATGGAGGCCTCATTCAAATGGGAGAAGCGTAACATAACACTTACTCGAAAAATAGCACTGTTGGTTCTGAAAAAGAAAATGTGTAGGCACTGAATAAGTATCATAGGAAACATGACACAGTCTTATTAGGAATGCCGTTGGAAGTAGCTGTGGTGGAGGGTGGGGCTCAGTCCCTTTAAGAGGAAGGTTGGGACTATTGAGTTCCAGCGGCTCCTCTCATTAAAAGGGACTTAAGTGAGGACTCCTGACTGCGAAGGGGAGGACAGCCAGGCTGGGTGAAGGAGGAGGCTTCTGCTAACAAGCCTGGTATGGGGCCTTACACAGAAAAACCACACAATTGACTTCCTTTGTTGTTTCTACATGGACTGATGTATGGGAGAGAAGGCCCTGATGGGTTAGTTAGGGATATCCCTTTTGAGGAGCCCTAGAAAAGGAGCCAGATGGTAAAATAAAGCCTAGCCAAGATCAATGTGACACAGCTTCCCCAGCACCCTTTAGTTGTGGCTCTTTCGTTCTGGAAAAAAACGTGTTTGTTCCCCTTCGAGCCACATACTCTGCGTGTGTGGTGTGAGTGTCTTGAATGTGCCCATATAAATGCAAAATGCTAAGACCAATGTAGAGCGCTATTTAACTGTACACACAAAGGCACCTCGATTAGCCCTCTTCCCATGACGTATTTTCAAGGTTGCCATTCCTCACTCTGCATATGGGCTAGAGCCAGGTAGCCACAAATCTCAGATGGACTGATCAGGAAAGACTCACTCCGAGCCCGCTTCAGTCAAGCAGCTTGTGTTCTGTTAAGCTTACGGTGTGCTCAGCACCCGTATGTTGTCAGCTCGTGTGCGTATTTGGGCTTCTCCACCATGGAGGATGATCTGGTCCTTACAGTTTAGTCCCTTCTGCTTTGCTTTCAGAAGATGTGCTCATCCTAAGTGAGTCCAAGGAAAAGAACAGATTCAAAACTGGATAGTCATTATTGCAGTATTATTTTCATCAGGAAAGTCTGAAGATGTCATGCATAAATTTGTTTGTCTCTTTTAGACCGAATAATGTTTTGGAAGGTGTGTGAAATCAATGGGTATAACCTGAAGAAAAAGCGGCCAGATGAGGGTCCTGGAGGCTGGAAATAACACGATGATGGTGATTGTCATTTTTATGGCTTCATTTTTGTTGCTTCGAAGGGATTCCCTAAAGAAATTTGCTTATTTTATCAAAGCAAGACAGCTGACTTTGTTTCAGAGTATCTATTGCCGACACTAACACTAGCTCTCCAATTTGCCAAATAAGAATTCTTGCCATATGTTTGGCATCTTTAAAGTAGCTTTTCTCCTTATCTTCAATCAGTGCCAGAAGTTAAGGGATCTGATACAATTTGCTACAAGGCTCTAGCTGTGGTGGTCTTGATCTTGCTGGATAGTATTGTGTCGGGCCATTCAACATGTTTCCCCTCTGCTTTCACTTCAACTATATTTCAATTAAAAAAAAAAACAAACTTGTTGATGTTGCTTTTTTAAATTGTTAAAAAAATCCTTAACTTTTGGGGGTCAGTCAGAAATTTTATGTATGATTCCATTTTGTGAAGAATCACATGTAATCATGGTAGTTATGACATTGTTTATTGCCAGGTAGACTGCTTCTCAAGACTTAGGCATCATTAATTTTGTTCATGACAAACCTAACGTGAGCATCCACAAAGGAAAACCACCATTATTACCACTACCAACAGCAAAATACTAGCTAGGGGATGGGGAGGTTACCACATAATAAGCTAAAAATAAACAAAGTATTCCAATAAGAAGATTCTGGAATGACTGAAAACAAAATATTGGGGGGCGGGGGGGAGGCAAACTTGTTCTACGAGACCTTCTGTGACCAAAAGCCCTGCACAGGCATGTATATGACTTTGTTTTCATACTTGAAAATCTCACTTTAAGCGTGGAGATCTTAACTATTTGTTAAAGCATTTCTAAGGACATCTGAAAAGACTTTTGGAATGAGCTTTAGAAATGGAGCTCACAAAATTCAATATGTCAGGATTGCATTGTCTTGCCAGCTAGTCCTCAAAATATTTTTTTCAACATGGTTTTGGTCAACTGTCCAATAAGGGTTGGACTAGCCAGTGCCTGAGCTATCACCCTAAGAGTACACTCTGCCCCCAACCTTTGTTCATCACTATCTGATTGACCTTTTCCACTGGCAGGACTTTTGCTGAGGGAAAGTCAATCCCAGGTGGAGGCCTGCTTCAAAACTCTGTTTTCTGTGGAGTTCACTAGGTGTCTCAGTAACATTCCATAGATTGGGTGCCTCATAAACAAGAGAAATTTATTTTTCACAGTTTGGAGCCTGAAATCCAAGATCAGGGTGCCAGCATGGTTGTATTCTGGCAAGACCCTTATTCTGGATTATGGAACTTCTGCCTGCTTCTCTCTGTGTCCTCAAATGGTGGAAGGGCGAGCTAGCTCTCCAGAGCCTCTGTTGTGAGGGCACTAATCCCATTTATGAGGACTCTTCTCTCATCACCTAATTACCTCCCAAAGGCCCTGATACCATCACCTTGGGTATTAGGTTTTCAACATAGGAATTTGGTGGTGGGCAAGGGACACAAACATTCAGACCATAGCACCAGGGTATCTTTAAGATGGAAAGGGACACTGTTATGGGTTGAATTGTATCTCTTCAAATTTTGTATATAAAAATCCTAACCCTAGCACCTCACAATATAATTTTATTCAAAAATAGGGTCATTACAGATATGCTTAGTTAAAGTTGGAATGAACACATACTGGAGTTGGATGAGCCACTGATCTAATGTGACTAATGTCCTTAAAAAAAGAGGAATTTGTGGGGCACCTGGGTGGCTCAGTGGGTTAAGTGTCCAAGTCTTGATTTGGGCTCAGGTCATGATCTCACAATTCGTGTGCTGACAGTGTGGAGCCTGCTTGGGATTTCCTCTCTCTCTCTCTCTCAAAATAAATAAACTTAAAAAACAAAAAATAGAAATTTGAGCACAGGCAGCACCATGTGCAGATGAAGATAGAGATGGAGTGATGTTTCTAAAAGCCAAAGAATACCAAGAAAATGGCCAATTAACCACCATAAACTAGGGAAGAGGCACAGAACAGATCCTTGCTCATATCTCTCAGAACTAACAACCCTGCTGGCACCTTGATTTCAGATTCCTGGCCTTCAGAACTGTGAGACAATACATTTATGTTGTTAAAGCCACCCATTCTGTGGTACTTTCTTATGGCACCCCTGGCAACGTAACACAGATGCCATTGTCTTCATTCCTGCTGATGCTATGCACTTCGGATGATCAGCCACTTGTCAGGATTTCTCTGCAGATGGTAGTGGTGCCATATAGCATATTGGGAAAGATCCTTCGTAGCAGTGGGCTGAGTTCTTCCTATTCGTCTTGCTCAGGTCTAAGCCTGCTAAGAGTTTCTGAGAAAGTTTTACCTCAGAACTCACCTCACATGTCACCTCTGAAGGCCTTTTTGCTTTCTGGTTTCTCTACGCCTGAACAAAATTCTGTGAGGAACTCTAGGCTGAAGTTGTTTACCAAGTCGGGGGGTGGGGGTAGAGAAGGGGATATTCTTTTTGTTCCTCTGAGCTCTGACCCCCAGTGATGCCAAAAGGCCTATCTTGGAGGATCCTGGAAGCAGCAGCAGAAGTACACGCAGAGGGCTGTGGGAACCCATTGCTTTAAATAGTTTTGCTTCAGACATTCGGAATTAGTCTATTTTCTTACCTCAAGTTTTGTCACCAGATTAGTTAATCTAAGTACATTTTCAGTTTCCAATGAAAGAACAGTTAAATGGAATTTGATTTGATATGGAAATATATTTACCACTTAAATGTTAGATACATAGTGCACTAGAACATATTAAAATTAATATTACAGGTGTTAATAATACTGTTCAACCCCACCATATTTATGCCGTGGTGATAATGTAGTTTCTGAGGCTTTGCTGAAACATGACTACTGCTAATAACTACTGCCTTTTGAATGACTACTATGTGTCAGGTGATTTATATGCATTATTAATCTTCCAAAAACTCTGTCAGAGGTGGAAGCCTTGCAATTAAGATATACAAATTCTATGGTTTTTAAAAAAAGTCAAGTAAATTGTTTAAGATTGTTGAAGTCGTAAGTGGAAGAGCTGGGATCAAATGTAAGTCTGTCTGACTCCAAATCCCATGTGTTTTCCACCACGACACTTTGCTGTTATTATTTCTGTACTTCTTTATGAAGAGAGAATGATTTTCATATATTTGGAAACAATCAGATCTTTTAATTAAAAAAAAAGTTCAAGGTTGAATATGGTATAATCTATCATAATAGAAAGTTTGGTATCCCAAACTCCAGGCAAATAATGGATGCTTTCCAAAAATGCATTCATTATCCTTCATTGATTTCATTAAATTTCACAAAGCCTTTTTTACAGCATTTATCCAGACAACTTAACTTCTAGATTCCTTATGGAAAATGCCCTTATTTTAAATAAAGCTACTTTATGCATCTTCACATTTATGATGCTTTTTTAAAAATGTACTAATTAACTTATGGACATTGAACTAAAGAATTGTCACATTCTAGTAAATTCTATTAAGTGGTGGCACCTATTGACGATCTATGATATTGCAGTCTGACATCATTAGACACAAATTCTTAAGATTTTAGAAGAGAAAGAAACTATTTTGTCAAGTTTTAAAACTACAGAATGTATATTTCTTGAGAAATATGGTATATCTGGAGTAGAAGTAGAGTGTGGTCACAGAATATGTATGGCACATCTTTCTGACATCTCAATTTTATTCAATATTTATATATGAAAACAAATTATATCATGACTTAGATGGCAACATTGGCCTGAATGTTCTATCTATGATGGAAACCTTTCACAAAGTGTCTATATTGCAAAGGTATTCATTGTTGCTTTGCCATTTGAGGTTCTTCAGTGGGAAACTTTTAGAAACATTGGGTCCAGTTCATTTTACTTGTGTGAAAGGTGAGAAAATGATGTTCAGTGCTGGGTGTAGGCTCAGACACAAGTGCGAGGAAGACAGAGTTCCAAAATCTTATTCAACATTCTTTCCTATTGAATTTACCACCGGATCCTCATTTATATAGTATAAACCCAATTAAAAGTAGAAGAAGTGTTAAATTTAGAAAATCACAAACGTGTGGTCAAAAAATTTTGGGAAAATGTGAGAAGTTCCATAACTTCAGAGTTACTGAAAATTGGTAGCAATGCTAGAATAAAATATCCCATCTGAGAAATCTTTACAAGTTCTCAAATGACTGTGAAGGATATTAACAAGCACGTTTTTGAACCTGACAGTTTCTTTTTGCTGGAAATTTTAAAATTCAGTTCTCCTTGGAGGAGTTTTTCGTTGGGAATATGCCTTTAATTTTATCATGCCAAACAACAAATAAATCACCAGCATTAGTTTCATAACACAGTCATCATTCTGAAACACATCTATTCCATATGATGAAGAATATTCTGGGGCACCTGGGTGGCCCAGTCGGTTAAGCGCCTGACTTTGGCTCAGGTCATGATCTTGCGGTTCATGAGTTTGAGCCCCGGGTCCAGCTCTGTGCTGACAGCTCAGCGCCTGGAGCCTGAATCAGATTCTGTGTTTCCTTCTCTCTCTGCCCCTCCCTCATTCACGCTCTCTCTGTCTCTCTCAAAAAATAAACATTAAAAAGTTAAAAAAGAGAATACTCAAATTTAGGCCAAATTTTAAGTTCAAAGAATAGCTTTGAAATAAGACTGTGGGTGAGTCTATTATTTGATTTGTAGCTAGTTAGATCTCCAGGGTTTTTTTTTTCTCATATATGCCTTTTGTATTCTACTTTTTTTTTTTTTTCAAAAAGCAAAGGGACTTAGGTAATAGACCACTTCAAAAATTCCAAGTGATTGCTCAAAATGAAATCAGACTGAGGTTGGCAAAGATAAGAACTGAAAACTTACAAGGATGCATTATTATTGCAAATAGCCAACGTGTCTCAAAAAAATTGCAAATTAGCTTGCTACCATATTGCTGAAGAGGCATGCCTTTAGCTTTTACTCAAAGTGGCTAGGTTAACATGGAAACTTCATTGTTGCACTTTACTGTTTCAGATGTAGAGAGACTCCAGGGTTTGTTAATTCAGCAATTTAAGAATGCCATTAAATAAATACTCAGAGTCTTTCCTTTTGTTCTACCAACCTTGGTATCTCTGATAGGCCTCTAATGTTTGCAAAATGATTCTATCTGCAAACCATACATCCTCACAGATCAATGTCCAGGGGCAAAACAAGCACAAGAGCTCTCTCTCTCTCAGGTCCCTTTTTAAGAGCATAGAATCTTTCCCTACAAGGTACTCCAGCAGATTTCCATTCTTGTCTTATTACTTAGAATTGGGTCAGGTACCTCCTTCTGACTCAATTTCAAAACGGCAAGGGAAATAGAACTACTGTATTATGGTTGGTTGAAGGTAATCAAGATTTGCCCTCTGGGGCTGAGACTGGACAGGACTAATCTTCCCTGAGACTGAATACCGGTGCCAAATATGGGTTTTACAATAAGTAAAAGGGCTCAGTAAAAAAAGCAAGTGTCTGCTACACAGCACAGCATAGAGCAACAGAAGTCAATCTCCCCCAATGGGGAGAAACTTTTAGTATGGCAGGTACCATGCTAAAATAGAATGTATAAGTGAAAGATACACTTAGAGGAACAAAAGAAAAGGAAAAAAAATCAATGTTTTCCTCTATCTCTTCTGCTATTTGGGAATTTAATCTCTGACTTTATTTTTTTTTAATGTATTTATTTTTGAGAAAGAGAGAGGGAGAGAGAGAGAAAGGGAACAAGCGGGTGAGGGGCAGAGAGAGAGGAGACAGAGAATCCCAAGCAGAGCCTGATGTGGGGCTCAAAACCCACAAGCTACGACCTGAGCCAAAGTTCAAAGATCCTGAGATCACGACCTGAGCCAAAGTCAAGAGTCGGATGCTTAATCGACTGAGCCACCCAGGTGCCCCTTAATCTCTGACTTCAGGTTGTCAAAAGCAAAAGCAGCCTAAGATCTTATGTCCACTTTCACAGCTAGTGCATACAAAAGTATCAGAAGGATTATGACTTGCCCTGAAGAATGCTGGGAGAGCAATTGTGTTTGGCTTAGCTGCCTCTTTCCCCTGCACAACTCCATGTGTTATTTGGGTTTACACATACACAAATTCATGAAGGCTACATTTAGCGTTACTGTGTGCCTGATCTTAGGATTGAGGTACCCTGTGGGAGAAAAGGCACAGGTAGATGAGAAGGAAGCCATTTGTTCTCAGGAAGAATCATGAGCTCTTTAGGTTCTATGAATTCAATTTAAAAGTACTGTCAAATGAAGTAGATTATGAAGGTAACACAGTGGAAACTAATGTAGATAATTTTGCTCATATTGCATATTCTTATTATGCTCTACATTGCCCTTGAAAACTAGATGATAGGATTTTTTTTTTCTCAGACAAGATTAAAAGGGTCAAAGGGGTATTATTTTAATAAATCACCGAGCCAGAATCACATGATAGTATCACTAGAAGAGTTCTTAATCTTCTCTTTGGAAACTTGAAAAACATTAAAGAAAAGGAAACTTCAAGAAAATTTTCTACTAGAAACTGGTTATAAACATTTCTTAGCATAAAATAAATAATGTACTTGGATAGCCTATCTAATAGTGAGTAATGTCCTAAAACCATGTTCAGCTAAGCCATATTTATACTAAAGAGAGCTCAGGCTTCCTTCAGATAATATGATTCTGATAATTATGCAATTCTATGAATTACTGAATGTGTGTTGTTCTCTTTGTTATTGAGTATATCAGAATTATATATATTTGTTAATTCAGCAAATATGCACTGAGTGCCTAATATGTTCCAGGCACTGTTCTGGGTACTTGAGATACGTTTGTGAACAAAATCAACAAAAGATCCAAACCCCGACGAGTTAACATTCTAGCAGGGATGATAAACATAATAAATTAATAAATGTACTATGATAGAAGGTGGTAAGTGCAATGGGGGAGAGAAAAGACGTGAGAGAAAATGTAAATTTGTGATAACTCATACACTAAATTGGTTAAATATTTTATCTCTGTGTTTTCCATGAAGAGCTTCTAATGTAAAATAACTGCAAAATAATATTTTTGTAATGTTTTTGCTTTTTCTTGGTTCTAATATCTTGCTTATTTCAGAACATTCAAAACATTAAAGAGAAAGAAAATAAAACCATCCATAATCCTACTGCTTATAGAAAACTACTAATATTTTAGAAAAATTCCTTGCTTTCCTATGCCTGTACTCTTCCCTTTTCCCTTCCTCCCTCCCTTCTTTCCTTCCATCTCTCCATCTAGATAGAATTAAAAATAAATATACAGATGAATAAGTTTTTTTCAATGTTTATTTATTTTTGAGAGACAGAGTGTGAGTAGGGAAGGGGCAGAGAGAGAGGGAGACAGACACAAAGCTCAAAGCAGGCTCCAGGCTCTGAGCTGTCAGCACAGAGCCTGACGCGGGGCTCGAACCCACAAACCGTGATATCATGACCTGGGCCAAAGTCGGACGCCCAACCAACTGAGTCACCCAGGCACCCCAGATATATGTGTGTGTATGTGTATATATATACACATATAATATATACACATATATATACACATATTATATAAATATATATATATATATATATATATTAAGGCTGTAGCATAGGTCTTCTATCCCTTACCTGAATTTTTGGAGCCAAAGTATGCTTAGGAATTGAGAATTGATTGGCTATAAAAAGATAATGAGGTATAAACTGTGTATTACATAATAGCCCTAGTGTGGTCTGGGGAAGGACCCTGCAATCAAATACGTTAATACTGAAATTTTTATTTTTACAATAAATAAGATGAATAAAGGCTATAAATAGCCTCATATAAATTCAGGTCATATTTTGCTATTAAATGCCTTACAAAATAGTTTTTATTATTTGGAAATTCTTAGATTTCAGAATTGAAGATGAATTGTGAACCTAAGTAGGTTTTTTTAAGTGGTGATTTTTCTTTACTTACATAGTTAAGTTAAATTAACATTCTACTATGTTAAATTTTTGTAGATGATTTTAATAATGACAAAATGGCTCGTGATGTGTTTCTTAACTTATTTAACAATTCTCATACAGGTCTTTGATCATATCACTAACTCTTTAGATTCTTAGAAGAGGACTTGACTGGATCAAAGAGTAAGAGCATTATTAAAACACATGGTACATGGCATCAACTGCTTTCCAGAAAAGGTAAACTAATTTACATTCTCACTAGTAGTATACTAGTAGTATATGAAGGTTCCAGGCTTATTTTAGATGGAATAGAATATAAGTGCTTAATCAATATTTGTTAAATAAATGTGCTTTTAAAAATTTATTTATTTTTTATTTATTAAAAAAATTTTTTTTATGTTTTTATTTATTTTTGAGACAGAGAGAGACAGAGCATGAACAGCGGAGGGGCACAGAGAGAAGGAGACACAGAATCTGAAGCAGGCTCCAGGCTCTGAGGTGTCAGCACAGAGCCCGACGCGGGGCTCAAACTCACCAGCCGTGAGATCACGACCTCACTGAGCCGACGTCGGACGCCCAACCGACTGAGCCACCCAGGTGCCCCTAAAAATTTATTAAAACTATTTATACATTAGGATGTTAGCCAACTGTCCATCATATGAGATGTACATATATATTTCTGGTTTATGTTTACATATTTATGTTGTTTATATGATATTCACCTATATGTTACAAGTAAATACCACATATGGTATTTATGGTGTTTGCCTACACGTTTTCCTAGTTTATAGTTACATATTTATGCTAGCTTTTATAAATCAAATATATTGGTTTCAGTTGTTTCTTCCATTATGCTAAATATTGCTTATAGGGTTTTATATATATATATATATATATATATGTATATGTGTATATATATATATATATATACACATATACATATATATACTTTTTTTACTGTTTAATCCTTCTAGAATGTGTTCTTTAGCTACAATGTATGTTTAAAATATTTTTATTTAGACATTCACATGGGTGATGTGTTTTCTGAGCTCCTGTATATGGGAGCTCGTGGTACAAGATTCTGTCAAGTACATCGGGTCACAATATTTTCTTTTCGCTATTTTATGAGGATCATCTCTCACTTTTGAGGGCTGGTGTCAGCCATGTAGAAGGTGAGGGAATATAGTCCTGACCCTCTAAGGGAAGGACCACATGGTTTAGCATTGCTGGCGTTGGGTCAATATGAGGAGGTCCTCAATCAAGTACCATCTTCAAAAAACCAAAGACAGTAATTGTGAGTAGATGAAAAAGTGAAGGGGGGAAAAAGCAGCTTTTTTCTTAAGAAAGTTTGTGGAGAATAAAAGAAGAAAATCCAGTGATTTTGGTAAATGCCAGTATAGCAGAGCAAAGACAGCCACTTTCTGTTGTGGGCTCTCAGAGCTGACCTGATGTTAGCAAAGAACAGAGAAACTTCTTAGGCTGTGAACTGTGTGTTCAGGTTCAAAAACTCCAGAAAAGAACATGATGACTTTTGTTTCATAAAGAGCCATACAGATGGCATTTCACAGAAAAGTTTCCTGGTGGCTGGCCCTGTTGATGGTCACAATGTAGCTTGTAGTGGATGCTAATTTACCAGAGGACCTCAGTGCTTCAAAGACATTGGCACTTAAGTTGACTTCAGGCTGTAATGTTCCCAGGGTTTGCAATTAAGTGAAGCTGTTTTGTTTTGCTCATAGATGCATCAGATGATGGGTGTTCTTTGATGTTACCTTTCCTCCACCTCATCAATCAACCCTTCATCTCTTTGTCTGCCAACTCCTTACCCCTTACTTTACAAGCCTAGTAAAATCAGAAGGTTGTAAAGGGGGCAGATTAGATGAAAATGGGAGAAGAATTTCCTTTAAGCTTACTGCACTCTGAGTTCTGCTTCTGATTCTAGCAATCTTCTGTCCACGAACATGCAAATGCCCCACCAGCGTGACTGTTTCTAACTTTTACAAGCTGCATACAACATCCTTAGGAATCAGTTTGGATATCTCTTAAAAAGATTCTTAAAGGGGCGCTTGGGTGGCTCAGTCGGCTGAGCATCTGACTCTTGGCTCAGGTCATGATCTCATGGCTCATGAGATTGAGCCCTGCGTGGGGGCTCTGTGCTGACAGCATAAAGTCTGCTTGGGATTCTTTCTCTCCCTCTCTCTGTTCATCCCCCTCACAAAATAAATAAACTTTTTCAAAATAAGTTCCTTCTCTCAAAATAAATAAATAAACTTTTTTCAAAAATCTGAAATGAAATGCACCAGGTAGCATGTTTATTGGTACAAAAGAACTTTCAGAAAAGTTATCAGAAGAAAAAAAATATTTTTTTCAGAAGCTCTTTGTCTTTCTCTGAAAATAAATAAACTTTTTTTCAAAAATCTGAAATGAAATGCACCAGGTGGCATGTTTACTGGTACAAAAGAACTTTTGGAACTTTTGGTACAAAAGAAAGAAAAATATTTTTATCAGAAGCTTAGTTCTTCTTTCATTATTACATTTCTGTTAGGATATTTTAATTGTCTATTTTGTGTTACACTTAAGAAATATATGCATTATTTAATATCTATAAATTGTATATAAGTTGTTTTGACAGATTAATTATAAAGGAAAGATATTTGGATGTTATGCTTTTTACCACTGATTTCCTCTTACTTAAACAAATAGCTTCAGGTGTATCTTTGGAGTACTTATGCTTCTAATTTTTGAAATAACCTCATTAAGAACTTGGATACATATTGTGTTGAAACTAATCAACGATCTAATTGTCTTTTGGAATTGGAGGTGTCTTGCAGACATTACTATCATGAATGTGCCCGAAGCTGCTTTACTCTGGAATATTGTCAGATCTCCAAAATTCCTCTATGTAAGGTGGCATATGTAAGTTTGGCTTCATTGAGGGTGCCTACCAACTAGAAAATTACATAAAAAGCTGTAGTTCTGCTAGATTGGTAACTCTATATCCACATCTGTGATTTAGTTTCTCCTTCCATGAGATGATTTGTTTATCTAAGGGATATAAACACGAAAACCTAAAATCTGAGTTTTACTTGAATTTCTTCTGAACTGCAAGATAGAATAAAAAATTATAAAAAGGATTTTGTGCAATGGCCAAAATGTAAAATGCTGTTAGGTTTCAAAAATAAAACATTTCTTAATCAAGTAATCTTTGGCTTGAACTTTGACCTATATATTATAACAGTAATAAAACCTTCAGATTTTCAAAACTGGAACATAAACTCTCAGGGAGGCAGGCTCCTTGCATTGTATCATTGTTACACTCTAACCCTAGATATGATAAAACTTACATGTATTTTTAAAAGTACAAATATATATTACTAAGAAATAAGGTATTTATAATTGCCTTATAATGTTATTAGGAATTACAGAGTAATTTATATAAAATTTAATATAATTTAAATGTATTATTTATATACATTCAGTATGTTATTTACATTGATACCTGAAAGGTGAGTGAAAAAGTAAATGAAAAATAAAAGTATAATGTAAAGAAAAAATGGCAAGTGCTACTCCATTAATGTTTTCCTGTATGTCGTGTTGTCCAGGATTGGTTGGTATCCCTCCATTGTTCCTTTGTAAACCAATTGATTTTTTAGCTTGAAAACTTGTATCAGAATTATTTTTAAATTCATGATTATTATATTATCTTTGTAATCCAGTTTTTTTTTTTTTTTTTTTCAGAATGTGTCCAGATATTCTGCTTCATTCTTTCTGGATCAGGATGAGCCCTTTTGATTTGCATGCTTTGATCTATTTTCAGTCACATTCAGCTTGAACAAAATTCAAAATTGTTACTCCTTGTTGGAATACATATTCCCTTGTCTCTGTCTCCTTCTATTTGGCATATGACACCCATTCACCCATATATAATATCACAACCCTTCCTGTGTGTGGTCTTATCTTTTAATAAACATAAAATATCTAAATTTAGTAAAGAATTTAGAATTTTATGCCTCTTTCTTGCAGAGATCAATCTTGACTGGCATCTGATTTTTGTGTGAATTCTATGTATGTTCTCCTTACCAACACAACTTAAAATCTTTACATGTTGGGAGAAATTCACAGTGTAAGTTTTGCAATTTGCAATTTCACATGAAGAGATATGAGAGGTGTCCTACAGTAAAGGCTGAGTTGGATGAAACACATCTTACACTCACGGGGATGGAATCCTTTCCTGTACAGCTCCTATTTCCCTTCCAACAAGCACATTTTAGGAATGTTATTCGAGAGAGATCTCTTTAACCATCACAATAAGCAGAAGGAAGTTAATGTATACTGAATACCACCCAGGGCCAAACATTATATATTTGATATGAATTAATTTTTATAAAAATCTTCTGAGATTGTTTTCTTACTGTCCTTTTTCAGTTACAGAAACTGAGGTTCACTGACTTACACACACTTGTTCGTGTTCACACCTGGTGCAACCAGGAGCAGAATCTGTACCTGACTCCAAATCCATGCTCTTTCTACAAAATTTTGCTATACCCATTCATTATACTCTTTTTGCTAAAAGTGGATCTCCTGAAGGATTTAGAATAAAATCTCTTAAACTACCTTGGCTACTTCTATCGGCAAAAAACAAAAAAACAAATGAAAAACAAATCACAAAAACTTATTTTTACCTGATTATTTTTTCATCTTACTGGAAATCAACTTAACACACGCTGTCTCCCCAGTTGGTAGAGGAGTGAAGGAGATAGATCCTAAATTATTTGGTGATGAAGCAAGAAAGAATGTCCAAAGGAAAATTAAAAGTTTGCCAAATAGTATTAGTAATAATTTTCTTTAGGGAAACATGATAAAACTGGAAAAAAAATTAAATTAATTTATGCCAGAACATTGGCTCTCCACTTCATTGAATCTAAAAAAAAAATCCATTTTAACTTATAAATTTTCTTAATAATTAATCTACATTCTGGGATTAACTTTTAATGTCTTATGAGAAAGGTGGATTTCTGTCATACCGCTAGAGCCATATCGAACTAATAATACTATAAAAATAAATCAAAGGCTAGTTGTCCTTTTGGAGAAAATTATTCTAGATTTTGCCAATTATTAAAATAATACATTTTTGTAAGAAAATTTTAAAAATTTGCTAGAGCACTTGAATATTATAATATTTTGCTTAATATAAATTGCTAAATTCTGACTATCTTTCTTCTATGCTTTCTATAAAAGGATGATACTTCCAAAGATGTTGAAAGGCTGAAATATATGTTGAAAATTAAAAGGAGCTTCACTCTCCCTGGCTTCAGTCCATCCTCCTTACAACTGCTAGAATAATTTTCCTTAGACAATAGAAAGAATAGAAAGTGCCTCTATTTCTTTTACATCACCCATCACTGCACACACATTTTTATGCAAACAAAACATGTTTCTAGTGAGTGACACTGACAAATAATAACATTCAAAATAGATATTTGATCAAGATGAGACTTAGGATATGTGTAGAATTGAATGTACTAACTCAGATGATTTTGAAGCCATCAGCAATTTTACCTTAACTTCTCATTGAGGAGCTACCCTGTATCTCAATTAACATTCTCTTACAGAACAATCTGAAGTTTATAATGTTAGAGTTTAACTTTGCTGGGGGAAAACAAAACAAAACATCATCCCACTGAGATGTTAAAGCAGAATTCATTTGATATAGTTCCTACACAAAGGAATTCTATTTCCTATCATTTATTTATTAATACCTATGAAAATGTAAATTAACAGTTATATGCAAGTTAGCACTTCAAAAAAAGAAATAGGAAAGTTAGACATGGGCTTTGGTGGTTTTACTTCATTGGAACTTCTCCCAAGTTTGCCTCATTAAAATATCTTCTTGAAGGGCTTTTCGGATTTAGGAGAAAATTCAAATGAAGAAGTATGTTTTATTTTTCATTGTGGTATTTCCACTTTAAAAGATATTAAAATGTATTGCACCATGATCCAAGATAATATTTTGTAAGACTGGCAAGCATGACATTTAAATTAACCCATCTGATTATATTATTATAAAAGGTTGACTTTCCATTTTTAAAGATATAAAAAAATGTGTGTGCATAACGTATATTTATTTCTTACAATATACTTGACGGTTACTTTCTGACCTTCAACTCTCACACTTGCAATTAATTAAGATTCTTTTCTTTCAAACTCAAGAAACTCTGACTTAACAAATTGATTGGAGAGACACTGGGTTACTCACATCAAAGTGAGTAGAACATGATCTACAATGTGTTGTAAAACATGACCAATTCTAAGGTGCCAGGTAATGACCACAGCCTCCGCAGGACTACGCTGGCTTAAAGTTCAAATTCCAGCAATGGAGTGTCCACATAGCCTGGTTTGGATCACATGGTTGCCTCTTACCTAGGAGAGGGCAGGGCACTTTATGTCAAACCGGTTCCGGTGGGGGAAAGATAACTCTCCTAAAGGATACTGAGGTGCTATTCCAACAAACAAACAAACAAACAAACAAACAAACAAACAAAGATGGAGTGGGCATTTGCAAACCAAGAAACAAACAAGTCTCCCAAGTTCATTTTTCTTTTACTTCAGCATTGCGAGATCTGCCTGCAAAGTAGTCTCTGAATAGAGGGGGTCTCATTCTTATTCTTGCCCTCTGTGTGTGTGTCTGTAGTTGACTAATGTGGGTCATCATCCTTTGGCTGTAGATATGAGAGAGGGAAGCCGTGAGGTTCCCCCATGGATGTGCAAATGAAATCACCAGTCCATCTAAGCACACCCCTGCCAGTCAAGAGCAGACTCAGGAAAATCAGTTAATAAGATGGATTCTCCCAGCAAATTAATGCTAAGTAATAAGCACATGAGGAAGCCCTAAGGGTTGGGTTTAGTTTACCAAACAGTATTTCCTGAGTCTCATAAATTGCGCTCTTCCTTCTGACGTTGGAATGGAATAAAGTCAAAGGAGAGTAGAGAGAAATTATTTTAACTTTCCGTGCAGTACACAAATTAGTGAGACTCACATGCTCCCATGAACATTAAAAGTCCCATCGTATTACTCAGCAGTTACTGGCAAATTATTTGGTTCTAGATTTCAACATTATCACTTCCTGCAGGAGTTTAGGATAGAGTTTGTCAGTATTCTTGGCAATATATTATGCACACAGGGATTTGAGGCAAAATGGAAAAAAAATTAGCTTTATTATGCAAAATTTCCCATTGAATAAATCTACTCAGACATAAATGGAGAAACTAGAGGCCTAAACTGTTGCCTGTAAGGTAGAGAGGTAGAGGCAGGGTGTGTGTGTGGTTTGTGTGTGTGTGTGTGTGTGTGTGTGTGTGTGTTATATGTGGGTGTGTGCATAGTGCGTGCTGGTAGAAGTTTCCTTTTCTATAGAATCACAAATGCTTGGAGTCCCCCAGAACACCTTTCTTCCTTGGACCAAAGACTGATGAGCACGAAGAGGTAGATAGGTAAAATGGTGATGAAGCAAGAAAAAATATTTCTAAAATTATTAAAAGTAGGGATTATAGAAAATATTTTCCTTTCTTTCAAGCTGTGTAATTGGAGATTAAGCAATTTTGAGGCAGGGAAGGAAGATCATAGTGTAGCTGCAACAGCAACGCAAATGATTCTGTATCACCTTCGGATCTAATATTATTGGGGTCCCTGGGAAGATGGGTAGAAAAATGGCAAAAAGGAAAAGGGGGCAAAGGGGCTCTCAAATTGAGGAGAATAAAAGCTGCTAAATGACTCTGCCTCTCCCCACCCCCAAATATGTATTCAACCAAAAATAGTGCACAGAGGCAAAAGCAGTGTGAGATGTTTTGTGCTGCCTAGACATTTTTGAAAATAAGCCTGTATTCATATAATAATTGTTGTGCTCACTTAGGCAGTATATATACTAGGATTAGAATGATACAGAGAAGGACAGCCTGGGTGGCTCAGTCAACTGAGCATCTGATTTCAGATCAGGTCATGATTTTGCAGTTCCTGGGTTCCAGCCCTACATAGGGCTCTGTGCTAACAGCTCAGAGCCTGCAGCCTGCTTCAGATTCTGTGTCTCCCTCTCCCTCCCCTTCCCCACTTGCTGTCTCTTTCTGTCTCTCAAAAAAAGGAATAAACATTGAAAAAATTAATTAAAAATACTGTTAAATTGAATTATTGAGTTGGGAGGTCATAGGTCTTTTAGATTTGATTTCACTAGTGACTGAGCTATGTTATGGGGCACATGGATAACTCAGTTGGTTAAGCATCTGACTTTTGATTTCAGCTCAGGTCATAATCTCACAGTTTGTGAGATTGAGCCCTGGGTTGGGCTCTGCACTGACAATGTGGAACCTGCCTGGGATTCTCTTTCTCCCTCTTTTGCTGCCCTTCCCTGCTCTCAAAATAAACAAACATTAAAAAATGTATTGATACATGAAAGCAACCATTCAGGCCCATACTTGTACCACGTAATGCACTTTATTTTATTTTAATGTTTATTTATTTTTGACAGAGAGAGACTGGGAGAGACAGAGTGTGATCAGAGGAGGGGTACACAGAGAAAGAGGGAGACACAGAATCTGAAGCAGGTTCCAGACTCTGAGCTGTCAGCACAGAGTCCAGCATGGGGCTCAAACCCATGAACTGTGAGATCGTGACCTGAGCCGAAGCCAGATACTTACCTTATTGAGCCACCCAGGTGCCCCTCATGTCACTTTAACATTAAGTGTATATTTTTCTTTTCCCATGTAGTTGCCTAAACGAGATACTTCTCTTATTTATTTATTTATTTATTTATTTATTTATTTATTTATTTTTGAGAGAGAGAGAGCAAGCAGGAGAGGGGCAGAGACAGAGGGAGACAGAATCCCAAGCAGGCTCCACACTGTCAGCACCATAGCCCGAAAGGGGCTTGAACCCACGAACCGTGAGATCATGACCTGAGCCAAAACCAAGAGTTGGATGCTCAACCAACTGAGCCACCCAGGCACCACAAAATGAGATATTTCTCTTAACTCCAGGGGTAACTTACTAAATTCTATACGATATACAGTATTTTCCTTATTAAAATACTTTCTCCTAACAAGTATGTTCTTGTAGTGCAATTTTGTGAAAACCCGAAAGAACTGTAAAAACAAGGAGAACTTGCTGGGGTAACCTAGAAAACAGAATTACAGCATGCACAGAACTGGGTGGCCCTGGCCCACAATTTTGAATCCTGGCTCTGCCATTTCCTTGCCTTGAGACTTTGCAGAAATGACTGAATCTCTCTGTGCCCTAGATTAATTATCTGTAACAAGGCAGTAATTATACCTCTCTTGCTGGGTGATGGAGCTCAGTAAATAAACTAAAGAAAATCATGTGGAACTCTGTCCGTAATTAATAATATTAGCAAGTTAGTCTGAAATGTCCTTTTCGTTGAAAAGAAAATGAGGTAAAACTCTATGCTAGTAGCAACAGAGGCTGGCCTAACTCCCAGACCTAACCAGACCCCAAGAAAGGTTTTCTTTTGACTTCACATCACAATCAGGACAAAGTGAAGGTGATACCTTCAAGATCAAATTCTCCACGATCATCAAAAACTTAAAATGTGCCCTAGTTGTACATTTCCTAGATAAAAGAGACTGTGTGGTAGGACTTCTTCCCCTCAGCTATTCCTCACCCAATTTCCACAAATTGTGTTGTGATAATGAAGCAAGTGCCACAGCTGAGGATGACCTTTATTATGGGCTGAGACAGAAGTCCCCAAACAAACGGTTTGGGGAGAAGGACCCAGGAGGGACTGGCTGGCTCTCGGGCCACGGCCAAGGCTGTAGACATCTGTCTTCTTGGAAGCGCAGGTGTATTCAGAGCAAGGGGTCCCCTTCTCACATTTGCAGTCACCCACTGGGAATTCAAATTAAATTAGGTCTCACTTAAATTGGAGTGTTTCCCATTACATTAGCATTGGTGCCATCTTGCCAATGTTTGCCAATTTGCTAATTAATAATAGGAAGACTTCAGTAATAGTAATGGGATGGTTAAGTCTTGTTTTATTGCTGTTGGATTGACCTAGAATGAGTCCATCAAAGGGTACTTCTTGTATGTGTGTTCCATTCTTATTCTGACAGGCACATCTCAGTTGGTAAACTTAATCCACCACTAAAAGTTGTTACTGCAATGACTTTTCCACTAATCCGAGGAAACAGAAATTAAAAAAAAAAAAATGTGTTTCCATGAAACTGACTTGTAAACTCCATTGTTTTCCTGATTCACTTATGCTGAAGTATTGCTCAAGAATGGTTTGTCTCTTTAATAAGGAGCAGCGAAAACAAAAACAAAGCTTCAGAGAATTAATGTAAGAGAAGGATAGTTCTTTCTCAGGAATTGTGGTTTGAGTAGCTGGACTCAGGCTGAAAGTAGTTAACTTTCTAAAGCTCTTTCACTTCTCCATTACACGAAGTTTCAAGTATATTCAGAAACTGAAAAAGAAAAGCATCTGAGCTGGAATTAAGTAGTATAACTTCGGGAAGTCGGAGCTAGATAGTTTCGGCAGTATCTTGGATTGTTTTATGTGACTTCAGGTTCAGCAGATGCTCCCGGTTTTCTTTAGGTACGTCTAGGATCACAGATATCTGTGGATCTCACGCTCCTGTTATACATCTCACAAAGAGGATCTCCGGTTGGTCGTAGCAAAACCCTTATTAAATGGATGAACGGAATACTTTTAAATCTGCTTAGTCTTTAGACATCTGTCATGCCACTGTACAATTTAATTGCCACACAATTCGGATACATTCATTTTCCATTTTAATAGGTTTGAGAAGTCAGACATGTTTTTCATCAATAATTACTCAAATCCACAGGAACTAAAAACAGATTTAACTACAAATCCACGTATCTCCGAACTACTACTGGACGTGCATATGAACACAGCCAATACCATCATCATCACAGTAGGGTTTTCTTTCATAATCTAGTCCACCTAGAAATGAAGTAGGCTCACAATTTCCCATCATCTTAAAGGAACGATCTGTTTAAAGAACAGTTTCAAGTTTATATGTTATTCAGATTGAACCATTCACTGAGTTTCAGGAAGTATATACACCTCTTCAGTCCTATTGACAAGTTCACTGAGGCCAACAAGGATGAACACAGTATCTAATCAAACAGGCTAAAGAACCAAGCCCCTATACAACTAACGGGAGCAATGTTACAAACTTACCCCTGCAGATGCTTTTCCCCCAGAGAATACATATTTCAATCAATATATAACACCACTGCACCAAAAGTGGAGTCGCTGAAATTGGGAAATCACCTCTGCAAAATCTGACAGCGATATGCTGAAGAGAGTTTCAAAGAAGGGCGCATAATCTGTCTGCTCAATCTCATGCCGAGGAAACTGGAAGTTGTGTTTGGTTGTGTCACACTGGCTTCTCAGACTTGGTCAGGATCTTAGCTGTCACAAGTCTTTTCCTCTATCCATGCCACAGGGAGACACTGCCGGGCACAAATAATGGAGTAGATGGTACGCAGTTGTGCAGACGCAAGCCACGGGAAAAAGAGAAATGAGGGCCCTCTGCCAAGCTCTCCCTCTGCCCGTACGCTCTGCACGTGTGTGTGCTTCTACTGATTGACTTTCTTTTCTGAGGAGAAGCCTATGAAAGACAGCAGGAAAATGTTTCAGATTAAAAACTGAAAATTCATTTCTTTTCTTCTGGCTTAAGGCTAACATAAACATTGAGGCTGGCAGGAAAAAAAAAAAAAAAGAGATTTTATTCATGAGTTCCCATCAGTTTACACGGAGAAATCAAGGGGCGGGAAATGGAGGGCTATTATTTTAAGCACTGACATATGCTTACCACTTTGTGAAATCAGCTGTGGCCTAGTTCTACTCACGCCTGAAGAGGAATAGTCCGTACTACTTCGTATCCTTGCTGGCATTTTGGTGGCTCAGGCATTTGCTTGTGAAAGTAAGTCATATATGATACTATGGGGTTCAGTACGTAGCCCACAGAATGACAGCTGTCACCTAAACTACTTTAAGTGTGGTAAAGGGTATGTTATTGTCAAAGCAATAGAAAAGATCACAGTTCTTAAGATATGTTAATGGCCCATGAAGACCAATATGAAAAACACAGTATATTTTAGTAGGACTACAGGAAAGCACTATAGGGAAGACAAAATCAAAGATCTCCTCATGGCAACAGAAAAAATATATGTAACTTTTAAAATATAAAAAAATAAAGTATATACAATTATATAAATTTCAAGAAATAAAGTGTTTTCCTATTCATGATAACAATTTTGAATATATTGAATGTTTTATTTTTGCTGGCCTGCATTTGGTATTTCAAATAAACAAACGTTTAAATGGACTCACTAACAGTTTCCTTTCCAGGTTTAAAAAATATTCTTTTAAGCATGGCGGCCATTACATTAAAAAGGTATCCAATATGTTAAGAACATAAATTTGGACCCAGAAGCATAGTTCACAGATCTAAAACAATCTAAAGTTTAGATTTAATACATTAATGATATCTTAAAACATTAAGAAAAATTAATTCTTCTGTAGTTTTTACAGCACTCTTGTGAAATAGGTACAGAGGCAAGGGTCATTATCTCCATGTTTTAGATGGAGACAGGTTGTGACCCACGAGATAATCCATGGCAGAATGGAAATCTGAACAAAAGCAAAAACAGGTCTTCAGTTCCTTGAAGAGAAGGCAGAGTGTCATATAGTGAATGTGGAAGAGACTTCTGTCATCAGACTTGGCTCCACAGTTCTGATGGCAGGGCAAGAGAAATGGCACAAGGGAATCATGGGTTCTCACAGTGCTAGACAGTCTGCTTTGCCTTATTGGTTGGTAAAGAATTCTACTCACTAATGTGTGGCTTATTATCTATTAATGGTATGTGTTACACTCCATGCTTTTATGTTCACAAGAGTGCATGTTAAATAACATGATGCTGAAGTGATCTGAATAGAACCCAGAGATCTTGGTGGCAGAGGCCATGTCTGACTCTACATCAAGGATTAGCTGAATCTGAAGTCCCCTGAGAGGAGAGGGGAGTGCAGCAGAAAGGTTAAAAGGATTGAGGGGACTTTGCTTTCTCTTTCTCTCTTTCTCTCTCTTTTGAAGACACAAAACTTAATTTCATAGAAATTTTGTAACTCTTACATTCTCAGTGCGAACTGAGCTGTAACCCACTGCCCCATGCAGAAGTGGGCCAGTCTTGGGAGCAGGGAGGAAGGGAGATGGTGGGTAGTGGTCAGAGCTCAGGCCCTAGAAGCCCTGTTCTTCCTCACTGCTGAGGGTTAGGGATGCCACCCTCTTCCCCTGTCCCCCTCTGGGATCCAGGAAGGAGAGCAGATGGAATCTTGGGCCTGGGACCTCTCCCCCACACTCCTGTCCCTTCAGGTTGGAGGGGAACTAAGGAATCTGGGGAGAGAAGGGGACAGAGAAGGCAAAGATATCAATCAAGAAAGAGGAGGATCATGCCCACTCACCTCTTAGAATGTGGGTGCTTATGCATCAACAGTAAGGAAACCTAGGGAAGTAAACATTCTTCCCTAGGAAGAATGGAATGCAATATGGGATATAAACCTCGCTTCCCTACAGAATTTTATCTTCCATTTAAGAGGTATATTGCAATACCTAGTGGAATTGTGACTAGTCTAGCCTTATTGTATGCATTTTTCTCATCTAGGTTCTATCTACCTACCTATATCTATATATAATGTTAACTAGAATGTTTAGTCTTTGCTTATAAATCAGTGTCTGCATAGGAATATATTTACCACCTGCATTTTCATATGTTCCTGTACATATAAATATACACTTACACTTTATTTAATATTCCCTTAGCAAAATCACTTAGTTTACCAATAAGCTGAACTTTATAGCATTATAAAGTGAGGACACCTTATAATTTCTTCTGCAATTCTTCTCTGAAACTCCAGAAATGAAATAGGCATAAAACTATCTGTCTCTAATTAATTAATACTCTTTATTAACTCCTGGTAAGATAATTATGAAAGTAATATATTTAATTTTTTTTTCACATTTATTCATTTTTGAGAGAGAGAGAGAGAGAGAGAGAGCGAGCATGGGTGGGGGAGGGGCAGAGAGAGAGGGAGACACAGAATCTGAAGCAGGCTCCAGGCTCTGAGCTGTCAGCACAGAGCCCGACGTGGGGCTCGAACTCACCAGCCATGAGATCACAACCTGAGCTGAAGTCAGACACTTAACTGACTGAGCCACCCAGGTGCCCCAAGTAAGTAATGTATTTTATAAAAGAAAAATATTATTTTACCCATCTGTAGTGAAAACCACCCAATGTAGCCTCTAAGTTTCTTCTGTTTCTTACATCTCTTAAGTAGCTTTTACTGTTTACACTGGTTCCTGTATCTCCTCATATCACCAGGTACTAAAAAAAAATCCAACTAATCCAGCCGTCTTACCAATGTAAAATTACCAGTAATGGTTAGATACAAAGACAGTTATAAAAAGACACAAAATGAGAAAGATTCTGGCTTTCAGGACAGGGCCTTAGAATTTATTTAAATAGGGGTGCCTGGGTAGCTCAGTCAGTTAAGCTTAGGTCTTGATCTCAGGTTCATGAGTTCAAGTGCTGTGCTGTGCTGGGCTCCCTGATGATAGCACGAAGCCTGCTTGGGATTCTCTCTCTCTCCCTCTTTCTCTGACTCTACTCTGCTTGCCTGTGCATGCGTGTCTGCTCTATTTCTCAATAAATAAATAAATATTTAAAAAATGAATTTATTTAAATAAAATATATGAAAACGACAACACTACTATATTTTAATGTATAGCCAGGGGTTGTCCATATTGCTCAGTGGTTACAATGTGGGCTTGGGAGCTAGACTGCTCGGGCTTGTCTATGTTGTAGGCAATAACCAGCTATGTGGATTTGGACAAGTGACATTACGTCTCTGGTCCTCAGTTTCCACAATTATAAAACAGGAGCAACAGTGGTACTCATTTCATAGGGTCGCTACAAGGTTTTGAGCAATCCTGTGCCAGACACAGGATTAGTGATATAGGTTGAATTGTGTCCCCCCAAGAGATATGTGTAAGTCTTAACCCCTGGTACCTGTGAATGTGACCTTTTTTGGAAACAGGATTTTTCATACAGAATCAGGTTAATATGAGATTATACTGGATTAGCCTAATCCAACATGACTGGAGTCCTTACAAGAAGATGAAAATTTGGACACAGACACAGATAAGAGGGAAGACAGCCATGTGAAGAGCAAGGCAGAGATTGGTGTTCTGCTACCACGAGCCAAGTACATTCTGGGGCTACTAGAAGCAGGAAAAGGCAAGAAAAGAGCCTGCCCTAGAGGATCTGGAGGGGGCATGACCCCAACACCGGGATTTCAGACTTCTAGCCTCCAGAGTGTGAGAGTATAAATTTCTGCCATTTTTAAGCCACCTAGTTTTTGCTCCTTGGTTATGGTAGCCCTAGGAAACGAATTCAGTAAATGTTCAGTTAACGAGTTATTATTAGACGTTAGTAAAGGCCAATTATAATAGTTGGACTTTGATCTTCTGTATCGTAAAGAAATAATTATGTTTTCTCACAACACAATCTCACATGCCTACATTTCATGTCTTTCCAAATATGTAAGAATTGAGCTCTAGCTCATTAGACAAAGTTCAACTCTGCACCATATGAAAAATTTGGAAGGTACAGAAGTGACTGGCAGGCAAAATAGTTAGAAAACATAGCCTTTTTGACATTTCACAAGGAAGAAACAAAACATGTTTTCAAAGTTATACTAACTCAACTATGTCATAATTGTTCTAGAAACATGGAAGTCATTTTGCATCCCATTCTGATAACAGACGAAATGAAATTAAAATGTTCTCTGTAAAATCACATTTCTTTTTTTTTTTAATTTTTTTTTAACATTTATTTATTTTTGAGAGACAGAGAGAGATAGAGCATAAGCAGGGGAGGGGCAGAGAGAGAAGGAGACACAGAATATGAAGCAGGCTCCAGGCTCCAAGCTGTTGGCACAGAGCCTGATGAGGGGCTTGAACTCACAAACTGCGAGATCATGACCTGAGCCAAAGTCGGACGCTTAACCGACTGAGCCACCCAGGCACCCCTGTAAAATCGTGTTTCTAAACAGAAACTGTAGCCCCTTAACATCTGTGTACTTCAATATATTAAAATCTAGTGCTATGAAGAGAGAAAGCCAAGCAAGTCTTAAATGTCTTGAAAACCTTTATTTAAATCTTTAGTTTTTGAAAAAAGAATTTTCTTTTTCTGTGTGTGCATTCTTTTTTTTTTTTTTTTTTTTTTTTAGAGAGAGAGAATGTGCATGTGCAAGTTGGAGAGAGGGGCAGAAGGAGGGAGAGAGAATCTTAAGCAGGCTCCACACTCAGCACAGAGCCTGATGCAGGGCTCAATCCTATGACCCTGGAATCGTGACCCAAAATCAAGAGTCGGGTGTTCAACTGACTGAGCCACCCAGGCACCCCAGAAGACTTAATTTTCAATGCGTCCCCAAAGCATTCTGAAATAACCAGAGACAGTAACTGAGAGCAACGATGGAAATTAGTTTACTCAAAGACTGTTCAATAGACTAATCCTTGGCCAGGAAGTCCTTCATTAGGTCTACGCTTATAGAGGGACCTGCTGTGGTCCTCCTCTAGCCATCTCTCTCCCTGGCCTGAGTCTGCTTTCTTCTAGAACAAGCTGTTGGTACCTACATGCAGATCCCCAAATTTCCTGCCCAACCGACCCTATTTCTGCTTCTAGGCCTCATGTGGTCCTCTTTCCCAAGCCTGAAGTCAAGGGGTGCTGTTGTAGCATAATGAGGGGTATATGGATGAAGCTGGGATGTGCAAACGGGCTGTACTCAAATTCACACTCAAGACCCCTCCCACTGGAAAGGTGGGAAGAGAAGGGGATGGGCCATGGCTCAGGTGTTCCTGTGCCACTGTTTCCTGGAACAGAACTGGTTGGAATATGTGCATTTTAAATTTCACTCTGCCATTCCAGGTATATATTTATCAGTAGGAGGATAGACTATAATAGCTTCTACGCTTGATTCATGACACTTAAATATTTAACATGAAGTATGCAGCTCTCCATGTATTCTTGCCTCAGGCCCTGGGAATGTTAAAGGAGGATCTAGTGGTGTCAGAGCAATTTAATCACTCATTACCCACTGTACCTTTGAAAAATCACAAGGCTACTGCTCTACAAACACTTCATGCATAGACATCAGAGCCGCTATTTCAGGTTAGATGATCTTAAGAGGAATAATTATAAGGAGCAAAATATAATGTGCTATATATATTGCGGTAAAAAAGTAAATTTGTCAGGAGTCACAGGAAATTAATAAAAAACTGAGAACTAGGGCAATGTACAAAGCACACATACAAATTAGTATTAATTTAAATACCATATTTCTGAAAGGATCATTTTCATTTAAATACAAGTAAATTACTTACATAGTTATTATATGAATAGAATTTATATGAGTTTTAAAAATACTTTCTGGGGTGCCTGGGTGGCTCAGTCGGGTTGAGTGTCCGACTTCGGCTCAGGTCATGATCTCACAGTTTGTGAGTTTGAGCCCCGCATCAGGCTCTGTGCTGACAGCTTGGAGCCTGGAGCCTGCAGCCTGTTTCTGATTCTGTGTCTCCCTCTCTCTCTGCCCCTCCCCCGCTCATGCTCTGTCTGTCTGTCTCTCTCTCAAAAATAAATAAACATTAAAAAAATACTTTCTGTTTATAATTTATCAGGAACAGAACCTGATTTTCCACTCATTTCTCCTTCCATTGTTTGATTGTTGGTATTTATAGCCCAAAGAATAGGGTATATTGGCTAGCAGTATATTCCTGAATAGTGAAAGATAAACATATTAGCCATATAGTAAGACAATGAGTACTATTATTTTAAGAATCTGTATAATAAAAAGATTTCTAAACTCATATTTAATAATACCACAAAGCTACTTTTAAGAATTTTGAGCAACTGGGAGCACCTGGGTGGCTCAGCTGGTTGAGTGTCTGACTTTTGATTTCGGCTCAGGCCACAATCTCATGGTTCGTGGGATCAAGCCCCTGATTGGGCTCTGCGCCGAAAACTTGGGATTCTCTCTCTCCCTCTCTTTCTGCTGCCCCTCCCCAACTTGTGTGCACATGCTCTCTCTTTCTCTCTCTCTCTCTCAAAATAAATACACAAACATTTGAAAAAAGGAATCCTAGGGGCACCCTGGTGTCTTAATTGGTTAAGCATACAACTCTTGGTTTTGGCTCAGGTCATGCTCTCATGGTTTGTGAGTCTGAGTCCTTGCATCAGGCTCTGCAATGACAGTGCAGATCCTGCTTGGGATTTTCTCTCTCCCCCTCTCTCTCTCTCTCTCTCTCTCTGTCCCTCCCCTCCTTGTGCTCTCTCTCTCTCTCAAAATAAATAAATAATATTTAAAAAAAAAAAAAGGAATTCTGAGAAATTGGGTTGGACTTACAAATCAAAAGGAGCTTTCCAATTAAATGAAATAAAAAATAAGAAGAATCACCACTGAAATTAAATAATGGCACACGAGATGTTTTTGTTCTTGTTTTTGTTTTTTGACAAGAGTGATTCCAGAGCTTTCGCCAATTTTTATGACCTGGCTTGAACTTTAAAATAGCATCAGCTTTGGAAGCTAGAAGGGGAGCAACAGAAATCAAAAACAGGTAGATTTCTGAGTAGGGAATTTCTTTCTATGGCCCGGCCCGTGATCAGCCCTCTTCTCTGCTACAGAGAAGCCACAGTTAGCTGCAGAGCTGTGTTGGTATGGAGAAAGAAAGGTTTCAAATGGCAACACATCCCATCAGTTTCTATCAGGGCTGCCCAAGCATTAACTCGTTGATAGCATTTATTATGTATTTCACCTTGCATTGTACTGTGTCTTTTATCTATGATATGCAAAATACCAAATGAGTAGCACAAATAACATATGTTACAAGTGCATAGGAAGAAAAGACTATTCATGGTTAGATTCTAGTCATATAATTATCCAAGTTAAAGCCCCCATTCTCACTTTATATCAATCATTTTAGAAAATTTTAATATAGTGAGAGGGGGGTTTTCAAGAGAACGATAGGATGTGATTCAAAGATAGGTTTTAAAGTTCTGTACATTTGGAATCTCATCTCAGGGCTGATTTTTACCAACTGCGTGATTTAGGCATGCTACTTAAATTCTCTAAGCCTCAGTTTCCTAATCTGTAAAATGGCATAATAACAAAACCTATTTTATGGCATATTGTGAAGATTTAAACAATGTTTTAAAAATACTCAGGTTGCAACATAACAGAGGTTTTTTTTTTCTTATTATAGTTTTATTTTTAATTTTTATTTTTAATTTTTTTTAACGTTTATTTATTTTTGAGACAGAGAGAGACAGAGCATGAATGGGGGAGGGTCAGAGAGAGGGAGACACAGAATCTGAAACAGGCTCCAGGCTCTGAGCTGTCAGCACAGAGCCCGACGCGGGGCTTGAACTCACGGACCGCGAGATCATGACCTGAGCCAAAGTCAGCGGCTTAACCGACTGAGCCACCCAGGCGCCCCTCTTATTATAGTTTTAAATCTATAGACTGTCACACAACATATTATACACCACAAATTTCATTATGTTTCTTCCCAAGTAGACAAAAATCTGTGGGTCTTGCACACTGACTATAATATTCTATTTTTGCATAATTTTATTTAGTTTCTGAAGGTCATGACAATTCATTTCTATTTTACATAATTATTAAGTTCTATTATATTAGTCCAAGAAGAATCTAGTAGTGATATATGAATGGCTTTATGATGTTACTGAATTCTCTATGCATAATTGTATTTTCTAGTGATTAAACTCCACCTCAGAGAGAAGATATCTTTAATATTCACTCTGGACCAATATACTATGAAGTGGAAAATTGTAATTGGGTGGCAGTTCAGCTATTATACAACAATGGGTTTCCAAAACACAGACATTATACAACAATCATTATGGTTAATAGTATGCCATTCTAATAAAAGCTCTCTGTTATGGCTGGAACCCAAGGACTTCATTAAAGCCAAGGGCTATATTCATAGTAAAAAGAAAAGAAAAACAAAGACCCACAGTTTTCTGATAAATAACTAGACATTTTATTATACAGCTCTCACTTTTTACCTTCTTTTTTTCTATAAGCCTTCTGTAAGCTATGGCATTTGCCATTCCTAGTGCTGCTGGGTACAGATGTCCAGGTTGTATAAAGCACAACTCTTTGTTGTAGGGGGCTACATTTGCAAAGACTGCCATGAAGAAGTCTTTGGACTGTGAAGTATACAACCTGGAAGACTGCATGTTATCCCTAGCTTTCTATTTCCACTCCATAATGGGCTCCTTATACTAAAAACCAGAGTTCTATGATCTCAGATCTGAACTAAATGAGATCAAGTTTCAAGTATGACCTGAAATTGGAATATGGCTCGTCTTCAGCTTTTGTGGATAGATTAAAATCTCTGGAAATTAACAACATAGAGTCACAAGTGTGTGTCACAGGAGATTTTTAAGCATGTAGCAGGCATGGCTGACTTTTGATGATATGTGATGAAAATAGAGGTAAGATTATGGTTATAGCACAGTTTATACAGCCCATTCCTAGATGGCCTCCTGAGACCATAGACATAAGTAGTAGAAAGTATGGCAGATTCTGGAAAGAAGAGGAGAATGGTAAACCAAAGAAAAGTAAGATAAAAGAGTAGTTAGTTGTGAGTACTTTCTAGGTGCCTTTTTAGGTTTTTTCCAGTGTACTTAGAGGTGGGTGTTGTGGGCTACCTTGGCCTAAACTTGAAGTCTGACATTTAGTCACTAGGGAACACAGTTCTGAGTCTTTGTTTCCTCTGTCTGTCTGCCAGTGACATTTAAAACATCTGTCTAGCAAACTCAACCTGGAAGAGTGGATGTGCATCTGCCCTTTGTAGTGGAATCACAGAGCTTTGTTGTTGTTGTTACAGTATAGCTCTACTTGAAGTTTTCATTTCTAACCCCAGATGGGATACTGACTCTGAGACTGGAATGGGAACAGAAGCCAGGACTGAGATTCATGCATTTCTGCATTTGAACATTTTCTTTTTCTGAAGGAGTTCAATTTAACCCCAGGTGCATCAAATTAGAGTTGTGTATGCAACACAACTTTAGAGAAGGCCCTCCCTGAGTACGAATGAATGTATGTTGAGTAAACATCCCGAAAAGACCCCATTAAAATGTAAACATGAAAGAATGCTCAATACAGCTGTGGTCTTACCATTTGCCTTGTGCTGCACATCTGGCGGAAACTGGTCAGGAGCATACCACTGATAGTCTGGCTGTGTGGAACAATACAACATTATTATAGCAATATGGACTTCAAACAAAACATAGAGGCACATTAAAAATATAATTATACTATGTGGCTTTTATTATGCAGGCAACACAAAAGTAATTTTTGTCCAAACCTGTTGCCAATCACGCTCATCTCTCTTACCTCCGTCATCACTATTACCATCTCCCAACCCCCCTCTAAATCCACACTGTGCACTGTGCTGGCCAGAATTTCTCGTACTTTGGGGTTGTGTCATGGTGTCTTTTGTTTTTTTTTTGTTTTGTTTTTTTGTTTTTTGGTTTTTTTTTTGAAGCAGATGTGTTTTGGATATCTGCAGAAGTATAAACACTTCTGTAAAACTTACTACAGCCCATAAACAAAACAAAGCAGTTTACCATCAATAAATACTATGTTTAAATCCCTCACACAGGAGGCAAAAGAAAGACCGAGAAAACAATCACAAGCTCAATGTTTTCTGGTACAAGGAAGAAATCTAAGCCGTTAACTGCGGACATGGCTTGTAGAGGCTCAGGATGGTGAAGCAGGGCAGATCTTTCTCTTTGTAGTGTTCCTCCGCGGAAACTCTTCTCTAAATCACTCAGGTGGTTTAGACTAGAGAGGCAGTGAGAGAAAAGGGCAGACTTGGATTTGCCCTGTGGGATTTTCTTCTAGGTTTCACCAGTTAAGAACATCTAGATATTGAATATCAAGGAACATGTCAAACAAACTGCATTGAATAAATCATGAGCTATAGACCTGAATTTCAAGATTCCGTTCTAAGATGAGAGTCTCTGTATTGAACCACTTGGAACACAGCAATCTGAGGTTCACCTGCCCCTGAGGATGGTCTGTCTTCCTGCTGCCAATGCTCACCCCTGCCCCCCTCCTCCCCCAAGACACGGAGAATACAGACCTTTTGTTCTATTATTCAATTACCTCCAGAAAATAACTCCGGGAAATTTTCTCTAACAATGAGCCAACAGGGAGCATTTACAGGGCTGCCAGACCACTGAAAGTAGCCTTAAAGTTCAATTATCTGACAAGACACTAAGAAATGCTGCATTTAGTACAGTCTGACCCCACTTTACCCCCACTCAGACACCTAGACTCTTGGCTCCTTTTGGTCCACGAAAAAGCTAAAAGAGGAAATGAGATCACCTCTGTTTTTTATCTCCTCGTTTATTTTTAGATGTCTCAAATAACACGTAGGATAAGTGACGTGAGCCTCAGTTTTATATTCCAGGAGAGTTGCCAAAAGAAGGCAAATATACTGTAATTTTACAAACACTATCGCTTGTGTTTTAATTCAGGCTTAGAAATAAGCATAGAACACTAAATATTCTTTTTAAATGAACCCTGGGAGTTAAATTCTATTGTTATAGCAAGATCGTGTTTAACTGAATACTGTTTAACTGAATACAAGCCATTACATACATGACTCAGAATCTTTTTTCAAATACAGACCTTTATTTGGTGATAATTTTACAAGGTCTGGACCACTCCTCTTATAACTGATCAGGAAAGTTTGATGAGCTTTTAGACTAGGTGAATTTCTGCCTTCTTTCCATAAATGAATATTTGAAGACAATAGTCATTTTTACTTCTAGATGAGCTTGCCTGACTCATTGGCTTTATAAGTTAACCTTTCACAAGAATAATTCTACAATTTCCCAACCTGTAGGAGATAACTCCAAAGTACATTTCTGTCTCTTTCTGTTTCCCCCAATATTAATTTACTTCTACATTCTGAAAGCAAATTTAGGGAATTATACCTATGTTTGGGAATTCCAAGGAATGTTTCTGGTGAAGATTGAAAAGTAAGCAAGCAGGTAAAGAAAAAAGGAAATGGGGGTGGGTCACAGAAGTGACATGGGGCAACAACACAAAATGAAGCAAATTCTCAGCAGTGTGCTGTGTCACACCGGGGTCAACTAAAGGATGCTCATTAAATTCTGACATCCTTCTGCCACCCGAAGAGTCATTACCTCCTCCCTTGGGAAAAGGGCTTTGAGTTACACTCAAATACAAAACTATGGCAATCAAAAGAATCATGCTCTCCATACATGTTCTGCCAGGAAAATCCCAGGTAAAGGGATTCTCAAGATTCTTTGCATAATTAAAAACACAGCTAATAAAAACTAAGGAGGAGGGGAGCTGTCTGAACATTTCCAAAATGCAAAAAAATGTATAATGTTTTTTCCGGTATAAAGATTCTGTCTATGTAGCCAAAACACAAATTAGAGACGCATCCAGACCATGGGGGAGGGTGGGTGGAATACCGCTATGGAGAAAGGAAAGAAGGGTGCTTTGGTTCTGACTTATTCAGGTTGACTGTCCAAATCAATTCCACTCACAAATAATTGCTCCACTATTCATTTCATTTTGCCTGGGTAGACACAGTCACAGAGAGCAACTTAAGTGGGTCACTTTTTCTTGGATGCTTTAGGAATATCCTTTTAATTGGAAAATGTCAAACCTCTGTGGCACAAATGTAGCAATGTCCACAGTAGTTCAACATAAGTTTATAACTGAAAAAGGCATCTCTCAGACTTGCTATATTCACTTTGCTTTTCTTTATAGACAAAAATGTCCTCTTGGAAGAGTCAGGCATTTCATTTAAAAGGACCCGTATAAAATGTTATATGTTCTTTCAAAGAATTACAGCTTAACTTGATACATTTCAGTTAATTCATTCATATCTATGTGTGGTCTGTGGGTCCAGTGTCCCCAAAAGATGATTATAGTGTAATTGACCACTGTAACTGTAACATAGAGGCTGGGATTAAAAGAGGCTCTTTCTGTGGAGAATATTACATGCTCAGATTACAGAGACAGACATGATTTCTTTTTTTTTTTAATGTTTATTTATTTTTGAGAGAGACAGGGCATGAGCGGGGGAGGGCAGAGAGAGAGAGAGGGAGACACAGAATCCAAAACAGGCTCCAGGCTCTGAGCTGTCAGCACAGAGCCTGACGTGGGGCTCAAACTCACAAACCGTGAGATCATGACCTGAGCTGAAGTCGGACGCTCAGCTGACTGAGCCACCCAGGTGCCCCTGAAACAGACATAATTTTTACCAAAAAAAAAAAAAAAAAAAAAAAAAACCAGCACTTATTAGATAATATAAGCACTTGTATGTTGAAATGCAAGCTGTTACTTACTGGGTGCTTATGTAGATCTTGTGCAGTCCCAGGGTCTGCCAGTGTGCATGGATCCCGCAGATGGAAATTCAAGCCACAGTTACAGATTGGGAAATACATCTGAGGAGGATAATATTGTCCGTTCACTGGAAGTGGGTAGAACTGGGGAGCCACATTGACACTTCACTGATACTTGCTTCGTACAACCACAGGTTTGGCTTAAATCTTAAGGTTTAGTCTAACTCTTGCATAATCCTAACTTGACATAGTAGATGTATCAATGTAGACTCTGGACTGATATAGATAAGGCTCGTGGGTCAAATTTCACTTAGGGTGAAACTCTAATTAGCTTTTCATTTTGAAGAAGTTGGAAACACTTGAAAAGAATAGAGTTAACATGATGTTTTTGAGTTATCTTCAGAGAGGATCCTTGCTTAAGAAGAATCAGCGAGGAAGCCATAAAACAAGTGTTCTTAAATTGTAGCCAGAGATTCCTACAGCATAACTAAAGTCCAGAGAGGAAATCAAGAATTAAGAGAAGAAATATTCATTCCTGAAGGCTACTAGAGAACCAATGGGACAGAATTCTTCAGTGCCCAAGAAGATACTGTATTTTCTCAAAAAAAGGCACAAATAATTGATTTAATTTTTGAAATGTAAATTGTGTAAGCAATTGCAAAAAATACCAAGGAAATATATTTCCCAGGTGTTCGTGGGTCTGTGAAGAGATCTCCATTTGTATGAACACACTAAGGCTTGTGCTGCTGCTAACATGTTCCAAAAAGCATGTGTTTTTCATGCACATTAGGGTTGAGAAACTTTGGATGTGCCTAAGCATTATGTGTCCACTGACATTTTAGTTGATAAGGAAAAGCATGGGTGTTCTGGGCCATCTTTAGCAGAGCTTGAATATGTCTTTAATTGGAACCACAAAGAACTGCTGTGCTTGGAAGGAAATACATGTGGGGGTGGAACATAAGGTTGCCATTTCAACTATGACAAGAAGATTGTTGAATTCAGGTCAGGAGCAACATACCTGTTTTAACTGCTTTTCGAGTTTTTCTTTCTCCATCTGACAAGCTTTTATCTATGGACAAAACAAAGACATCTGTTTGTGAAAGAGTTCACATGGTTTGTTCTAAAGTTACTCTTTACCATCTTTTTTAATGTTTACTTATTTATTTTGAAAGAGAGAGAGAAAGCGCATGCAAGAGAGAGGCAGTGAGAGAGAGAGAGAGGCGGGGGGGGGGGGGGGGCGGGGGTGCAGGTAGAGAAAATTCCAAGCATACTCCACACTCAGCATGAAACCCGATGCGGGGCTTGATCCCATGCACCGTGAGATCATGACCTGAGATGAAATCAAGAGTCAGACACTTAACAGACTGAGCCACCAAGGTGCCCCCTAAAGTTACTCTTGCCTGACCCAGCCGTCAATGACCTGCTCAGATGTCAAGGGGTGAAGCACTGATAGCAGCAATGCCAACGGTGAAAACAGTCAAGTTTTGGATTTTCTAGAAGTGTACTGGTTCTATCTTGAAATTCCCAAATGAAGTTTCGGAAAGTTGAATACAGTTTTAAACTCTTCTCCCTATTTGTTGAAAGTATTGTAAGTCTAAGTTTTAGGTTGATATACTGAGATATAAATATCTAGAGACATAGGAATAGATATAGATACAGAAACAGCTTCCACTGCCAATTGAATGTACTGGAACTGGTCAGCTGTACACTCAAAAGCTTCCATCATAAATGTTAGAAGTTGTACACGTACTTAATCCATGCCAGGCACTGATCTAAGTGCTTTCCATATAGTAACTCACCATATCTTCCCAGTGCCTCTGTGTGATACTTAAATATTATTATCACTACTTTGCAGATGAGGACGCTGAGACATGAGATGTTGAGTAACTTGTTCAGAGTCACACTACTGTACTTTCTGGCTTCTCACTGTTTAAGACCCAACCTCTTCAGTCAGAGTCACCCACTCTGGATTCCTTCAATCTCTGATACAATGAGAGAAAGCTGTTTTTTCTTGGACTCATTAGTCATGCTATCATCATCCCTCCACAGCATGGTCCACAACCCTGTGAGGCATATATCCCCACTGAATGATACCATTCCAAGTCTCACCTATCAGGATTATTCTCTACTTCCTTCGTCCTCCCATTTAACATTATACATTTTCTGTGTGACTTTTTATAGTCCGATGTGTATTGTGCACAGTCAACTTTCATTATCTGCGGTAGTTATGTTCTAATAAAGTCACCATGAACACTAAAGTGGCTAACTGAACCAGTGTTCCTAGAGAAATGCAGGGTTAGGTTCCTATGAGCCTCTGATCATACCATTTTTGTTAACCGATCAATATATAATTTTGTTTTATGCATGATTCTGTTAAAGACATCTCACATACACCGTTGATGCATTAACATTGAACTCTTGGCCTACAGCACTATGTTAATCCCTAACCAAAGCTTATCTAGCATGTGTCTTTTCTCTGTAAGGCACAGCGCAGCCTTCCTGTGCCAAGGAACACTAGGTAGTACTTCAGCACTACGTTCGAGGGCCATGTTAAGCAATGAAAGAACCAACAAAAAGAACAAGAATGAGAAAATGTGACACAAAATAAACCATAAAAAGGACATTTTTTATAGTCTGAGAGCCAAATCGAGGAGGCAAGGACTTATTGGACCTCAACTGGGAACAAGCATATAAGGTGACTCAAGTTTTTCACTGCATGTTCACAAATGACTTTAGGTGGCACTAGTATTGATTTTGGTGTGACAAATACGCCTTCATGAGTAGGCAAATTCACAAACATGGAGTCCACAAATGATAAATATAGACTATATATGTCCCCCTCATTGTACTGTGAGTCTTTAATAGTAGCAAGGATCATTTTTTTATTTCCTCATAGTATATAACAAAGTGCCTTGCAGAAAGAAAGTGAGCATCAAAATTAAATTACAAGGAACTAAAGGTGGCATGTTAATTGTACAACTAAACTCTATTTAAAAACTTCCCCTTCCAATAGACAAAAATCATTTGTGAAATACCTGTGATCCATGACCGAAGCTAGATGTTTTTGTATAGATTGTTTTCATTTAGCCCTGAAAACAACGTTGTGATGTCTATGAGGTAGGAACCATCATCCATATTTTACAGGTGAGTATAATGAGAATTAGTAACTCACCTTTAGAGACAGAGCTTTTAGAATTATAAGAAATATTTTAGAGATCATCTGGTTCAACTTTGTCATTTTACAGATGAAGGAAGAAAAAGGAAGCACAGAAAAGTTGGAGAAGTTGCTCAATGTCATTCCTGATTGTCAAAGCGGGCACAAACACAAAGCTTTTACCCCTAAATTTCTCCTACTCCTCAGTATCTCTAAGTATCTTGCCCTTCACCACACTTTTATTTTATCAGTCATTGACTTAAAATATCCTTAGTGATAGAATGAATAACCTCTGGTATGTAAGCAACTAGTGCCAGAATGATTTGACCTAAAAATTCCTTTTTGGTCAAATGGCCCATTTGGACCACCGATAATATGCTATTCAAATAACATCATGCCAGTTCTATTATATCATGGCATTTAATCTGCTGTTAATACATTTAACATAGATTGTTAAGCCATCTACCAGTTCCCTTTGTGAACTCTACCATCCTTTTACCAGAGTGAGTGAGACTTTTGAAAAATAAATGTTTGGACTATCATTATTTAAAGAAAAATGTTGGTAGTTTTAAGATATCATTAAGATTATCCCTTAGTTCATTAACACAGTTATCCCATACTGTATGTAGACAATGCATTATTTTGTTAATATCAACAGAAAGTTAGTTTGCAGATGATACAGAAATGAAAATTACTTGTGGATTATAGTCTATAGTATAATTAGATGGTTATGTGTTCCTGGATGAACTAGACCTTCTACAATGACAAGGACATTGCCAATTTCAGACATAAATTTATCATCAGTCTGAACTTAATACAGTAGAATGAATCAAGTTAAAATATGGCTGGAGGTAAGATAACTTGTGCAGTGACAACTTAGAACAAATTAAGGGAGCTCTGCATATAAGGGATACAAATTCAGAGTGATTTCCTCACCGAGAGTAATCAGAACTGAACTATTTTCACTATTTTCATTTTATTATATTTTTACCACGATTTTATTCCTTTCCATTTCTTGGAAAATAGTTCTGCCAAATGATTTTTGCATGTAAAATTAGGAATTTCAAGTGAATCCTTGAAAAACATCGGAAAAGAAATTAAATTTAATTCACAGTATACTTTCTGTCAGGAAGAAGGGGATGACAAATAGTTAAAAATTTCTTTGGAGACTAAGAATCTTGCAGCTCCGGAGCTGTCACACCATGTCCCGCAACAATTTCCTATTTACTTAGAAGTATTGGATGATTTTGCAAATCAAAAATTCTGTGGTTCATTTTCTTTTCTTAAGCCAAAATTGTGTTAGCTACATCTTCCTCATTAACATCAATATTTACCCATTGTGGCAACTTGCTGAGTCTACTCTTAATATATCCTATTCCATTTAATTGTAATGTGCTTATATTTAATATATTTTATTTCAATAAACTGGCAAATGCTATGTGGCTTCCTTGAGAGTGTGCCAGTCACATTTAGCTGGGGAACCCAGCGAACAAAATTCTCAGTATTTTATATATATAAATGACATTCAGAGATATGTATGTTTTTGGAAGACAGGAACATTCCACCATAGACCTTCAAAGAAAATGACAAGAGTTTAGAAACAACTTCAATGTGCTGGCGCATTGTGGATTTGAATTTTGAGTACTAGGTAGTTCAACTCCCATTCTACCAAGATAAATATTATGAGAAAAAGATCAGAAGAACTGGATTTTATACACGACTTTGGAATCCAAATTCTTAGGTTACTCCTTAATATACTTAAGTTAAAAGAAATCTCCAGTCATTTTCATCTCTTTATGAGATTGTTTAAGAATGATTTCATCCCAGGTGCTTACCTCTCAGAGAAAATCAATGTCAATTAACAGAAGCCCAAAGTCTTGAAAATTTTTAATGAAAAAATTAAAAACAATATGCATGAGCTGGTAAAGATTATTTTTGTTTTGACTGATACCTGAGAATTCAGCCTATTCAACTCGGATTGAGAAGTTTGAATAATTTGCTGTAGAGTCTCTTTCTCTTGATTAAGTCTTTCTCGGTCTGATCGTTCCTTTTTGAAGTCTTCTTCATATATTTGCACCTAGGAAATATTGATTTACTGTTACCGTGAGCATCCTTTTCTCCTAAGTCATTGTAAATGGATTTCAGAGGAGGTACTATCTGGGTTTGTCCAATCTGAATAATCCCTATCCTCTTCATGAATATTTTTTCATGGTGAGACTCTATTCTAATGGATATGGCCAAAATTTCATCTCTTGCTTTGTTTAGAATGGTAGTTCTCAACTTTTTCCTCCTTGAGTATGTGTCAGGAATTCAGAACTAAGGTAACAGCACAGATATTTTGGAAAAACAATTCCCCTCACCCATTATCCTCACCCATTGTCCTCACCCATTATTCTGCTGCACATTTCCTTATTGTGATGAGCCCCGCCCCCCAGGGTTAAGTGTCACTATCCTGGAGCAAGTCACCCATCCCTAACACAAGGCTTTGATGTACCAAGGGTGCTTGAAGTTCTAAAAGACAGTTTACTGACAATAGCTGTTAAGTGAAGCCAGTAAATATTGGCATGCTAGGTTCCAAATATAACAATAAGTTGAACACAAGATAGAAATGAAAGGCTCATGGATGTGGAAAAACAAAATGATTGTTAAAAGGTATTCACAATTTGCCCCAGTAATTTTGGGGGTATATCATTAAAAACAAACAAACATAGTAATATTTTAGTGGAGTGCCTCTCATGAAATACTCCAAATATTCCAGAAAAGCAATCAAACCAAAAGAAAAACAGATTTAATCATTATTGTTTTTAATTGGCATAGTGTCGACTGATGGCTTGGAGGCTAGTATATGGAACTATGAAAATAAATGAAGCTTAGGGAATAAGTTCCTTTAAGACAAGGATTTAAAGTACAACTTACATGGGAACTTAGTAGCTAGATTTCTGTCTATTAGTATTAATGCACACTGCACCTTCACCCCCAATAATGCAGCACATTTTAACTAGAGGCTGATTAAAGTCAATAATAATAGGACAGAATATAATAGGCAAGAGAGGATGAAATCAAACATTGTATATATATCTAGATGAAGATATACACATTTAATTTTGAAGGTTTTATTCACCAGAAGCATTGCAAGGGAACTACACCCAGCTAAGCTGACATTTGGTTGTGGTTTTGGTTTTAGTTAAGGGCTGAGGCTCAATTCCAGACAGAGTCAAACCAATGCTCTGTAAACAATTACCAGAGGCATTTGAAATGGGAGAAGCTCATCTGATCAAAACTGAACACTCTTTATCAAATACAATATGATAGCGTTGTCATCACGTCAGTCAGGTGGCCAAGATTCCAACTCAGTTTCTTTGTGAATTTAACTCCTTTAGTGTATCATGTGACATTCAGTGAAACAGTGATTGTGGCTGAGCATTTAGAAATATGCACAGTTAAAATGTGTATGCATAAAGTTAGCAAAAGAGCCACAGAAAAACTAAGAAGATGGATTCTGGACCTCTTGAGGATAGTGAAAAAAAGGATACCTGCCACTGTCTGCATCCAACATGAGCTAAACCCTTGCTGTAAACTCCATGCATGTGTAAGAGTGACTCACTTGCATGTGGGATACATTATATGAGAGCATCCAAGATGATTCAAGTGTCCGAACATAAGAAGTAGTTTTTTTTTTTCAGAGGAATCCTGGCTAGTGCCAATGGTACTTTAGGAGTTGAGGATTTGGCAGAGTTTTAATACTCTTACTCTCTTCATAGGCTTATTTTAAACTATGTATTTGAAGCTAAATGTAATGAGGCAGATTATTCAAATGGGGTTGACAGAAGAAAAAATTCAACTTTAACATCAGCTTCTCTGAATTTTTTACATTTACAGATAGGTTACTTCCTATGAAGTAATAACAATACACAGCAACAACAATAATACAATTGCTTAATTCTTTGGTGTATTGCATCAAAAGTCCTTGTAAATGGCCTTGCTCAGAGCAAAACAGTCAACAAATCAGTTCCAGGGACATACTTCCCAGCCCTTTGTTCCATAACATCCTCTCCCCCATTGCTAATATATTACTGACAATGCGTGCTTCAGAGATTAAAATTCCTGCATGTATCCTATATTTATTGACATCGCCATGAACTGTCCCAGCTCTTTACCTTCATTAGTTTATTTAACCTTCTACAGGAAAAGAGATGTGTTATGCATGGGTGGCCCCCTCGGCTAAGCTAGCTCCAGCTGGCTGAACTAAATTTAGACCCAGATAGGTTAGGCAGTGCCCACAGCCCTATGTTGCTGATACATATAGAAGCTTAGAGAAAGCCTCCTTTACTCTTCTGTCCACTTGGTGACATGGAGTGAGGTTGGGTGAGAGGGGAAGAGGAAGGAGAAGTGCATCAATAAATTGCTAGGTGGTGCCATCCATATGTGGCAGTAGATGAGCAGATCTGGCTCTTCAGAGATTATGATCACTGCACAGTACTTCCCTTTAAAACTGCCCTCATTGTTCAAAGGCCTGGAAACCAGCGGCTATGGAGTAACAGCGTGGCTGCTACCATTTGCTGAAAAGGTCCAGGGTTTGGGTTAATAGTGTTTTCAAAATAAATCATGTCTACATGAAGTTCTCTGGACCAGTGCTAATTAAATCTCACCAAAAAGGTTAATTAGTAAGTCCTTCTTTTAACCGTATGATCTTGGACAAGCCATTCAACCCATTTGAAATTTAATTCCCTCTTTCATAAAGTGGAAGTTGGGCTAGCCGATGTATATTCTCTTATCAAGCCTTAAAATTACATAATTCTAATGAAAATAAATGCAATAATTTTGGACACATTTTGAATAGGAAGACTTCCAAAACCATCCAAAGGAGCATGAACAATGGGCCCTGTGTTCTCCACATGATCATGTCACTTTCCACTTCTCACCTGCTGTTTGAGAACTTCCATTTCTGTTCTCATCTCCTTATGTCTGCACTCCAGTTCAGATTTTCCCAAACAATCCTCTGGAAATGAAGAACACTCGATTTTCAAGGCATCTTGAAGAGCCTAGGTTATAAGATAAGCACACCGTTGAACTGAGAGTTACCACATCTTACGAATTCTTCTATGATTATTAGAATTATCTCAAATGCCCCCCCAACAAGAAAGAACTCCATTTTGATGCCCCTTTTATGACTGAATTACTTGTCTTCCTTCTCATTTTCTAGCATATGATTTTTTTTTTTCAGAATCTGTCTTTTCTCCATGATGATGCGTATGTTATTCAACTGTCATTGTTATTAAGGAGGGCTTCCGATACTGATGTCAGGGATGTCCTGCTCCACCAAGCCAACCATGAAAAGAAAACATATCAATAGCCCTTTTTCAGATTTCCTGCTTCAATTAAAAGCAGACTCTATCAATAATGTTCAAACATTAGAGTATCAGAATCAGCTGGAGAGGTAGCAAATCCTTGGGCACCTTCCCCAGAGATCCTGAAACAGTTGATCTAAGGAGATGGTCTAAGAATCTGCAATCCTCAAAAGCTGACGCTGCTGGTTCCAGATGACATTTTGAGTGATACTGTGTTCTACAGCCCTGCTCCCAATAGGAGAGAAGAAAACCCACAGAAATGTGAACCTGTGCAGATCACTATTCCTTAGATCTGTTGTACTGTCCTCCTCAGTATACCATGCCCTGGCTTAGCCACAGTCATATTTATTCTCCAATAAAACATGCATGAACTCACTACAGGGTGCAGAGAAGCTCTGCTTTCTTGACATTCAGTACAACTTATTGGCTTTACTGTGGGGTGAGGAGATGAAGGAAACAAGAGTCTCTTAGACAACCATCATTATTCACTAGACCATAATACCTTACATATCCTATACTTTGTCAGATCATATAGAATACATTCTCTCTATCCTGAAGACCTTGGTTCATGATCGAGTTCAATAAAACGGCCGCCAAAATTAAGACACAACACACCTCATCCTGGTGTGGTCTCAGAGCCCACATACGATATGACTACTTGCTCATTATCAAATGATCCCTTTATACAAACAGAAACGTTTCGCTTTCAGAACTCCAAGACTTCACTTCCTCTGAATTTCTTTAGTAGCTTCAATGATGTTCGTTTGGTGGTACTATTTGTAACTTACTTTCCTGCATTACTGTATAATATGATCATAAAAGTAGGAAAAACAAAACAAAGTTATGGTCTTAAATATTGTAGGCAGGCTAGGAATTTCCTAATAGAATGTGTTTATAGTCTATGGATACTGTCTAGCCTAATGTAAATATCATTTTTCATGAAGTTGCAAGAGAAACAAGAACTTTTTTCTTCCTCCAAGAAGAATTTAAAGAAACAATAAAAGTTGTTTCATAATTTATGTTTTGTTAGAACTTGTTGTTAAGCTACATGGTTTTAAGAAGTAGTATATTAGTTACAATTTTTAAAAGTGGAGAAAATCTAGGATGGGGTGAGCCAAATGAGTTAAAGACAATCAACTATGCCGATTTCATATTCTAGACCTATGAACAGACTATTTTTGTGGGTGTTGTTATATTTGAATTTCCTGGTCTACCTTTCATGCTATTCAGGCTTCTAGAAAATTTTCAAATGAGTCATAACTGAAAGGTGAGTTGAATAGACATTTATTCCATCTTGGGGTTTTTTAACTTCCTTGAACAAATACCTATAACCTATTCCAGAATAGTAATTTACTATCAGCACAGGCATACTAAACAGATCTACCCATCTCACAATGGTGAGATGTTGGACAAATCAATTTTGCCCATGGGTGGCATTGGCTGAGGAGCCTCAGGTAATTTCTCTCACTTTGGTTAAACATCTGGCTTCTCTTTAAGAACTCAATGAAAACAATGCCCTTGGGTATTTCCTTCAAAGCAAATAAGCCGAATTGAGTACACAGAGTTGTGTGAACTTCTGAAAACCATATGTTAATTACTAAGCTGATATGCTACAAATTTCTGCTGTGGTGAATGGGTCAGCAGGGGGTCTGCTAGTGCAAGCAGGGTGGGCCCTGAATTCCAGCTGTGATGGAGGGTGTGCAAAATCAACTACCCAAATGAACGTTTTAAGTAACTTTTATTTATTCCTGTGCTAAGAGAAGAAACAATCCACAATGTATGTATGAATAGTAATTGCTTACGTTTCCTTAGATACTAATACATTCACTAAATGAGAAAAAAACCTTTCATAGCTCATCACTTTCTATCTATGCTTTTTAAATGATATTTTAAGGTATAGATATAGTGGAAGTACATCTGGCTTAAAGTATCCTTTTATTACTTTTTTTTCACTACTCATAAGTAGTGTGTTATGCCTGCTAAAGCATGAATCTTGGGGGGGCGCCTGGGTGGCTCAGTCGGTTAAGCATCTGACTTCAGCTGAGGTCATGATCTCACAGCTCGGCTCGTGAGTTCGAGCCCCGTGTCGGGCTCTGTGCTGACAGCTCAGAGCCTGGAGCCTGTTTCAGATTCTGTGTCTCCCTCTCTCTCTCTGACCCTCCCCAGTTCATGCTCTGTCTCTCTCTGTCTCAAAAATAAATAAACGTTAAAAAAAAAAAAAATTAAAAAAAAAAAAAAGCATGAATCTTGGGGCCAGAATTGGCTACTGAACATATTATGTACCAGCTAAATTATTTAATTAATTTATCCATTCAATAAATATTTAAGAACATACTGTGAGCAATCCCCTATTGTTGGCATCCAGAACACATTGTGAGTCCATTCCTCCAAATAAATGCATATTAAAATTATGTTTCCTACCTGCATTCTTACAAAGATGAATATATTTCATATTAATAAGAAAATGTTTTTTTGACTTAAAGGTCCATTTTTTTTCAGATTTTGAGAGAAATTAAACATATTAATAGGCCACTAAAAGTATCATGAGCCCTCAATACTGTGCCTACTATGCCAAATAGAGAAGTCGATTGCACAGTCCTACCCTCATGGAGCTTACAATCAAGATTGGGAGACAGGAAACAAATAGGGTAATTAATATGAGACATTAAATATATATTAGATAGCAATAAATTCCAATGAAACATTAAAATAGGAATATCAGAGACAGAATATGTAATTTTAATTAGGGTAGCCAGAAAAATCCTCTGAGAAGGTGACATTTGCATAAAGGCCTGAATTTTACTCAAATTAATTTCTCTCATTTTCTCAATTTTATTATAATCACAAGAGTTAAAAATTTTTTACTAACTTTGAAAATATTAGACTATAAATACAGAGACACAAAAATTAAGGGTACACATAGGAGCAAAAAACAGTTCATGGCTGTTCTAATTACTATAGGGTGTATATTCTTGTGTCAACATTTACAGAAATGAATTAGAGAGCGGAAGAAAACTTATCAAATAACAAATCACAGATGGGAAAGATTTCAAGCATAATCCCAACATTAGTTCCTCTAATTCATCTGTGGAGGATTTCCGACAGAGGATAAAAGGGAAAATTTATTTGCTCTAAATTTGTATCTCTGAACACTGTTTCCTCTCATAGAGGATAGAGAAGTGCATTGTTTATGATGTTAGTCTCTACTTTCCCATTTTCTCCTGACCAGTAACTTGCCCCACAAACAGATCAAATGCAGCATCACATTTGTAAAGCATTCTGTCAACCATACAGGCACATACTCAACCCTTTGGGGATCTTTAAATGATCCTCTGAACACTAAAAAGATACACAGTCCAGACTAAAATATACACGGTCCGAAAAGCACAGGCACTGACCACTTTTTCAAGGCCAATCACCCACTCTTGTTTTGGAAGGCAATTTCTATTACTTAGGTCAAGAGATATCTAACTTGAGAGATGAATATCTTGACTCAAACATGTACTACAAGTGCTCCTATGGTCCACATCTGATGTGGCCCTTTGAAAAATCAACAGCAAAGGATTTAATTACTAACTTGAATAAGTGAGCAATCCCTTCCCCAGGGAAATTAAGCTATCTGTCCATAAAACTCTCTCTCTCTCTCTCAATCTCTCTCTCTCTCTCACACACACACACACACACACACACACACACACACACACAAATGCACAAATTCTCTAGAGTCATCCTTTGGCAGCACTCCACAAGTAGCCCCTTCGAATAGTTAAGTTGAAGCCAAGGCACTTAACCACTTGTGTTTTTCTAACACACCTACCTCCATTCCTCCCCCCATCCCCCAGACCCCACACCCTAATTAAAAATGAGTTTTAGCCTTCTTCTCTGGAAGGCCACCATATCAGCCTTGGGGCTGGTCTTTAGCATGATTCCATACAGTCTGCATCATACTCAGCTCCATAGTGATGATTTTAAAGAGCAGCCTGTTTCCTCAGGAAACTTTTGTGGTTGACCAAGAGATATGCTATTGTTCCCAAACACCCACTTGCTTTACGTGGTTCTTTGAACTAAAAAAAAAAAAAGTTCTTACTATCTTCTGAAGTTACTCCTCATTTCTCTTTTTCATGATGATTTTTTGCAGGGACATGTATTCCTTAAAGCCTTGGCTGAAAGATACAGCTACGAGTGACTTATAAAATTACAGAGAAGCTCCTGTGCAGGCTCCCAAGACCAGGAGCTGTACTGCTGCACAGATTGTGTTGTGACTCTCAGTTAGGAATGTGCTCTTTCTACAGGGACCTTTCCTTCCAGCTCCCCAGATTGACCTGGACTGGTACCTTATTGAGGCGCTTTATTTCACATTCATACTGTTCCTTCTTCTTGCTCGCAAGAGTGTTTTTTTCCTTCAAAAGCTTATTTTCTTTCTTCAATTCATGTAATTCTTCACTTAGGCTCTCCTTTTCCTTCTGAAATAAACAGCAAGAAAACAAAACTGAAATCAATAAAATTCAGATGAGATAATGTTGTAGGAATACTTCTGAAATACAATAAAAACAGAACCTGCTAGATTTTCACTTAACGTTCCTTTAAATTTTTTTTTTTTATATTTATTTACTTTTGAGCCAGAGAGAGAGAGAGAGAGAGAGAGCATAAGAAGGGGACGGACAGAGAGAGAGGGAGACACAGAATCTGAAGCAGGCTCCAGGCTCTGAGCTGTCAGCACAGAGCTCAAGGAGGGGCTCAAACTCATGAACCGAACTGTGAGATCATAACCTGAGCAGAAGTTGGATGTTTAACCAATTGAGCCACCCAGGCGCCCCTTGACATTCCATTTAAGCAATATTCTTTGGTTGGAGGACAGGGTTCAGATAGAAAAAAAATCTTTCTTTCCTCCTTAGTGCTACTAAGTAAGTTTCATGACCCCAGAAAAAGCTCAAAATCCTCAGTCCTCACTTTCAAGGGTCAAATGGGTTCAGAGAATAAGCAAGTTCCCATGTACTGTTACAGAGTGATGGGTAAGCGATTTAGTAAAAGTAAGTAAAGTTCTACAAAGAAAAAAAAAAGTACGATTGCAATAAAAAATATGAAATATCTCAAAGACCAATCCTGCCTGCATCATTCTGAACTGAAGAGAGGGAGAAGAGGATAAAACTTCAGGCAAATAAGACCCTTCACTACAGATAATTACTCAGAGCACTGTATTGTTGTGTCATTGCTTTGAAAAGGGAGAGATCAACAAGTCCAAGTGCCATCACTCCTCCATGTTTCCAATTACCTTCAAAAAGTCCTCTGTTTTACATAACTGAAGCAAGGTTAGTTGACAATATCTATCTTCTAATTCTTAATTTTATATTTTAGATAGTAAATTTTTTGTGGAGTGAATTGCATTTTTTTTTAAGTTTTATTTATTTTTAAAGAAGGAGGGGCGCGGGGCGCCTGGGTGACTCAGTCAGTTAAGCGTCCGACTTCGGCTCAGGTCATGATCTCATGGTCTGTGAGTTCGAGCCCCGCGTCGGGCTCTGTGCTGACAGCTCAGAGCCTGGAGCCTGTTTCAGATTCTGTGTCTCCCTCTCTCTCTGCTCCTCCCCTGTTCATGCTCTGTCTCTCTCTGTCTCAAAAATAAATAAACATTAAAAAAAAATTAAAAAAAAAAAAAAAAAGGAGAGCAAGCTCACGTGAGCGTGGTGGGGAGGGGCAGAGAGAGGGAGAGAGGGAGAGAGGGAGAGAGGGAGAGAGGGAGAGAGAGAGAGAGAGAGAGAGAGAGAGAGAGAGAGAATCCCGAGCAGAAACCACGCTGTCAACGCAGAGCCCAATGTGGGGTCAATCCCACCAAACTTGAGATCATCACCTGAGCTGAAATCAAGAGTCAGACACTTAATGACTGAACCACCCAGGCACTCCTGGAATGAACTGAATTCTTAATGGCACTGAAACTTTAACCTAATAAAACAAACATCCCGGAATTTAAGTAAATCAAGATGAGAAAATAGCTAACACACGTTAGAATATGTTGTTTTAGTAATTAATATTTCCCAAAACAATAATTAGATCTAAGATATCTATGTGGGGTGCCTGAGTGGTTTAGTCTGTTAAGCATCCAACTTCAGCTCAGGTCACGATCTCATCATTTCTGAGTTCAAGCCCCCTGTCGGGTTCTGTGTTGACAGTTCAGAGCCTGGAGCCTGCTTCAGATTCTGTCTCCTTCTCTCTCTGCCCTTCCCCACGTTCACCATCTCAATCTCTCTCTCTAAAAAATAAATAAATGTTAAAAAGTTTTTTAAAAAAAGATATCTACGTGAGGTGATTTTTTTTTTTTAAGTGAAAACATTCCTATTTGCTTTCACTTAAATAGAGTGGGCTTATATACACTTAGAAAATGAGCCAATCATTTTCTAATTTGACATAATCTAAAAGTGACTTCAAATTGTAAATGGTTCCAACTTCATGAGGGAACAATTGTCATGATTCCTGGTCAGGAAAAGGAAGGGACTGCAACAGGGTCAGAAGGGAGTTGCTAAACCTTGTTTGTTTTCCTCTGACTCACTGGGACAGGGAGAACCTTACCGAGGTAAGAAAATCTACACCAACGGCTGTCTGCATTGATTTCAGCTATTGCCTTAAGATTGGTGCACGTGTTAATATACAGCCAATGCTTCATGATATCTGTCACAAGGCTACACCTGAGACTATTTACACTTATTTTTTCTTAACATACATAAAAAAAAGTGCATCCATTAGAGCTTAAGATTTTCCTCCCATTCTCTATAATATCCATTAAGCCCCACAACTAAGAGTAAAACTGAGAGTATTTTAGAAGAAGACTGTCACCTTAATGGCCACCATCTTGCTCTCAGTGGGGATTAATGGAGATTTCAAATTTGGAGGCTGGGTTCAAATCCCATTTTCCCAGGTACTAGGTTGGCAAGCTTGGCAAGTCCTGTAACCTCTTCACATCTCAGCTTTAAAATGGCAAAAATAGGGGGCACCTGGGTGGCTCAGAAGGTTTAGGGTGGGGCTCCTGATCTCAGCTCGGGTCACGAGCTCCTGATTGCTGGGATTGAGCCCCACATCAGGTTTTGCATTGACAGTGCGGAGCCTGCTTGGGATTCTCTTTCTCTCTCCCTCTCTCTCTCTCTCCCTCCCCCCCCCCCCCAACTCCACTCTGCCCCCACTCACACTGTCTCTGTCTCTCTCAAAATAAATAAGCTAAAAAAAAAAAAAATTGCAGAAATACCACTTCCCTCACAGATGGGCTGAGAATGTTAAATGAGATGGTGAAGGTGAGGCAGTTTTTTAAATGTTTTATTTTTTATGATTACAAACGCAATACCTATTTGTAAAACTATGTAAGCTCAAAAGCAGCTGTACAAACACAAGGCAGTGTCCCATTATTATTAACACTCGAAATAAAAACTGTATCTGAGTAAAAGCAAAAGGGTAAATTTAATCTCCTAGGCTGAAATGCTCTAGAAAGATGGCACCAAATCTATGGATCAGCACTCTCTGCGGGTAGAGCCTGGCACGCAAAGGCCTGCTCATTTGGACAACAAAGGAGGACGCAACCTGGGCATCTCCTTCCTCCAGTTTGCAGAGAACCGGGGACTTGCGTAACCCATCCGCTCCTACGCACACCAGTCTCCGCCCACCAGTCTCCGCCCACCACTCTCCGCCGAGCGTGCTCAGGCCCCGGGGCCAGGAAGGTCTTCTCCCTGAGCCCCACCCACCTCCTCGAGCTGCAGCCTCTGGCGGGTCTGGTCGTGCAGCCGGTCGCTCTCTCTCTGACTTTGAAGCCGCTCCTTCTCCTGCGAGCTGAGGAATCTTTCTGCGGCGTCCAGTTTCATTTTCAGCTCTGCGACCTGAGGAAGTCGTATACACAGTGTGGCAGACACCACTTCTGAAATTCACACCCCCTCCCACCCCCGGATTTATTCCCCCACCCCGTGCACGCAGGGACGGACACGCCCCCACTCCTGGGCGGCCCCTAAGAGAGGTTCTATTTCCCACCAGCCTTAGCAAAAGTCAGGACCTGTGCACTTAAGAAGAGCTTCCCCTACCGGAAAAGGTAAACACCGAAACAGCCTTAAGCCCCTTCCCTCCTTTCTCCAAACCACACCACTTCCGAGAGAATAAAGATTTAGATCTTAGACGGGGACGCTTCTGAGCCTGTCATTCTATTCCTAACTCTCAAAATGTGCTTTGCCTGACCTGAAAAGGGCAGCATGGGGTTAGGGGGTGAGTGAATTTGCCTGGGCCAGAGAAAAACAGACATGGCTTTTAACTCCTCAGTAATCTGCAATGCTTGACGCCCTACGAAATGCCAAGCTAGTTCTCAGAGCGATGATGGTCCAGTAAGAGAGGCCTTAGAAAAGGGTGTTTTATCAAAGATGGGAATTATGCCCACTGTTAACCAAGGGTCTTCACACACCTGCAGGCCATTCTTCCTGAGCAGCTTACACATTTTCTCTGGGACCATGTTCTTTAAAATTTGGAGACCCCAAAGCTGCCCCAGACTGAATATAACAGGCCTGCTGTAGTGGGAGCATTATCCTGCACTTACTAAATTTAATGCTTCAGTGTATCAAAATGGGGAAGAAGAGAGCAATACTGCTCTGTTACTCACTTGTGGTCAGGTTTCTTAATTCTGAATTATTTAGGGGAATTTACTTTCTCCTTTTCTCTATTTTTGAACGTGGAATAATTTAAATTACAAATTGACTTTGACCTATTAAAAGATATTCTCTCCAAAAAGTTCTTTCTCATCAAAGCAAAAGATTCTTGACAGACAATATGCTGTAGGGGGAAGAGGGAATGCCCCCACTTCCCCTCACACTGTCACTGCTACCATTGTTCATTTCTTTATCTGTGTAAATAGCTTATGCCAACTAATTAAAGAATTAGAGAAATGGCCTCGTATAAAACAGTATTAACTTTAAGCCATATCCTACCTCACATATAACTTTGTGTATTTATGGCTGCTAGTAACAAATCCAAAACAGGTTATTCCATGAGCTATGATGAATGTGCATAAGAACTCTAGAGACATCGCCAGAGGCTAAAGGCTATTTTTAGTACCTTTTTTTTTTTTTTTTTTTTGCCATGCTCAAGATAATTCACTGATATCCTTCACTAATCTTCAGTACCAAGAGACCAATAATGCACTCAGCACCTTCTCCCTACCCCCCCACCCATCATTTTTTCAACAGTTGGCTAGCCACATGTCTCCTTCAGCTGCAACCAGTGAGAATCTTCACAGACTTGGTCCCCCAGCTTACTGATCTAAAGCAAATACTAAACAGAGAGGTGTTTACCTTTCGTTCATATAACTCTTTCATACTTCTAAATTGCTGATCCCATTGCTGGTTAACTTCCAGGAGCTGAAATTATTAAAATTTGGTGGATCAATATGGATTTCTGCCCATTTGGAAATTTGGCCAAAATGAAATCACTTTTGGGGGGCTAGTAAGACTTGCAAGCCACGGTTGAACACAGTATTCCTTCCACCAAGTTCTTGTAGGGCTGGGACGATTGAATTGAGCACACTCCCTCTTTGTATAACTGGCTAACATATGAAAAACCATTTAGCCTTACGTATATCTTGACTAGTCAGCTGAACTGTTATTAGAACTTTCAACTTTGCTTGTTATTTGAAATTTTCATCTTTGTTTAATACAATCAAAATCCAGTAAAACTTTGGGAGTATTGATGGTTTTCTGTAAGATTTATTAATATATGAGGGTCTTTTTTCAAACCTTTCCATATTTTTCTGTGTGCTTACACTGATTATTATAATTAAATATTTCTTCTAGCTTTTCTAAAGCAGAATTTATATTAATGAATTCCAAATCCTGATAACTTACCATCACGTGCTTGCAATATTGTGCTTTTTAAAATCAACACATGACTTGTAATGTATATGTAATGAATGGATAATATCACCGTTTTGAAATTATAGATTTTCAAGGAATAATAGTTTTGTCATAAGAATATTTAGAAATAATTTAGGCTGCAATTTAGAAGCTTTAAAATTATGTGCTAAAGGAAGAAAAAAAACTATGTCCTGTGTTTTAGTTTTCTTGTAAGGGAAGCCTGTAACTTCCTACATCAAGAGAAATTCCAACACTTTCAATATGGGACAGAGATTGAGAAGATAGTTACAAGGACTAAAAGGAAGCAACATAGTCTCCTAATTATAAAACAAAATATCTAATCCAGACACCCAGTCCCTAGGTAAATCTTATGCTGGAAATAGCTATGGGTATTTAGTATAGACTATATTATATTATTATATAAAGATATCTTATCTGTTGGCATTTTAAGGATTAACATTTCTATGCCATGGTAACATTACCCTGCTATAGTTCAATAATTTTCCAGAAGGATACAATATTTTATGTAATATCAAAGAGGAGTAGAAGGCACCATACAGAAGAACATGAAGGATAAAACATATACAATGGTTTAGGAAACTAATTTAAAATTTGACAACATACACAGTGTTAAAATTGTTACACTTTTCACTTCTTCATCTTCAAGAAGAATAAAGAGGTTCTAACATTCATTAAACTCAGAAAAACAGAACTCATAATAATATCCATCACATTCCTAATGGCATTTTATAAACAACAAAAAAATTTTTTTTCAATAATGCTCCTTAACCCCTATGTGGCTGGATACCCAGCTCATGAAATCATAGTGCCTAAGTCAATTACACCTAAAGCCTTTGACAGTTTGAGTTTCAAGGTATGTCAAGTTGCAAGGCATAAGGCACAGGTGATAAGCTCACATAGTCCATGTGGAGGAAACATCTAAGTTTTGAGAAAAATTAAGATAATTATTAGATTTATGACTTTGTCATTTTTCACTCATTTACACAAACACTGAAAGACTGGGTAAGAGAAATGCAGGTGAATAAGAAAAAAGTACTTCCTCTCAACATAATGCAGTCCAAAATCCTGGAGATAAATACTGTGACCCAATAACAAAAATAAAAGACTCTAGACTCTATTTTATTCTCAGCATTAACTCATGATACATGTTGCTTCAGCTAATATTTGTAAATTACCTCTTTTCTCTGTTTTTCCAAGCACCTTATCTTTTGTTCAAGAGAACTTGTCAAGTTCTTTCTGCTTGATGATTGATCATGCTTAAAACAAACAAACAAAAACAAAAACAAAAAAAAAAAGAAAGAGAAATTGTGAAACAAAATCTTCTATAAAATAAGCAGGTGAAATGTTGTCCTTCACAAACTCTATGCATTTGGCTAACTCTCCTATTGTGATTTATAAAAATATCTTATTCTAGGGGTAACAATCCTTACACCATTATTCCTTCATAGAGACCTGTTGATGAAGAAGCATTATATTATATTTCAAATTCCTTTATATGAATTAACAAAATAATTCTCTAATAAATTATAAATGTATACATTAGTCAAACAAGAAATTAGGATTTTATGAGTTTGGATTTCAATCCTTTTCCCAAAAAATAGAAATTCAGAGTATAATGCTTATGGAAATCAGGTAAGTTTCATGGATACATTTTGGGTATTTACATAGTAATAAACATTTCTAAAATGTCATTTCTGTAGACATGTCCATATCTGAAGAGTGGCCCTGACAAAAATCAGAGGAATGACAGAATCATCATGAAAAACAGACAAAGACATAAAACTAAAAGGCAGCAAATCCATTCTAAGACTGTAATGAACTAGCTACCTCAGTGTCCTTCATACAATTATGTTATAGAGAGATTGACATAGATTATCTGGTATTGTGCAATTTTAACCAGCCCTTTGAATAAAGCCAGTAGGTTATAAGTTTAAATAATAAATCACTGGCACAACGAAAAAGTTAATCACCATTCTTTTCAGTTTTTTTTTTTTCCCCTCTCAGTGTTGGGGGTATTTATTTAAAGAAAGCACAAATGCTCTGGAAACTGTGGGCCATCTGTCTAAATGGACCACCAACAAAGCTCACTTAAGTGCTGTTTTCTCTATAGTAACTCAATAGTCTTGTTACCATCTCATCTCTGAGTCATATAAACAGTACAACAAATCTGGTGATGAGGGTAGTCCTAAATCTGCTACTTAGTTTCAAGCTCAATAGTTATGGAAATTAATTAAAGATATCCATGAACAATTAAATATTTTCAAAACATGTTGGCTTTTGCCAAAGCACTTACAGGGAGTGTTCTTTTACAATCATCATGGGGTTTCAAGGACTTTTTTCATTAGAAATGATTTATAAAACTATTTTTCTATCTTTTCTCGCTTACCTATGTCTCACTCAATATTTTAGGGCTGGATCATATGTTACATCTTTATAGAAGCTGCCCTTAGTTTTCTTAGCTTCTTCCTAGACCCATGTACAGTTAAGACCTTATTTTATTTTTAATTTTTTTTAATGTTTACTTATTTTTGAGACAGAGAGACAGAGCGTGAGCAGGGGAGGGGCAGAAAGATAGGGAGACAGAATCTGAAGCAGGCTCCAAGCTCTGAGCTGTTGGCACAGAGCCTGATGTGGGATTTGAACTCAGGAGCTGTGAGATCATGACCTGAGCTGAAGTCGGACACTCAACTGATTGAGCCACCCAGGTGCCCCTAAGACCTCATTTTAAAAGATATTCTTCCATGTGTCTATAAATTCAGAATTATTCTATTTGCTTCTGACCTCAAGAAGCTGGTTTGGCTGAGTTCCAGAAGTAACATCAAAATCCAGGTGACAAAAATGTTGGGTCTTAAAATTGGGCTTTCCCTTTTTTAGGAAGTCTAGACTCATTCTGGATTAGAACAGATTGACTATTAGGTACCTTTGATCTGGAAAATGCTGTGAGCCAACTGTATGTTGTGTAACCTGAGCTCAGCAAAGCAGAGATACAGTGAGACCAGATTCCAGATCAGTGGTTCTTACTATAAGAACACATAGAAGTCACTATGGAAGCATGCTAAATGTAGGGCACCACGAACACTGAAAAAGAATTTCTGAAAAGGGAATTGTAGCGCCTCCATTTTTTTTTAATAGACTTTATTTTTTTAGAGCAGTTTTAGGTTCACAAGAAAATCTAGCGGAAGGTGACAGAGTTTTCCCATATGCCTTCTACCCCCACACCTACACCTTTATCAACATCTCCCACCGGAGTGTTACATTTGTTACAATTGATGAATAGTTACTGACACATCACACAAATCCATAGTTTACTTTAGGGTTCATTCTTAGTGTTGTACATTCTATGAGTTTGAACAAATGTTTAATGACATTATAGTATCATATAGGATAGTTTCACTGCCCTAAAAATCCTCTGTGCTCAGCGTATTTATCCCTTCTCTACTTTAAATAAATTTCAGAGGTTATAGTGATTCACACTAAAGTTCAAGGTTCTCCTATTTCAGACCTTTCTTGGGAACACAGATTTGGGGTCCTTAAAAAGTTCCCTTGCTATTTGTGATAGAGACAAAAAAATCTGTGTCTAGCAGACATTTGTATGATTTAACCTTCGGGGAATCCAGATTAAGATTAATTATATACTGTGCATGTTTTTTGGTTTTTTTTTGTTTTTGTTTTTGTTTTTTTTTTTTTTTTTTTGCCATATATAACTTTCTCTGGAAAGAAATACTAAAACTTTTGGACTTTGATTTTTTATTTATAAATAAAAGTTACTGAAAAGCTAGATACTAAATCTGCAAGTGAGAGAGAGAAAGCACAGTAATAAGAATTGTTTAAAAGCCATAAATGTATCACCAGGAGTTTCTCTGGAGATTAATCAACATTTATTTTACTATGGTTCATGTTTCTCAGGTATGTATTAAAATGGAACAAAGTCAATCAAACACAAAATTTGGGGAAATTTTTCATTTGTATTTGCTTTGCTTTCCAGTTGCTAATGAAGGTGTCTGATGTTTCAATAAACACAAAGATTTTTAGTCATTAGTTATACTAAGGGCCCCACTTACAGAAAAATTATTCCTTATATGGTGCAATGTGTGTTTAAAGTGTCTGGGCATTTCTTTCTCATTTACCATAACACCTGGACCAACTTCTAAGATATTCAAATCCTGACACGCTAAATTAAGTATCTAAAGAACAAAAGAGTTCCCTTAATTTGCTATTATATCTTGGCTTATCTCTAAATAGAACTTTAAGAAAGAACATTCATTCATTCATTCATTCATTCAGTTGGGTAAGTGTTGCAGTAACCAGTAACCAAACAAAAACTATGGTATTCATTGTACATCCATAAATATTTTACTAGGGATACTTTATTGCTATATTGTATTCTATTTCCAACTGTACAAATATTCTTTTTGAAATTTATATTGAACCAAATTTCTTTAAATCAAGAGCAAAATATGGAGCCCACAGAACTGGGGAGCTCAGAGGGATCAAAGAAAATGCAACAGTCACCCAGATACTTTTTCCTCCTTAAATAACATTGATTAAATACAAAGCAAAGGGGTGCCTGGATGGCTCAGTCCGTTGAGCATCCGATTTCAGCTTAGGTCATGATCCCCCTGTTAGTGAGCTTGAGCCCCAGGTCGGGCTCTGTGCCGACAGCTCTGAGCCTGGAGCCTGCTTCAGATTTTATTTCTCTCGTTCTCTCTCTCTCTCTCTCTCTCTCTCTACCCCTCCCAGGCTTGTGTTCTCTCTCTCTCTCAAAAATAGATAAATAAACATTAAAAAAAGTTTAAAAAAATACAGAGCAGCTATTATCTAAAGAAAGCAAAGTAGCCATTTCTACTCTTATCCATCATTGCATAATTAACCATTAAAAATGCAATTGATGCTATATATGGTCAATTCATCCCCTAAAGATGTATTCTTACCTCTCCATGCTCCGAAGAACTTTCTGCTGCACTCATTCTAGTTGTGCCCTGTACGCAACATGCCATGGAAGCTGTTTTTCCTGGAGTCTTGGAAGACAGAAAGAAAAAGAGAAAGAAAATGTCTCTTGTGGTATCTTTTAAAGTGAAACCAAATATACAAAATTTTTAAAAGACCGCACTGTTAACTCATGGTGGAAAATAACAGCAATTGTTTTTCATTACAAATGAACAGAAGTGACTCTGTATATGAATTACACAGAATAAGGTTATAAGCACAGCATCTGTGATTTTAACTTTTCTTCTCTTCCAAATAGGGATTTCCCAGGATGTCTCAAGTAGGCAGGCTGTGACTAAGGGAGAGGCCGATTAGCCTCACTATGGTATGTAAATTGTCATTCTTCCTTTACTGGCAGTTTCTCCCACTGGAGGAGGAAGTTACCACAGAAAGCCTGGGCAAACCAAGTCTTTCCTCAGTAGCCAGACTGCCATAACTTCATTGTATTTCCCAGAGAGTTAGGTAACTATTGACTTTTTGACAACTCGGTTACTTGCTTCCCTGAAGGCAAGATTTTCTGGCAATGCCTTCTAACTGTGAGCTTAGCTGTGTGGAACTTAATGAGTCATACGTAATTCTGTATGTGCTACTAATTCCTATGGAACTAAAAGAGAAAATTCATTACAGCAAAAATGGGCATTGTTTGGAAAGCTAATGTTTTATATTGGCAGAAAGTTTAAACTTGGTTCTCAAGTTTAAGACTGTCTTGATGGTAGTTTGTTAAGTCCAGATTTCTCCATGATCCGTTTGCGGTTCAATCTTTTGTTTTTTTGGCACTAATATTTTAGTGTTCATGAGTTGACTCATACGGTATTGAGGTAATGAAATACTGGGTAATGCAGATAAAAGCGTGCAAAGATGATGCTTGGAGCTACACAAATGAGTCATGGTAGAACAGAAGACCTCATTCCAGACTTGGAGGAGAGGGACCACAGTAGAGCCAGGAATGCAGAAAGAAAAGAATGTGTTGCTGAAGGAAGAAAACAAAGAATTTACAGTCAATTACTTAATTTACATTTTTGTTTACACCTTCCTATGAGATAGCCACTTGTATGCAAGATAAATCCTACAATTCCTGAAATTCAAATTCTTTAAAAGAGAATGATGAGTATCTAAGATGTGGCTGTTGTCTTTTTTTTTTTTTTTTTTTCCTACTTCATATCTAGCACCACTTTTTAACTCTGCCTGTGATCCAGCCATCCTGAACCCCCTTCATTTCCTGAAACAAGCCATGTACCTACCACCTACTGCTTTCTCTGGCTGGAACATTCCCCTGTCTGGGCCCCCTCCAACCAGTTGACCTGGGAAATCTGCCTAATGCTTCTCTTACCCCATAACCTTATTTGATCTCCTTTTACCAACCAGACAGAGCCTTTACTTAGAATTTACATAGTGTATTTACACGTTTGTAAGTTCACCTCCGTATCTACAGTACTGTGACACACAGCACATATTCAACACATTCTGCTGAGTGAATAAATTGATGAATATCTACATGCCACATTTACAGACTTTTTGCTATGTGTGTGTATGTATACATGGTTTTGTTTTTTGCTAGTTTCTTGGTCTGGTTTGGGGGTACACTTGTGAAATGGAGTGATATTTCCTTAAGGCAATATCCAAAAATGCAGGTGGGAATCAAATTGTTCTGATTTCTAAAAGTAAGAGTTATGACTCACATCTGATCTGATTTTAGGGGACATAAGCAGAGATTTCCTGGAGACTGACACTTCATTAACACTAAAACCTGCTCATCCAAAAAGAAAAAGAAAACTCTAACATGAAAATAGTTTCTTCCAGGGGTGCCTGGGTGGCTCAGTTGGTTAGGCGGCTGACTTTGGGTCAGGCATGATTTCTCAGTCTGTGGGTTCGAGCCCCACGTTGGGCTCTGTGCTGACAGCTCAAAGCCTGGAGCCTGCTTCAGATTCTGTGTCTCCCTCTCTCTCTTTGCCCCTCCCTGCTCCCACTCGGTCTCTCTCTCTCCCTCAAAAATAAATAAATATTAAAAAAAATAAAATATTTTCTTCCAAACGCTATCCCCCACAACATAGTTATATATAGATAGAGATAGAGATAGAGATAGAGACAGAGATAGAGACAGAGCTACAGAGATAGAGATAGAGATAGAGATAGAGATAGAGATAGAGATAGATAGAGATAGAGATATATAGATGTAGTTCAAGGTTCCTTTCAGCCTTATCTGTGTATTTGGTAGTAATAACCCAGTGGATATGGTAACATTGACCTAGAAAAGTAGTTGGAAAGATCATTTCTTGACAGAAAGTACAGTACTTGGCCTTGGTGTCTTTTGGGTCTCCTCTGTACAGTATCCTGATGCATACTCAACTGTTTCAGCACAGCGTGGTGTGATGGCTTCCATTGAATGGAAATCCTATACCATTACATTTTTCATTACAATTCCTTTGTGTCTTCTGCTATGCAGTTTAACAGCAAACAGATTTTCTATTAGCTTCAGAGAGACATGTGGTAATTTATGAATTAACAATAACTCTTCTGGAGAGCCCCATGTTTGGATTGAGAAAATAGGAGCTTGCACTAGGCCAGTCTTAGAAATAAACTGGACATTTTCTGTTACATATACCCTTCTTACCTCACCTCCAGCCCGCTTACATGTACTATGTACTTAAGAGTATGATTCTTAGGGGTATCTGGGTGGCTCAGTTGGTTGAGCATCCAACTCTTGATTTTGGCTCAGGTCATGATCCCATGGTCAGAGGATCAAGCCTTGTGTTGGGCTCCACCCTGAGTGTAGGGTCTGCTTGAGATTCGCTCTCTCTTTCTTTCTCTCCCACTCCCCCATTCATGCTCTCTCTTTCTAAAAAAAAAAAGAGTCTGGCTTTCAGTCAAGCTTTGTTTTGTGAGAAGTCTTACTAGCTGCAATAACTCTCAGAGAAAAAGATGTGTTTCCAAGGGGATTCTGAAGAGCCTTCATTTTTCAAGTCACTAAAATATTACACAGAGAAAAATAATTAACAAAGAGAGATATGGTGAAGAAAAAGGACCAAGGAACTACCAGCCACTAGTTAGTTTGTAACTCTCATCTGAGTTGATGATAATTCTCTCAGAACTAGTCTCAGACAGATCATCACAGTTCTACAAATGCTAGGAGGCATTCTTTATCAGGTAAAATAAACATACCCCCCCCCCTTTTTTATTATCCTTTTAGAATGAAGGTTGAAAACCTCTTTTGCTTCCTGAATCTATTTGCATGAATTTTTAGGTGAGTGTGTTATCCAGGCAGGACTGAGAGCCTTGGCTGGTGACAAAAAGGTCTGACTCTTGACTCAGGTCATCTAGATTCGTATGTTGGCTCTCCCATTCACTACCCGTGACATTGGGCATGATGCTTAAGGCCTCTAAGCTGCAACTTCCACATTTGTAAAATGAGAATAGTAATAGTGTCCTTCTCCTAGGGGCCTAATAGTGTCATCTTGCTACTTGTGAGAACACATATAAAAACTTAGATACTACTGGTAATAATATGATCTTAAAGATAGGGGGACATTGATCAAATTATTTGTGCAATAAATAATATGAAAAAAGGAAAGGACCATCGATCATTTATGTTTCACTTGGCACTAAATGGATGCCAAAGGAAAATAAGCAAAGGTCCCTGCTTCCAATTAAATTAATATGTATACACATAATATATATCCGCTTGCCTGCAAGAATTCAGAGAGAGAGCTCACTCCCAGCCTTAATCCTTATAGAAGGAGCTGTACTTTCTGCTGGGCCTTGAAGGGTGGATTGGATTTTGATAGATGGTAAAAGCTGAGGTATATTGCTATAATGTGAACAACATAAACGGAGTGGAAGTGGACAAACTGTAACGAGCCCACTGTAACTAGAGTAGAGCTCATCTAAAGTTGATTAGGATCAAATTGTGAAAGACTTTAAATTTCACATTAAGAAATTTTGAGATTATTGCATAGGCCAGGGGGAGCCACTGAAGATCCCTGAGAAAAGGAATTTTACATGATCTAAGTAGCGTTTTCATAAAAATAGACCTCGATATACGCATTATGTAACAAATGAGTGAGATTGAGAACTGCAATACCACTTCGTAGATATTATCAAAAACAATATTTGAAATATTTAACAGCGTGTGGTAATCCAGATATTTAACAATCAGTTCATCTAGGGCACTCAGAATGAATCAGTAAGATTCCTATATTAATTGTCTTCTTGTCATGTCTATCTGGATTTACGTCTTTCTCTGCTTGCGTAAAACCTATTTCCTGATCTTCCCCATAAAACTTGTCTTCCCCATTACAGTCAATGGTGACTTTCATGCTCTATATTACAAATCTTGGAGTTTATATATTTGATTCCTCTTTCTCACACAACCTGCATCCAATTTATCTGAACATTTTGCAGGCACTTCAAAAGTATACCAGAAAGGAGAGCAACACATTGGCACAAGACCCAATTTAATGAGAGAGTGGCAAGGTGAAATAAACATGCCTTTTAATAACTTTTTCAAAATGAGAACTTTAGCGTTTGTGTCCTGATTTTATTCACATGAAAATTTTGAGAGCATCCAATAGGGGCTGAAATCTGACTTCGTGTCACATCCTACCTCTATGTTTACTAGTTATGTGACCTTGGGAAGACGCTTAGCATCTTTGGACTGATCAAGCCACCTGCATCCCTTACATGGATTATTGCAATAACCTAATAGCCTCTGTGCTTCCACTCTTGCTCCCTTCCTCCATCTATTATCAATATAGTAGCTATTGTGAGTCTTTAAGAACATGCCATTTCATGTCACTTCTCTGCACAAAACCTTTCAGTGACTTCTCATCGCACTCAGAGATGAAAGCAGAACTCTGTAGAGTGGCCCACAAGACCAAATACACTGTAGCCTGTGCTTCTCTGGCCTCTTTCTCAGTGTTCTTCCCTTTGCTCACTCTGCTCTGTGTCCTGTCCACACTGCTGCCCCATGAGCCTGTTATGCACACTCCTTGTTCTCTCTGCTTAGAACTTCTTTTTCCTAAATATCCACATGGCTCATCCCTTCACCTTCAATAGGTGATTGCTTAAATGTCACCTGTTTCTTGAGTTCTTACCTGACCTCCCAATATAAAATTGCTCTCCAACCCAGCATTTTCTATCTACCTTTCCTGCTGTATTTTTCCATAGTACTATATATAAGCTACTATATATTTTTCTTCTTTGTTGCTCTCCACCATTAGAATGTAAACTTCATTGGCAATAATTTTTGTCTCTTGTGTTCATTCCATATTTCTCAAATCTGAAATAGTGCCAATTATTTTAGTACCTACTCACATGCACATAATGTTCAGACACACATCATGGCCCCTCCCTACCCAAAAACTAAATCAAGAATATTCCTGAATCAGCTACCTTCTTAAGAGACTATGAAAGATATAAAGATCAGAATTTCAGCTTCTTAGCCTCAAAACTAGTAAATCACCTCTCTTTCAGACCCCAAGCCTGGGCTTGGACTAAGAGAGTTGGGTGAGAGAGGAGTCCCAAATCCTATAACTTCATGGGGGCTAAATGCTTATGTCTCTCCAGCTTGTAACTCTGAAGCAATTTTTTCATGCAATTTACAAGTGTTGCTTGAAGTCTGTTTCCACTATACACTTTTAGTTTTTAGTGCATCTCAGATACATCTTAGGGCAAATTGACTTTTGCCAACTAGTCTGTAGTCTTTACAAAATTGCAGACTTTATGCAACTTCCATGTCTGAAGATTTCTCAGCACTGCACAAAGTATTAAAGGATCTGAGCCAGTTTGACCATCAGTCCCCCTCTGGAGTCTCCCTTGGCTCACCAAAGTAGTGTTAAGTTACTTCCTCCTTTGTGATCCCAGGGTGCTCTGTGAAGTATCACTTCCAGTATTTACAGTAAAACAGTCATGAATTTTATGTACCTTTCTTTTCTGTGAGACTGTAAGCTTCTTGAAGGTAGTAGACTCAATTTTTATCACTTGAACATTGGGAACTAACATAGTACCTTCAGAGTTCAGAGTAGTGATACTGTTCATTTTTATTGAATGAATCAGTTTATGCATGAATTTTCAGTAGGAAATCATAGCACACCTCTGCTTCTTGTAATACAGTTCAGAGGATAACGACCACAGTGATATACAAAGTTATACACTTTGCCTCAAAATCAAAAAAGATCAAGTAGGAATATCAATGTATTTTTTTAAACTGTTGTATTTCATTCACTTTTTATTCACTTTATTCTCTTTATGTATAAATATTTTACCCTTTCCTATTTTGGTTATATGATCTATCTCTCTATCTATCTATCATTTATCTACATCTTTCTACCTATCCATATCTATGTATCTATATCTATATCTATATCTATATTTATATCTATATCTATATCTGTATCATCTATATCTATCTCCATAAAAATCCCCCTTTAATTTTCTCTTACTCTTGATTACTATTTAATAAATAATCAATATAAATAATTGTACAAGCTATGGGGGAACTTTTGTTATTTTTTTAATGTTTATTTATTTATTTATTTTGAGAGAGAAAGAGTGTAAGTGGCGGAGGGGCAGAGAGAGAGGGGAAGAGAGAATCCCAAGCAGGCTCCAAGCTCAGCATGGAGCCAGACCTGGGGCTTGATCTCACTACCATGAGATCACAACCTAAGCCAATATCAAGAGTCAGATACTAAGTGACTGAACCAGCTAGGTGTCCTACTATGCGGGAATTCTTAAAAGGCATAAATGTGATCTTCAGTAATATTTCCTAAATGTGCACAGTGCTTTTTACATTTTAGGAGACAAGTTAATATCTTGAAGTATTAACTGATGATCCCTCCAAATGAACACTGCTCTTTGTTTCATGTAACCACTCCTTTGTTTACTTGGTTAATGGTATCTTTTGTCTCCAGCACTGATTAAATTTGCTGTAAATGCAAAGGGAGAAACAGCCCTGTTCAACCTGTCATTTTCAAAATAGACCCTCCAAACTCTGGAGACCAAAACCAACTTTGAAAACCAAAGCTTTGAATTGCAAAAGCTAGCATTTTTTTCCTGAAAATTATGTTAAAAAAATTTAAAGACTAATTCCTTTCGTGCAGTTTATTTTGAAATACCTCAGAAAATAATGTGGATTTTATTTGATTGATCCAAAATCAAATGTGGATTGATTGATGGAAAGAGGGGTGACTAAGTGGATAGATGTGTGGTAAACAAGTAGAGAAAAACATTGATGGCAACACTGAGGTTGTGGACGTATAGGTGTATGTCATAAAATCCTTTCAAGTGGCTATCCTTTCAAGTGGTTTCATGGCCTGAGGGAAACGAGGAAGATCAGAGTAAAAGAGTATCTGGATGGTTTTGAGGGCTCATGAAGAAATGGAGCCCCATTCCCCTACTTCTAGGGACTCATCCATCATGTATCCAATTGCCCATATTGAACAGCAAAGAGCAGAGACAGCTTTAGCCTCACCCTTGGGTGAAGCCTGGGCAAAGGGCAAGTCTTGAAGAGAATTTCTCCATCCCATCATGGTACCTTGCTGAGATTTTGTGGCATGTCTAGGTAGAGAGGTCCTAAGACAGGTCAACCCTAATGTGCTGTGGAAGCAGAACCAGAAATTTGCTACCTTCTTGAGAAGAATGTAAAGGTGGTCAATTGAGGAAGATGGAATATTTACCATATGGCCCTGAGGATAGGAGATGAATTGAATTGTATGGAAGCTTGAGTGACTGCAGTGAGGATATAGGTCAATGAAAAGACCATAAAGAGTACTTTAGATTAGTCCCAATGGCATCGTGAGATGGCGGGTTATTGAAGCCTAAATGTTTTCACCCTAAAGTTGTCAAAAAAATACGGGACTTCCAGATAAATTTGGATTCCAGATATAGTTTTTGTTTATGTGTAACTATGCCCCATCCAATATTTTGTTGTTTGTATGAAATTCAAAGTTAACTGGGTATCCTGTACTTTTATTTCTACATCTGACAATGCTACTCCACTTGGATTATGTCACAAAATCTGCTTCACAGACCCTAAGTTCCATTATGGGGAGAAGGAGGGAGAGGAGAGAAGTTTTGCAATATAAAATTGCCTGAGAAAACAATAAAATGACTGACATTTCCTGTAGCCAACCAGATTAAATTATCTTCTATGAGATAGGATGGGGGTCCTAGACCAAAGGTAAATTCAGTTTAGGAAAAAAAAAAAAAAAAAAAAAAAAAAAAAAAAAAAAAAATATATATATATATATATATATATATATATATATATATAAAATTTCACACACATGAGCTCTGTGGTTTGGAACATTTTATTTGCTTTAATTTGAACTTCATAACAGCCCTATAAGCTTGTCAGGAAAGGTATCTTTGATGGTAACAAAGATTAAGTTGAAATTTAGAGATGTTAACTGAATTGAATTTAATCTTTTCTCTTCTCTTCTCCCTTACCACTCCATATGAATGCAGATTGCTTTATTTTTATCCTACTTAGCTCATACATTGACCTCAGTTTCATTCATGTATATATTCTTATAACAAATATTTATTGATTATGAACTATGGATTTGGGACTATGCTAAGTCCTAAGATATAAAGATGCACAAAACAGACATGTCTTTCGCATATTTTCTGTTTTTTGACTATAAATCTGAAGATCAGAGGGACCACTGCATTGATGATGACATTGTTTCTGTGTCATTTCATAATTACCAAGTAATTAGCTTGGACATTTTACGTAGAAGAGACTACTTTCTTCTTGAGACAATACATTCCAACATCATATACATAGATTTACATACAATTCTTAAATAAAAATATAACTAAGTATAATTAAGAAAAAGCATGTGTATATAAAGATGATGCTGGAATCGGAGGAGCCTGTGGTGATAACTCAGTGGAAACACAGGTGATGCAAAGAGTGTGTATCAGGAAGGTTTTGTCTGAAAATGAGCCTGACTCAAAAGAAAATATGCTAGTCTGAAAAATTGCAAATATTTTCTAATTGCTCTTTAGTGATTAAAAAAAAAAGTATTTTAAAAAGTAAAGCTTCCTCACTGAAAGGGAAAAAAAAAAAAAAAAAGAATTGATCTCAGTTTTTGCTACTTACCCCAGAATACTGTAGGAAAAGACATCTATAAACTTTATGGGTCGAGCCTTATTTTCCCCACAAGTACAATATAAAGTAACAAAAGTCTTAATACATTTCATCTAGAAGGTAGCCATTATAATGATATGAGCATTCTTCAGTGAGAGCTGACAGTGCCCACTTGGCTAGTACTTTTCCCACACTTGTGAGAAGAAGTTGTTATCAACCAAACTAGAAGTGGGAAGTCTTGCTTGAGAAACAAGGCTTTTGAGACATTGGATCCCAAAATCCAGCCAGGCAGGGTTTAGAAGTCCTTATGAGTGATCTACAAACTGTCACAAAACTAAACAGATCACGAACATAAAGAACACATTTGCTTAACAACTCTTACGAACATATGACTCACAATACCTCCGAAGCCAAATATTTCACTTCTTTAATACTATCACAAGTTTTCAAATTTCTTAACCCAGAGGCTTATGTTATTCTTCTTGCATAATAAAGAAGACATATCTAAATTTTTTTTTTCAAATTTGCTTGTTGAAATCATACAAGTGTGGGAGAAGACAATCAAAGGCAGAGTAATAATTCTAAAAGGAAGGATAACACCTTTGACCTGTTCAGTAGAAACCCTGAGATTCTGAACTCTCTTTCTTCTCTTTGCAGACTCCTGGATACCTTATATTCTTTTAATCAGTTGGAATTATAAAATCAATTATAATTTCCACCCAGTTGTCACTCTTCACTCCAAGTCTTGGTGGCTTCCTCTAGCAGCCACCCCGCCTCCACCCCAACTCTTACCCCATGTTGTCATGCCGTTCTTCCAGACCCAAGTGATCAAAACTGGAGCTGCCAGAATTATTATTTTCACTGAGGCAGAAAGAATACTCTTCCACCTATTGCTTCCACCTTTCCAAGGACAACCTGCATCTTCCAGTTTTCTGTAACTCCCTTTCTTGTGGAACTTGGGGCAAATCCTCCCAGCAATGGAATGAGCAACATTTGAGTAAGGAAAAAAGTGTCCTTCTCAAAAGCGTTTCAGTTTATTGCTTCACTTCTCTTACCCCAAACGGATGCCTCTCAAATGTTAGGGAGAGCTTTTGCCTTCCTTCTTTTGTAAGAGTTAATTCTTGCATCTTACAGTGCAGTTTTAGCTTACAGACCCGTGTCTCTATTTTCTGTTGTGCCAGGTGATATACTTTACTATAAAATAGAGTTCAAGATGGGCATACACAGCAAGATCTCTGTATCTGGACATGTACCTGATAATCATACATTGTGGAAGGCTTTAAAAATCCTTGTTATTAATGGAAGAAGGAATAAGTCTTAGACTAGCCATGGAATCAATTTAACTCGAAATATTTTTGGGAAACACAACTTGGCTTCTTTACCCACTAACCTGTTTAGTTTTGAAGTTTGATTATACTTTGAGAATTAGAAGACTCAAAACTAATAGCTGCACTTACAAATGGAGAAAGATACATGGCTCATGTAAGTGACTTCACCCAGGTTGCCAACACTGAGCTTCAAGCACAAGGTGTGGCAGCTGACCTAAGATAGGCCTTCTTGGGGCCTGGGAACATGCAGGCAGAGCTTAGCTAGCCAACTGTGCAGGCATTTCCTAATGAAGAGTTAACAAATACTCATGTAACAACATATTTTTCTGTTAGGAAGAAAAAAAAGGATTAAAACATTCCAAAGCCATCACTACTGAAATTAGATAATGGGATTCAAAGAAGCTACTCATTATATGAGAAAAATGGAAAATAAATAGAGGGGGTTCAAGGTCACCCTACTACCATAAAAATAATGGTGATGGTGATGGCAATAATGCTATGCTTGTTTAGTTTAGCTCTTTATACTTATGAAATGCTTTTACTTTTTCACTCACTTTGTATTCTTATCAGAATCCAATTTACAAATGAGAAAACGAGATTTAGATCATCCAAATTGTATTTTGATAAAGAATACTAGCTTAGCTTTCAAAAAAAGGGAAATAAGGAAGAGGAAATTAGCTTTTTTTTTTTTTTTTAACAATGTGGTTACAGAAAACGTGTGTCAGCTTACTGTATTTTGCAGGAAGTTTTTCCTTTATTGTCTTTCCAAGTGTCATAAGTTTATATTACTCTCTGAATCATCAAAAGAATTTTCCCAGGGCTTTTTACATTGGGAAGAATGTCTGGATCTAGAATTTGTCCTCAGTTACTGGGAAATCCTCCCTCAACTTGTGCAAAGTTACTAAAAGCCAATTTGGGGTACTGCCTCTCAGTTAAAACAAAATAGAATCCAGAGACAAAACAAGTTCTTAAGCAAATTCAATTCTAGTGAATCTTATTAAAATTTGGACAGTTTTCTTTCTCACTCCCAAGTTGCATCCTTGTTTCTAAGAATTACTGGAAATAGGGGTGCCTGGGTGGTTCAATCAGTTAAGCATCTGACTCTTGATTATAGCTCAGTCATGATCTCACGTTTCATGAGATACAGCCCCGTGTCAGGCTCCATGCTGATAGTGCAAAGCCTGCTTGGGGGTCTGTCTCTCCCTCTCTGTCTGCCCCTTCCCTCTCTCTCACTCTCTCAAAATAAATAAACTTAAAAAAAAAAAGAATTACTGGGAATATATTTGTCCAAAAAATACACTTTAATTCTTCTCTCATTTTCTTTTGTATTTAAAGACCTACAATTATAGGGTCCCAAATTAATATTCATATATTAATTTTCTCATAGCATTAGGACCGTGTCTTGGCTTAGTGTAACTCGTACTCAACATGCATTTTGTAATTTGAATATTTTTCTTACTTAGGCAATTATTTTTCTTTTTGATGCCCTTTGTTTGCCAACCGTCCACTTCAACTGTCCCAGCATGCTCTCATACTGATGGAGTTTCTCATGGTCATCAACAATGTTTCTCTGTTTCCTCAAAGTACAGTCCCCTTTCCTCAAAGTACAGTCAGTCTGTTCATTTTATCTTCTAGTAATCCTCCCTCTTATTCTTGGCAAAGGTAGTTGGGCAAAAAGGGAACTTGACATATGTCTCAGGTTCTTTCATTAAAACATGTCTCCTTCATTCAGCAACACTTTTCCCATCTCATAAACTTATAAAGAAATTCATTTTCTGCTGCTGGAAAGGAAGTATACTGTACTATTGTTCTTATTGTTATTTCATCCAGTGGAAAACAAGAGACACCCGCAACTGTCACTCTGTCATTGGCTCACTCTTGTCTTACACCAAAAAGAAATTTTCTTATACTTTTTCCAGTTCTATCAATATCTCAGTGAGAATGTAAAAGTTTTCATTTTGTTTTGAATGTAGAAGTCCCCCTGTAGAGTGCTTTTGGGTAAATAGTAACTCAGCCAAGATTCCAGCTGGAAATTAAACTATGTTTACTCAAGGAGTCAAATATTGGAAGATACTTTCAGACGACAATTGAGAAAGATATGCCTGAAATCTATTGGGATGAAAAAGGACTCCCAGGGGTTGTTTTTGGCAAACTTTACTCATAGAGAGAGTAAAAGCACAAGTTTGTTTGTTTGCTTGCTTTTGTCTTTGTGGAACATTTTATCAGGGGAGGGTCACACATTCTGACTCTGTCTTAGGCCAGAGGATGACAAGAAGGTGCCAGAAGCACTGGGAAGCCTCAGATGGAAGCTGTAAGAACCATATCCAAAGGGCTGCTCCTCAGTGCCTCAGTTTCCCCTTCATGATATGGGAGGGTTATGTTCCCTTCTGGGTTTGAAACACTGTTTGATAAGATAAAAGTAGGTCAAAAGCTACAAAGAGTTTCTCCACTCCCAGGACCTGCTCTGAAGCTCCTACCTCATACTATGGAGCCAGAAAAAGGGAATTTTCCCAAGAAACCGTGTTGCTCACTGGTCCCTGCTGCAGGGGTAGGGAGAGTGCAGCTGTCTCTGAATACCTGGATGCTGGGGCAAGGACAAAGGGAGATTCTTGTCTGGACAACATCTTGGTTTTCCAGGAGGGAAAACTGACCTTCCTGAGCCCTCAGGGCAGAGGCAGGGAACCCCAGCCTTGTTCATTCATCACAGTGGCTTGATCCAAGGATATGCTTCAAGTCCAGAGAGGAGAGGTTGCTCTGACAACAACATCACTCCTGATAATAGCTTGAGGTATGGCCCAGTTGCCAAATGATTTATGTGAGGGAGAGGGAATTAAGAGCAGGAAGTTCAATTCAGGATATACAGAATTGAGTTTAGGTCCAGAGTCCAATTTCCATTAGACCGTAGGAAAATGATTTAGCCTCATTATTCCCATCTATAGATGGGTAAGGATTGTATATAAATGCTTTTCAAAGTGCTGGCCCAAAGTAATCACTCAGTAGGTGGTAGCTAAAACACCCAAAATAGGAAACCATACACATATCTCTGTGAAACACTGGATCTGTAAGGGAGCATTGGGAGCCTCCTGTGTAGCTAAAATTGGGAAAGAAAAAGCCTTCCCACTGAGGTGGAGACAGGAATAGTGTTTAGCTGTATTTGGCACCCTGGAGGCCATATCCCATGCTGGGCATACTTAGTACAGTGAGTGGGGCCATAGCAGTCTCAAGGGTGGTACAGCTGACATCTAGAAGTAGCAGTGATAGGTAAGCACCTGACAACCATTGACAATAATTTAGGAGACCAGAATGGGCAAGAACAAATGGTACTTTCCACACAAAGGATAAGACTCTGGATCTATGAGTATACCTTTGAGATTCCCCCACAAACTTTGAGAATTACTTGTGGATGGACTCTAGAGGCTGAGTGAAAAGCTAGCTTTATCAAGGTTCATGAAATCAAACGTGTTGTTTCATACTGATACCTCCTAGAAAAACCTACTTCATGTGACATTTTATACCTCATTCTCAAGAAGTCTGACTGGTGGGGATGATATATCTATACATAAAGGATTAAACACCCAACATGACAAAGTCTATGAATGACCTATTAGGAAGGTAAATTGTTCAGGACAGAGTAGGAGGGGCTCGAGCCACTCTGTGGGACTAGAGAGAGAGGTTAACGGTACAATGAAAAGTTTGAATTGGCATAACAGACAGTTCATCAAATAGGTGGGGAGGCAAGGGTTTCCATAAAGAATAAACAGCACATGAAAAGGCATAGTATATGAAGCTGCATAGTCTCCTAAGGGATTATGGTGTGGCTAGAGCATAAATTGCATTTTGGAGAGTGGCAGAATATGTAGAAGACAGCATGACACTGTAAGAAAAATATGCACAGGCTTGGCTTCCTATCTTGAGACTAGAACTTTGCAGCTTCATGAATTTAGGTAACATTTTAAAATTTCTATGAACCTTAGTTTTTTTTTTTATCTGGAAAATGAGGATAGAGATAGCCATATTTAAGTGTTGTTATAGTTATCAAACATAATATAAAACACCTCCATATCTGTTATGGTCATTGACCCACAAATATTAGATTCTATTCCTACTGTTTTATTCTAAATGTAGGCCAGGACTAGACCCTGGAGGATTTTATATATTAAGTCAAGGCATTTGGACTTTATGATGCAGGTAAGGAAGTCTGTTTTTAAGTTCTAAGCACTTGAACAGTAGCAACATCTATATTGGTCAATATGAATTAGTGTGGAGCAACGCTTAAGAAGGGCAACCAGTTAGGCATCTTCTGGGGATAGTCTAGCAAGAAATAATGAATATCTGAACCATGATATGGTAGTAAGAATGAAGGAAAAGAAACAAAGTCCAAAGATTTTATGAAGGTAGAAGAGGCAAGAGCTTGAGGGTCCAGGGTGAAGGCTGGCCATTATTCTAGGAATGCCTCCTGGAGTTGGGCAGCATGGTAGCCCTGGAGGAATACAGGATTATACTCAAATTTGGATCACTGGGTGAATAATGATCCATTAACTAATGTAGGAAATGTAAGGGGAAGGAACAAGGAGTTTTAGCAGAAAGGATATTGAATTCACTTTGGAAAATACTGCATGAAATAGATGTGCATGGAGAAAAGAACTCCATGTTTAGGAAGTTATGTGTGTGTGGAGTCATCAGCACATATTTTGCAGTTTAATGACCCAAGGACTACATACAGATCCCTGGGTAACACTGATATAACATAAGCAGGTTATGAAAGTGAAAAAGTGAAGGTGAATGAGAAGGAAAGATCGGAGGAAATAAAAGTGTGTGTATAAGGGAGGGGAGATGATGAGAGATTAATTTTATAGTTGTTGATGGAGTAAGACATTTTTAAAAGATTCAATTAGTAAATAGCATCAAATGCATATGAGAAGACAAGTGAAAAATCAGATGCAAAATTACCATTGGATTTATCAAGATAGAGCTTATTGGTGGTGTGACAAGGGGTGGAACATCCCTGGACACCCTGATCAATAAGCCTGGCTATAATGCCCAAGAATGAGATAGAACATTCCCCATAAAATAATATGGGATCTCACATATGTTTAAAAGTGGAGAAGGTAGAAGAGGCAAGAACATATTTTAAGCTGGTGAGAGGTGATGGAGATATGGAAGATATAGGAACTCAAATACCATGCAGTGACCGGACTTATCAAAAAGTGGTGGCCGTGAAGCTTAACTCCATCCTCACTGCTATTCAGCAACTCATTGCAGTTTTATGCCTCTTTTCTGTCTCCCACTGCCTACTTCTTTCCATCCCCAATTTCCATATACACTGGACCTCACCTCTCATTTTCTCACTTTCTCTAAATGTTTTTATCTCACACTTTACAAGGAAAAGGAAACAAAAACAAAAACAAAAACATCAGCTAAAAATCTTCAATCCTTTGCCTGGATGTGTGGTATGTAGGAAAACGAGCACATTTCATCAGGGAAGTGATGAGAGAAGCTGTATCTTAAAGAGAGGTACAAGTTTTAGTTAACTCTCCAAAATAGAGGAAACTAATTACCAAGAGGATGGCAATGAGGATGTAGAAGAGGCCTTTACCATATAAGGAGGAATCCAGAAGACAAAATGAACAGAGTTGAGAGGGAAGTCAGTCATGAGCAAATAAATCTTGGGGCTGATAATCAGAGCATATGAGGATTAGGGTACTGGAGGGGATTCAAAGTCTCACCATAAAATCTTATTTTCAGGAGTAGACAAGAAGGCCACTTGAGAAAAGCATACATTTCTGTGAAGAAAGAAAGTCCTAAGTGGGAGTTAGATGTGTATGTGTGAGGGTTGGGAGGATGGGGTAAGATGAGAAGAAAGAAGTGGAGAACTAAGCCTTCCTTGGCTCCTAACCATCAGCAGATACTCATTTCTAACTTTAAAAATAGACACTACTGGGGTGCCTGGGTGGCTCAGTTAAGCATCCAACTTCAGCTCAGGTCATAATCTCATGGTCTGTGAGTTCAAGCCCCGTGTCGGGCTCTGTGATGACATCTCAGAGCCTGGAGCCTGCTTTGGATTCTGTGTCTCCCTCTCTCTCTGCCCCTTCCCCACTCATGCTCTTTCTCTCTCTCTGTGTGTCAAAAATAAATAAACATTAAAAGAAAAATTAAAAAAAAAATAGATAACTACCTTTTCAGGAAGAAGTGGATTTCTAAACAGGAGTACATAGATACCGAACAAACACACAATACATGTATAAATGCATATTTACACATTTGCATTTATTAAATGCATGCAAAAGAGTTACGGGAGTGACCATAACATATTTTTAAAGTGAAAAAAGGTAAGTTCAACAAACCTCTGTGTGCCTCTGTGTGCGTGTGTGTCTGTGTGTGTGTGTGCCAAAAAGAGAGACACAGAGAGAACCCAAATGCTAAGAGATGCTCTCTGGGAGTGGTGGGCCAAAAGGGGATTTCAGAGACAGATTAAGTGTAGTGAGGCCAGAAGTTTATACTATATACAATTCTAGGGCCTCCTTTAAAAGAAAAAGATACAAATGTATGAATGTAAATTAAGTGCCTAAGTAAATATTTGGCTATGGGGATCCAAGCTTCACTAGGTCCACCAGAAATCTGTTTCCACATGATTTTTATTGTTTTCTCTCTCTATGCTTAGGATAACTTTTTCACAATGAACATGAGTTACTTTAGAAATAAGGACTAAAGAAGTTATGTAAGTTGTTTTTGTTTATTTTTTAAATATTTATTTATTTTCTTTTTTTTTTTATGTTTATTCATTTTTGAGAGAGAGAGATAGAGTGTGAGCAGGGGAGGGGCAGAGAGAGAGAAGGATACACAGATCTGAAACAGGCTCCAGGCTCTGAGCTGTCAGCACAGAGCCTGATGCCGGGCGCACACCCATGAACCATGATATCACGACCTGAGCAAAAGTCGGATGCTTAACCGACTGAGCCACGCAGGCACCCTTGGTTTTTTTGTTTTTGTTTTTGTTTTTTTTTTTGTTTTGTCTTTTTTTTGTCAGCCATGCTTTCAAACTTATTTCTATTGGATTTTTTTTAAAAGGTCATTAGAGATGGTTTCTAATCAGAACGGCTATGGGTTCATATTGTCATTTATGATGCATTTCTAGGAAGTTATCCACAAAGTTCCTAGCTTGAGCTTACCCTGGAATTTTATTTGCTTCCATGAAGCACTGTAAACAAATATCCTGAAACGAGGAAACTCAAAGTCGGACCACTCCTTTTATCCAGAAAGCCTGTTTTTTCTTTAAAAAATGGACAACGGATTATGCTGATTTTAGTAACCCAAGTTTAGAGAGTTTACACAAATTGGGTTACTTCCTCTCCCCAAAAGAGATGTTGCTGTATTAAACATTATTTTTCATAGCACAAGTTTGTTCCTGCTTCCCTGTTGTCACAGTTGCCTGCCTGGTATCAAGCTTTAAATGGGAAAGTGTTTGTGCTGAAGGGTTTCCTTAGTAACAGGAAGTGACTGTGTAAGAGGGTTTTAGAGTGGGTTGGCTTTATAACCTCTCAGTCATCAAGGAAGCACATTACTGTAAATGATCTGGGGACTGTCCCAAACTCTTCTGAGTGAACACACTGTTGAAAGGTGTTTTGAGAAAAAGTAGAAAAAAGGTGGTTTCTTACCTTTAGAGAACATGAATTTCTGTGACCTCGTGTGGCTCCTGGGGTGGCCCCTTTAAGATCAGGAGAATCATTCCTCTCGATCAGATCTCTGATTTTATTGTCCAACTCCATGCTTTCACATCTGCTTGGGGACATGGGAAAGTCACATTTTACAAAGTTAACTACAAATTATTCAGAGGTATGATGAGTTTGTCAATGGCACGGAGGTCTTATGTGTCTACAGTACCTCTCTAGAATCTCAGGTCTCTAATCTCATTTTTGTTCATCAGTCCATGCCATTGGAACACTTTAAGGATTATTGGAGTTTAGTTTTCACTTACTTGCACATTTATACAAAGTGATAGAGTAAGATGCAGGCAAGCTTAGGCATTTTCACAGGCTGATAACAATGACCAGAATTGAGTGCTCACGGTGAACCCGGTGACCTACACTTTCTTATTCTGTGGCACAACAATGCATTGAGGTCACCCATACCTTCATTTTGTAGAGAAGCAAACTTGGTTTTAGGAAATTAATTAATTTGTTAATTTATGCAAAGTCAAACACTGGCAGGGCCAAAAGCAAACTCAAATCTATAGGATTCTATAGCCTGTGTATATGTTTTAGTTTTTTTCCTCCGGTTTTATTGAGAAATAAATGACACACATCACTGTATAAGTTTAAGGCATACAGCATGATGGTTTGATTTACATACATTGTGAAATGATTACCACAGTAGGTTCAGCTAATGTCCATCTTCTCATACAGATACAATAAAAAGAAAAGAAAGAAACACTTCTCCTTGTGATGAGAACTCTTAGGATCTACACTCTTCACAACTTTCCCGTATATTCTACAGTGGTGTTAGCTCTAGTCATCACATGGTACATCACATCTTTAGTACTTATTTATCTCATAACAGCAGGTTTGTACCTTTTAATCTCCTTCCTCCAATTTGCTCCCCCCACACCCCCTTCTGGTAACCACAAACCTGATCTCTTTTTCTAAGAGTTCTGTGGGGGTTTTCTCATTTCGTTTTGTTTTGCTTTGTTGTTACATTCCACATATAAGTGAGATCATATAGTACCTACAGTATTTGTCTTTCTCTGTCTGACTTATTTCACTTAGCATAATGCTTTTAAGGTCCATCCACGTTGTCACAAGTAGTTGAATTTCCTTGTCTTTGTATGGCTGAAAATACTCCAGTGTGTGTGTGTGTGTGTGTGTGTGTGTGTGTGTACACACTTCTTCATATATTCATTACTGACAGTTAGGTAGTTTCCCTGTCTTAGTTATTGTAAACTATTCCCTATCTTAACCATTTTTCTGTATGTTTGCAATTAATCTGAGAACAAATTTATAAGCAATTATTTGCTACCAAATGGAAATATTATATTAGAGTCAAAGAATATTTGCCTTAAGGAGAATCTCGTCCAATTGTATCATTTATCTGAAAACCAGAATGAATTGCTTACATTCCCATGACCATTAATTAATAGTGCCAAGATTTAAACCAGATTTTCTGACTTAAATTTTCCATTTTCTTTCATATTATGCCATCTTGCCATGATGGAGAAATTTTTGCACTAAAACCACAATTCACAAGAAAAATGCATACATTATGTGATTTTTCTTCACATACATTTTTTTTGCCTGTCTTATCATTTCTCAGCCCCTAAAAATAACACCTAGGATTGGGGTAGGAGATCTTTTAGGAGGACTTTTCAAAGTTGTCTGCACATAAAATGAATGTGTAGGTGGATGACCTAATTGTATACCTATGTGGCTGAAGTTACTTGATTTGTCTGCCCAACCCACTACTTTCTTTGAGAGTAACTCCCAGGAGCTTGTTGCCAGGCTTGTTGACACTTCTTGACCTCACGTCTTTGGTTATAATTGATTGGACCAAAAGAAAACAACTGATCCCAGCCAAAGAGATTTTCTTCTGTGTGCGGAGGGAGCTAAGAATGAAGCATACGAGTAGGAAAATGCAGGGCTGTGAGATGGAGAGAGTCCTGACAATTTTCTAGTTCTGAAAAAGCCCTTTCTAAGGCATAACTGCCTTCCCACCCTTGTATTCTGGGAACCACTCCATGTCCTTATAATGAATTGTCTCCATTTTTTAAAACTATCTAGTTTTGCTTGATTTCTGTTATTTGTGATGTGAAATCCCTAAATAATATACCTTGACCTTCATATTTATACTCTTTCTTTCAGGCTGTGAAATGTCTGTACCTCAAGCCCTACATATGATGTCACTGTATGTTATAAGTCACTGGGTCTACAGTAAAATCCTTCACAGCCCACATCATTGCATATTCATGGCATTGGGGCTTCAAAGTTTCCCACAACCCTCTGAGAAGTGTCACAAAATTCCTTTGCCTCAAATCCTGCAGATTATCTACATTTCCAAATAGCACTGGAATTGGACTAGACTGAATAAGTTCCTGAGGTGACTTTCAGACCTATTCTAAACCAGACTTGCCCACCATAAGCTCACAATACTTTCTGGTACTATATTCCTCTGTGGCAAACTTGTTAATGAGCCATTTCAAACCCCAGACAGGATCACCACTTTTATATGACCATTATGACCTACCCCCAAGTCCCATGATGCTCTGGCTCCCTTGCTATGTTTCTGAGCTCATCTTCTATTCTTCCTCCTGCTTTTTCCTTCCAGGAACACTTGCTCCATCACAGTGTACAGAACATGCTATGCAAGACTTCCACTTTAGGACCTTGATATTTGCTATTCCCTCCACATGATTTGCTCCCCCATTCAGGTCCTGTCTCAAGTGTCACTTCATCAAGAAAGCCTCTGCTGACTAAAGCATCTGAAATAGTTTTTCACACCCATCACTACTCCCCCTTAATTCTGTTTTATGTTCTTCTTAGAATTTTCTATTTTCTATTATTTTCATTTCCTATCTGTTTACTGTTCTTCTCTCTGACACCCATCTAGGCCCTATACATGTCCCCTAAAAGAAGGGTCTTCATTTTTATTTACTGCTCTGTTTCCTTGGCGCATAGTATAAACTCAGTAAGTACTTGTTATTAAATCAGTGTGATTCTACGATGAAATTTAACTCAAAATACCTGTCATTAACTCAAATCCAATCATTAGATTCAATGCTTATTTAAAATGTATGCAAATAACTTCAAACTCATAAGACGGATAAAGTTGAGACATAAATCATTCAGCAAGGAAACACTAACAGCAGCTTTAGAATGCACACCCTTAGTCAGTTATTACTGTATTCATGGCTGCCTTGTTCATTTATACTTCAATTATGTGAATTCTTCAATGTTCAACAATAATTCATTGAGTGTTCACTATTGCAGGGTTCACGTTTTGCAGAAATAATTATATGCGGTGATGATTCTCCAATTGTCATAATTTTAATAGGGAACATGCTTACAGGCTTACAGCCACCCTTTCCTTTTTCATTCGGACAAGTGAGTAAAGGTTTTGCTCTGAAAGAGGACCCTGTTCCCTCTTTTGAGGGTGGGGTTCAGCATATGTTCCTCGGAACAATGGCCAAAGAGGGATGGTCTTATAGGGGTGATGGGCCCTGGACTTGGTACAGTGTGAGCCTCAGTGGGTAACTTTGACCGCTACAGGAAAAGGAGAAGTGACAGCAAAGAGGAAGAGAATCGTGTGTTGGTGACCAGAGGTGAGGAGCTTCTGGTAAGATCTATGGAGATGGTGGGTCTCAGTATTGACTGCTGTGGCAGGGACAGGGTTTGGGCACTCAGGAATCCAGCTGGGAGCCGAAAGAACACAGGACGGGTGGGACTCCAGACAGTGTACCTCAGTTAGGATTTGAGTTTATTTCTCATTGCCATGGTTGTAGCCACTGCTGTCGCTGTAATGAGTGTGCCTCAGAACTTACATCCGAAGCCTCTGAAAGAAGCATTATGATGTAGTAGAAAGTAGAAAATAAGCTTTTAGAGTTGAACCTAGTGGTGGGACCTAGGGTAAGTCCCTTAACATCTATGAACCTTATTGGTGTGGTTTATAAAAAGAGAAATAATGTTACATTGGGAGACCATCAATAGGCTTAGTCATAACATATGTGCAAGGGCTAGCACAGTGCCAGACATGTGGTAGGTGCTCAATAATTGAGAGCATGGTTAGTATTCTGAGGGCCTGGCCCAGTTACCAAGCATTCTAACAAATGAGTTTGGAGAGTAGGAACCATACATTTTGTATATTGCTGAAGAGAAAAGTAATTTAAAAAACACAGAAAAATTTCAATTTGGTTCAAAAGATAATCAAAAAGTTTAGTCACACCTTGGATAAAAAAAAGGTAACCATATTCCCTATTTGGGTTTTATGACATTCGTAGCAAATCTTTTTACAGTATTCTTTTAATATAAGAATTTGCTGGATAAAAATATTTTTTGTTGTTTTTAACTAGTGAAATGTATTATATATAGTTCATGAATTTCAATTGGCCTTAGATTTATTCTACAAAAGAAAACATATTTACTAAGGTTTATTTCTTGCTTATAAAGCTCAACGTTCTGACAAGTGAGAGGCAGAATGAATTACAGCTGATAAACTCTGCTTTTCCCTTTAGATCGCTAAATGCATGAAACATAGTTATAATCTTAATATAACATTTTGACTTAAGATTTAGAGTAGAAAAAGAAAAACATTCTACCAAACTTTTACATACAAATAGAACAAATCCTACATGACCCTGCATTACTGGGTATGTATATCCTCAACTTTGGATCTGTTTCCTGATTCTACCCAGCAGATTAAACAAGGGTTATGGTTCCCATGAGTTGTGCTCTGGATTCTGCTCCTTAATCATTCAGATGAGTAACTTGAGCCTTAAGAACGGAGTACATTCCATTTTAGGTTTATTTATTTATTTTTGAAAGAGAGAGAGAGAGCGAGCATGAGCATGAGAGCGGAGGAGGGACAGAAAAAGAGATGGAGACAATCCCAAGCAGGCTCCAGGCTGTCAGCACAGAGCCCGACATGGGGCTTGATCTCATGAACCATGGGATCATTATCTGACCCAAAATCAAGAGTTGGATGCTTAACTGACTGAGCCACCCATATGCCCAAAAGAAGTGTCTTTCTTAAAGTCATTTCACTTATAAAGGGCAGGACAAGGGTGCACTCTGAGGCCCATGACATTTCACTCTACGATTTGGTTGTTCACGATTTTAGGAATTGTCAATACAGCAGGACCGTAAGAGGGCTATGTTATCCCCAAATAATTGGGCTTAGGTTTTCCATTCGTTGGCTGTTGTCTGCTTCAGCTTCAAAGAAAACCTACTAGTGTCTACAACTGAAATGTAGCTGATTTATAAGGTCAGATGTTAGGACAGGCTTGGGAGGCAAGCTATGAGGATCAGTTGTCTCACCTACCACATATCTTTTATGCAGCTCCTTATTATGCAGCTTATATATGCAGCTTAGGAAAGTAAGCTGTGAGTTCTTGACCAAGGTGCATGAATGGGATGAATCATCCCAGATAAAATGAAATATGAAATAATGTATGTCTTATATGCTCATTGTCTCTTTCTGAAGGAAGGGCTTATAGTTTTTATCAAGTTCTTGACTTCCCCTAAAAAGCTGAAAATCACTGATCCAACAAGTTATTGTCTTGAGTGACCACTTTAAAATCAAATTTTACTGTGGCTTTCTCTAAGAGGACACTTCATTTATTTGTTTATTTATTTATTTACCATGAAGGAGCCACAGAAATTCATAAATGACTCTTTGACTCAAACACTATTACTAAAATCTTTATTTGAGGTGGCCTCCCTACTCAGTTGCAAGTGGACAGAGAATTACATAGACTATTGTTAAACCAACAGTTCTCTGAGGGGAGTGTGACAGAATTCAATGAAGTCTAGTAAATCCCTGTTAGACCTTGGCTTATTCATTGTTTATTTAGAATTAAGTGAATATAAACCTTCCGCATTATTACCCCTCATTCTTACCTTTCACTTACAAAAATAAACCAACATAGAAAGCAAACAGAAAAGGTATGTTTTTTAGAAATGGTATTAATATGAATTAGATTTTACCAGTAGGATAGTAGGTTAATCCAATATGACAATGAAGCTTTAAAAAAAAAAAGAAGCTTTTTAAAATGATGTAAATTGTGTAAATTATGTCTAAATTATCTAAATTATGTAAATTGTGTGAGCAGATTTCCCCTAGACTACCATCAGAAAATTATGATTCACTAGTGGCCCAACCAGAGAAAATAGGGAAAGAGATGAATGGATTTCAGGTGTATTTGGAGCCTTTGGACATCAATTACATATTCAAGAGTCTCCAGTACAGAAGCCTTCAAAAAATTATTGTTAAGGAAAGGATATAGCATGTCTTTGAATGCCATGGTTTAATAGGCTTATCCAAGGATTATTTAATGATTTAAATTTTACTATTTGATTAGAACCTAGACATTGTCATTTGTAGAATCCTTTCTGGTAGAAAAGATAATATCAAAGGTTATGGTTTCCTGCCTTGTAGGGCATTAACTGTATCTAATCTAACCATCTTATTCTAACATTCCTTTATTAAATTGCCTGTACCTACCCAGCTCCTCGAATACTCTTTGAATGTGCCTTTTTATCTTTTTGGATATTATTAATTAATTAGTTGAATTAAAACCACAAACAGAGGTGCCTGGGTGGCTCAGTCGGTTAAGTGTCCAACTTTGGCTCAGGTCATGATCTCGGGGTTTTTGGGTTCGAGCCCTGCGTCAGGCTCTGTGCTGAGAGCTTAGAGCCTGGAACCTGCTTCGGATTCTGTATCTCCCTCTCCCTCTGCCCCTTCCTCACATATGCTCTGTCTCTCAAAACTAAATAAACATTAAAAATATTAAAAAAACACAAACACGTTCATTTTATACTGTATCATGGTCATGTTTTTAACATTTTGTGCATTGATGTTAACATCACTGGATATCTATACTTTAAAACCTCAAATTTCTAGTTTCTGATACTGAGTCATGGTGAGCATGCAACCCAAATTCACCAGACTTGGTTTTTATGGTTACATGCTATGGTTGCATCATTGGTACTGGCAAGTAGTGTAAATTCCTGAAGAACAAACAAATAACTACAATCTTAGAAATAACCTGAAATTGGGACGCTTGGGTGGCTCAGTCGGTTAAGCGTCCGACTTCGGCTCAGGTCATGATCTCGCGGTCTGTGAGTTCGAGCCCCGCGTCGGGCTCTGTGCTGACAGCTCAGAGCCTGGAGCCTGTTTCAGATTCTGTGTCTCCCTCTCTCTCTGACCCTCCCCCGTTCATGCTCTCTCTCTGTCTCAAAAATAAATAAAAACGTTAAAAAAATTAAAAAAAAAAAAAGAAATAACCTGAAATTCATTTAATTCAAGTCCTGCATTTAAGACAGAAAAAGGAAGCTCAGGGGAGTCAAATGACAGCAAAGCCAGGGCAAGAATGAAGGACACTAGTGCTCTTCCTTCCTCCACACACTCGCCCACCTCTTATGTCCACATTTCCTCCCGGCCTGCTGCCAAGGTCACATTTTACGCTTTGATCTTACACCGTAAGCCAAGACTTTTTAGGAAAGATTCCGGAGAACAAAGCATATTTGCAAATATAAGACAAGGAAAAAATCGATAGTGGGTTCTTCTATAAAGGAAATGCTTCCAGATGTCCAAAGCCCAGGAACTGTAATCTTTGGTGATTCGGAATGAGAAGTGTTGTCTAAAAGACTATAGTGAAGGAGTAATTTTTAGGTTTTACTTTTTGTTATTATGATTAGTACTCTGAGCATATTCTTGACCAATTTGGAGAGAAATAAATTACTCAATAAAGATTACTTTGTGAGGGCGCCTGGGTGGCTCAGTCGGTTAAGTGTCTGACTTGGGCTCAGGTCATGATCTTGTGGTTCATGAGTTCAAGCCCCATGTCCAGCTCTGTGCTGACAGTTCAGAGCCTGGAACCTGCTTCAGATTCTGTCTCCTCTCTCTGCCCCTCCCCCGCTCATGCTCTGTCTCTCTCTCTCTTTCTTAAAAAATGAATAAACATAAAAAAAAAAAAGATTACTTTGTGTATATATGTTTTCGATGAATAAAGTCATGATGTCTTAATTACTTTAGTAATTAAGAACTTTAACACTTGTGGCTTAAGAAGGTAGTAGAAGAGAAAGGTTTGCTCGGAGAATTAAAAAAAATTTTTTTTTTAACATTTATTTATTATTGAGAGACAGAGAGACACAGAGCATGAGCAGAGGGAGGGGCCGAGAGATGGAGAGACACAGAACCTGAAGCAGGCTCCAGGCACTGAGTAGTCAGCACAGAGCCCGACACAGGGCTCGAACCCACAACCCGCGAGATCATGACCTGAGCCAAAGTTGGATGCTCAACCGACTGAGCCACCCAGACGCCCCTCGGAGAAATTTTGAAGTTGCATTGGCCTCAGGCAAAAATGGATATTTCTAAAGTTTTACCTAAGCTATGTGCTTTAATAATTTAAATAGTGTCTAAAAATGGTCTTTGCATGTCTAATACTCAAGCCCAGAGGATAGGGGTATTTCTTATAAACATGGCCTCTGTTGTAGCACTCAATTTGCATTCTTGTCTGTATCCCTATTCATTTCCTCTCAGCTTCTGTAATGTGCTAGGTTGCTGAACTGATGTGCCACGTGCCCAAATAAGTCAAACCTCTTGTGGCTGCAGCCAGGACAAACATGCGGGGAGAGAAGCCAGGTTGGAGCAGAGATGTAGTGAACTGCAGGTGCTGTTCAGGCCATGAAAGGGCACGAGTGAGCAAAGTTACACAGAAACCACATCCTCCCACAGTTATCCTACTGAGTTGGCCTCTTCATTGGAACTGTTCCGCACAGGTGAAACACTCTCATTCACAAGGGCAGAGTGACAGATTGAGAGTAGCATATAGTTTCCGTGAATAAACACAGTTTTGTCAGAAGATACTCTAATAAGTGCATACATTGGCCTTTTTGCCTGGCTTAATGTTAGCCATCCTACGATTTTCACCTTAAATATGGGAGGGAAACTGAATCCTAGATTGCATGAGACAGTCTGACTATGTACTTCCATAGCAACCTCTATTTCTCCCGTTACAAAGCTTATTACACTTTATTGTAATTGTGTGTTCACTTGCATGTATTCTCCATTAGATTATACACCTCTGGAAGCAGGACAGGTTTAGCTTGCTTATCCTTGCAGTTCAGATCCTTGCTGGGATTATTAAATATTGGATAAGAGGACAAAGAGTCAAGAACAACTAGATCTGAAGTCAATAAAGATAAAAGGTAGTACTGAAGAAGGAGAAGCTTATATTAAAAAGTCATGTGTAGGCTTTTCCTCTGTCTTTTTTAGATGCATTTTTCTCCATGGTATTTATATTATTTCTTCCCTCCTCATTTCAATACATCTGCCTCTGAGCAAAAGAGCCAACAAAGGCTTAAAGGCTATGAGTATTGTGACAGGGACACATCTTTCTGCTACAAAGTATAGTTTCGGGGATCAGTAAGCAGGGTTCAGGAGGTATTTCTGATTTGGGAAATCCTTTCCAATTCCCTGGAATCAAACTCACAGATCAATACTTGAGAAGAAATATAAACAGGGGTAAAACCTTATCCAAAGGCAAATATTAAGCATGATTCTCACCTAACAGTACTTCTGAGATTTTATTAAGAGGAAAATGACACCATACTAGATCTCATGAACAGGCTGAGCCCGGAAGAGCACAGAATGTTAAGATGTGAGTTTCTCTACTTTGGGAAGCAGGGATGGTAGGAGAGGAAAAGGAGAAACATGAAGAGGTCATGCAAACATCATTACTCTGCTTACCATTTATTACAAAGTTAAAAATAACACAAAATGCACCCACTGACAGGGATACAGGAAGAGCATAGCTTGATAGCTTTATGGATCAATAGGGGGGTAGATTCTTTGGTATTTTTGTTATTTTTGTTTTAATATGGGATACTATCATCAAGGGTGGTTTTTATTTATTTAAAATTCCATTCTCTTGAAGAAGCAGACTATAAAAAGCGAATAATTTTAAAGATTGAAGCAATAGAAAACACAGTTCCTAACCAGCGTTATGAACAAGTTAAGCTTTCATTTTTAAGTCAAGAAAACCTTGGCACTTACTCTAACATTTGCATCATCTAGTCAATGCTTTTGAACCTTTCTTTGTTCTATAGTGTAAATATATTCGTATTGGCTTATTGATGAACACCTGGAAGAGAACAAAATTAAACTAGCTATACATGCACAGAAAAGTTGTATATTTTATCATTAATTTTGAAGGGTGGTCGACTATCCACTTCAAAATATGCCACTTCAGCATCAGGATTATTTTGAGGTTAAAGTCACTTGAAAAACAGTAGATGTAAGAAAAGCATTCTGCTCTCCCCTTTTCTTCCTGAAAACAGGATAAGACCCCCCCCCCCCTTTGAAAGATGTCCTCCCTGAACCAGCAAGAAAGGAACATTCTTATTATCAAGGACAGGAAGACTGAAAGAATTCTGCATAAACAGACCTTGTTAAATAATTCTTATCTTTCTTTAACCTTACTTTAACATATTTTCTGTTTCCACAAAAGCTTCTCTTTGTTCATCCTAGTAGAAGAGCGTTTAGGTTTTGTCATTTCTTTGGGTCTTCATTTCCATACAAGGGCTCCCATATCACATGAACATGTGTATGTTTTTCTCTCTTAAGCTGTCTTTTGTTACAAAGCCCAGCCAAGACCTAAAATGGGCAGAGGAAAGAATTTTCCTCCCCTGCAATGTTCTTAGAAATAAGAATTTCAACAGAAACATTAAATGATATATTTTACAGTTGAGTCTATGTCAAAAAAGCAAAGAAGATAAGTTAGGTCTGGTATAGTCATCTGATGTAACTATATTCTTTTTTTTTTTTTTTTTTTTTAGTATTTATTTTATTTTTGAGAGAGAGAGAAAGGAAGATAGACAGCAAGGGAGGGGCAGAAAGAGAGAGAGAGAGAGAGAGAGAGAGAGAGAGAATCCCAAACAGGATCTGCACCGTCAGCGCAGAGCTCAACTCGGTGCTTGATCTCACAAATCCTAACATCATGACCTGAGTCGAAATCAAGAGTCGGAAACTTAATGGACTGAGCCACCCAGGAGCCTATGTAACCACATTCTTATGTTGACTATAGTTTTCCTTTAATTTCATAAAATGTATCTGCCAAGTCTCTATACAATACCAAGGTGTGACTAGGAAGACTAGAAGATTAAATTTTGAATCATGTCTAATTATATTTTCTCTTGGATCATTGACCATGTATTTAGGTAACAGTTACCATTAACAGGAAAATAATATCATTTTAAAACTTTTCTCTTAAATCAGTAATGTTAAAGTTGAATTTCACTGGGACAAATATTTGAAAGGTCTTTTTTTTTTTTTTTTTTTTTTAACACAACAGCTACTGGTAAAAGGATTTTATTCAAATTCCTCTAAATTATAGCAAAGGCGGGGAGAAAGAGATGCTTTTAATAACTATATCTGAGACATTAAGTAATTTAGAGACTATATACTTTTTTTTATTTAAAAAAATTTTTTTTTACATTTATTTATTTTTGAGAGAGTGAGAGCGGGGGAGGGGCAGAGAGAGTGGGAGACACAGGATCGGAAGCAGGCTCCAGGCTCTGAGCTGTCAGCACAGAGCCCGACGCGGGGCTCGAACCCACAGACTGTGAGATCATGACCTGAGCCGAAGTCGGACGCTCAACCGACTGAGCCACCCAGGCGCCCTAGAGACTGTATACTTGAGAGCAGTACAAAAATTTTATAGCAGAAATTGTTTACCTTTCTACTTAATTATTCATTAAATAACACTTATTTAAACTATATCAGCTTAAATGTGATATTTTTCACATCTGTTTTGAAGTTTCATTTCAAGACCTGGTTGCCATTCTTGGTTTTAATTTATGACTAGTCTCTGGGTCTGCTGCGGCATATAGTGAACCAATGAAGACTGGGGAGTGAGGCAGCTTGCCCATCAGAATCTACACCAGTTTGGCTATGGATATAGAGGAAATAGTGGAATCAGTTATGAAGATATTCCTTCTGTGATAAATTTTTGGAAGATTTCATAACAGCTTTACCAAAGTTACAAACTGACAATTTAATGTCTTCTATCTCCTGATGGCATGTTTTCAATTCTTTTGTGTAGTTGATTGGGTACAAGCCCACTTTTCGTCAGATCCCTTACATTCGTTTCGTTACAGGCAGTCCCTCCTATGCTGAATCAACTCAGGGTCACTTATTGTGTGTCGAGTAATTCTATTCATGTAATAAGAACTGTGTCTGAAACGTATAGAAATTTAAGTAGGTTCATCCGCTGTTGGAAATACTGCATTGATTGAATGAAGCCTCTAGAGGGCACTCTGCATTCAGTTCAGGTGAAAACCAGTTTCTGATGTTGCTCACATCTTCATTTTGAATTTTGAGGGAGAGAGAGAGAGAGAGAGAGATGTATGGTGTACACATGTGTAATAACTGATGCCCATTTCTGTTTATTTTCTTTTTTTAAACTTAGAAAAATTGTTTTTCTTTATAGGAATTTTTTTTTTAAGTTGCAGTCACTGTTTAACATTTATGCCCTAGACTTGTACCAAATAGATTTCCTCCTACAGCTGTAAATTGGTTTATTAAAAATTTCAATAGTCCATATTCCCTTTTTTTGTAACATTCATATGAATCTAAAATGGATGAACCTAGAATTTCTTTTTGTGCCAGAAATTAAGAAGTATTCAGAAGCTGGTTAAAAAATGGGACAATTTTAGCATCAAAATAAATAATAAGAAGAATACATTATAACTCATTAATTACAATAGGAACTCATTAATTAATTTATACTTATAAGGATTTTAAAGCAAACCTAAATAGGAACAGGAGAAGTCTTTTCTTTACACTGGAGTGCCTACTAATAAAGGTAGAAGAAATTATGGAATAGAAAATCAATATTTGGCAGACATCACAGTAATAATTCAAATAAGAAATATCAATGGATGCTAAAACTAGTGGCTAAAATTTAGATGAGGAATGGAATATTTACATAATTCATAGGATCTCCCTCCTGTCAATACTTAGTGAATACTGAAGGAAATACTAAAGAATAACTTTACATTGGAGAATCTTGGCAAGCACCACCTTAGTCAAAGGATCAAGGTTAAAATCACCTGTAATGAAAAAAATCCAAACTCTGACCGTCTGATAAGATGCATTAAGAAAAAAATAGCTTCACATCTGTGGTATTTTTCCCCAAATGCATAATCTGAATCTAATTATGAGGAAACATTAGACAAAAGCCAATTGAGAGACGCTCCACTGAATATCAGGCTGTAATCTAAAGTCTCAGGTCATGAAAGTCAAGGAAAGATTGGGGAACTATCTCAGACTGAAAGAGACCTAAAATCATAAAATATAAATGCAGTCTATGATCGTGAGTTGCATCCTTTTTTTTCTATGAAGGGTATGAACAAAGTATTTGGCAAAAAATTGAATGGGTTTGAGGATTAGAGGGTAGTATTGTACCAATGTTCATTTTCTGAATTTATATCACTTTGACATAGGATTATTTTAAGCTGAAGGCAATTAAGAGTAGACAAATACAGGAAGAATTCTTTGCCCTTCCCTGATCTCTCTAAAAGCAGAGCATAAACTTCCCTTTGTGAAGGTGGCATAAATTTCACTCCTCTTGTGTACCAGGATAAAAGGAGAAACTTTTATCCACAGAGATGGAGAGCCAGCACCGAAATGAATCTGCATAAATAAACCTTACTAAAATGGCCCTTATCATCCACTGGTTCCCCCATATACTTCCTACTCACTTCCCTATGATTTATCTTCCTTTGAAGCTCACACCCTCTTTCCTTTGTTAAGAAGTATATATACATTCCTGAATCTGCTTCTTTAAGCTTCACTTCTTTTTCTGTGAACTCCTGTGCAAATAAAAATACTAATAAATGTATATTACTTTTCTCCTGTTAAGCAGCCTTTGTCAGTTAAATTAGCAGGCCCCTGATACTGAACTACCCTACAAGAGGGTAGAGGAAAAGTTTCTCCTCCCAGATAGGTGATTATCTTGTGGTTACACAGAAGAATTGTCCCTGGTGGTAGGAAATGCACACTAAATCATCCAGTGATAATTTATTTCAGAATGGCTCAGGAGTAAAAAGATCTTTGTACATTTAGAAATTTTTGATAATTTTGAAATTATTTTAAAATTAAAAAAACACTTAAAATATTAAACCTACAAAATAAAATCTGGTTTGATGCTTTATCTCACGCTCAATGTAGGAATCATTTTATGAAAATGAAATTAGCATTTCATTATGTAACAGACGCTAAGACACAGGCCAATAAATCTTTTTTGAGATTTGTGAGATTAATGCAGACCAAAACAAAGATGATTAAGTGTTTTGTTTTACTTTTCTGAAAGAATGTGGAGGAAGAGCATTTGTATGAATCAAATTACTTTGATGATCTGTTCTAGCCATTCCAGAAAAACAAATGAGCTATTTTCACCATAATATTTAAAGCCCAAGTAGGAAAAAGCACAAAATAAAAAAACAAAACCCCCACATTTTGAATGTCTTCACCTTTGCTCTGTAATGGCTGGCATTTCACCTTCCTGTGGACTTAGAATAAACACGTCAGCTCTTTTGAATTCTCATATTATAGAAGCCTACTTTTGGAAATGTGGGTTAGTGTTAAAATCCATGCTCATTAGAAAAACAAAAGTCTCATAGAGACTTTTTTCTTTTAATTCAATAAATATTTCTTTAAAACCTCTTTGTGTGAGACCTCTTAACCTTAGAAATTAACCAAGACTGTCCTCATCTTTTTGGATGAGTTGTGAAAAGAAAGAAAGGTGCATAAAAGGGGATTTTTTTTTTCCTTTCATTAGTTATCTTTTTTTTTTTTTTTCCACACAAGGGTATGACCTTTGACACACAGGGGTTGAAATCAGTGTTTATCACTGTATTATTTTTAGTTGCAAAAGTTATAAAATAAAATTATATGGACCTTGTCTATTCATTTCTGAGTACAGAGAATGGGTTATTTATTTGTAGGTGAAATGGAAGAAACACTGGCTTCTTTATGTTTTTACAAAATATCAAACCATTGAATTCAGATGGGAATTATCAAGGGCCATGAATTATGTAAGAAACCAGCAAAGAAAAATAATTTTATTATTTGGTATAAAATTTGTTTTTGTTTTTCATATATCTTTACAGGCTTTATATTAAAGCAACCTGTAGTATTTGTATAAATGCAACTATACAAAGACTAGAAAAGGAATTACTGAAATTGGGTAGGTCAGAATACATGGCAGTGGGAGTGAATCTCACATATAACTGGTATTTCAGAGATCCAGTGGAAAAAGGAAAATCTTCAAAGGCAAAGTGGCATTCTGTAATAAAAATAGGGACCAAGAGGTGGATGAGGTGATAGTTTTTATGAGTAATAACAGGATGGATAGCAAACAGTAGCATTCTGCTAGAGACATGACATTCACCCTCAGGGATGTTTGTTGAAATATGACAAACATAAAGTCATCCTGGCCAGGCTAGTCATAGAGATGGCAGCATTTATTGAGCATTTATTGAGCCCAGCATCGCACCGAACATTGTATATGCCTTATCTCATTCAATCCATAGACGTCTCTCCTGAGGTTGGAACTGAATCCCTTGTTTTACAGTTGAAAAAACTGAAGTTCACGGAGGATGAAACAATTTGCCCAAGCTGAGCTCTTAACCAATGCATTCCATTGGTCAGGGATTATGTGTAGACTGCCAAAGGTAAAACCTTAGAATAGATCATAGTGACACTGGTAGAGGCAGATCTTTTTTAAAAGCAGTGTTTGTTTGTTTGCTTGTTTTCCTTCAACAAATTTAAAAAAAGAAAAAAAAAAGACAGTAAAAAGGAAAGAGCCAAATGTAAGATTTGGTCCTGAAGAACTAAAAAAATTAGGAACTGGTACAGGAAATAATTGTGTGTGGTTGACCACATAATGGAGATCATAGCACAATTAGATTCAGAATTCCAATGAGATTTGGAAAGCCAAGAAATTGGCCAGATTATTTTTAGAAAAATGAAATTATAAATGTCCAGGGAAAAGAGTTTAGTTTTATAGATGAAAAAAATTTAATTGCTTAAAAATACACGTTCATACCAAATATAAGCATGAATATTTGGCACAGTCAAATCTCAACAATGCTGAATAAATAGGAAAAACAAGTATTTTAATACTTTGTAATAAATATTTTCATAATAACTGTTATAAGAATACAACTTTAATGTAGAAAATTTAGAATAAAATGATGGTAGACTTACTCTATTTTATTTATAAAGCCATATGCATTTTTTTTGCAAATTGGGATTAAGGGTATATAAATTTTTATATTTTACTTTTTCTGATTAATATATCATCAGAGTATTAAAGGCCTTTCCTTTAGTAAAGAAATCTGTGAGTAGAAAAGGAATTCAATTCAAAGCATTCAAGAATAAACATGAACCATCTTGGCTCAAAGTAAAAGGCTTAATAAACATCAATAAAATACGATGTATTTAAGTACACCAAGACAGGCAAAAACCAGTCAGAAGGCAGTGTGACTATCGGTACAATGTAAAAGCTGATTTATGGAATTGTTGAATCACTATATTGTACACCAGAAACTAACTATATGTGGACTAACTGGAATTAAAGTAAAAACTTATGAAAAAAAAATGAAAACAAGCAGATGGATGTTCGGAGTTAAGAAACTTGATTTTCAACTTTCCTGTTAAAGATTTTGTGTGTTCCTCAACACCTAAGTCCAAGCTTAAGCACACGTAGGATCTATTCTAAGTCTAGCTATAAAGCTACACATAAACAAAAAATTGGGATTCACCCAAAGATTCTGAAGGAATTTGAGGGAAAATTTAGGAATCCTTCTCAAAAAATGGTAGCTGTCAGGAAAGAGAAATGAGGATTGCTAATATTATTTTAATTAATACGAAGAACCATATAAGAAAGGCAAAGACTTTACCTGTCAGCAATGTAATTTCATGATATAGATCTAATATGAAAGTAATTTAAGCTATAGAAAGAAATCTTTCTGTAAGGACAAATCTTGCTTCACTGAATAAACCCACGTGAGAACTTCACTAAGATTGTAGGTAGGCAAAAGCAATGTTAAAAATGGAGTTGCAATAAAAATGTTTTGTCGTGTTTAAAAACAACAGATTCTAGAAAAGAACTAAAGGGTGTAGAAAATAGATATATTTTTGGGTCAGTATAAATATTTGGTTTCTCTCAGGAATCTGGGTTAGGAAAGATTTTGTTTTGTTTTGTTTTGTATGTAAATTACAAGAAAGAAAAGTAAACAATGGCAATAACATTTTTAAAGGCTTTTCAAACCAAAATGCTAAAGCAAAAGCAATAAACTACAGGAAAGTTACACAGCTTATGGAAATAGACCGAGAAGTAGTACACGACTTTCGTTATAAGGAATTACATTTAGAGAAAAAAACAACCCAAAACATATTATTTACTTATGAAATCATTCTCACAGCTCTATAGAGATTAAAAAAAAAGACTGGATTTTTATCATTCAGCTATTCAGCAGATAATTATTGAACACCTACTACGTGCCAGATGTTCTTCTTGATGGCTGGCACATTATATCAGTGAACAAAAAAGAAAAAGAAAATCCCTGCTCTTGTGGAGCTCACATCCTTAAAATAATTATCTGGCCTCCAAACACACTTATTAGTGAATTTGCTGTCAGGTTCATTAATAAACATGACTCAGAAGATGATCCAGTGAGGGCCAAGTACTGATCAAGAAGATTAATTGCTTTAAAGTAATTAAAATTTTTTTGGGGCGCCTGGGTGGCGCAGTCGGTTAAGCGTCCGACATCAGCCAGGTCACGATCTCGCGGTCCGTGAGTTCGAGCCCCGCGTCAGGCTCTGGGCTGCTGGCTCGGAGCCTGGAGCCTGGAGCCTGTTTCCGATTCTGTGTCTCCCTCTCTCTCTCTGCCCCTCCCCCATTCATGCTCTGTCTCTCTCTGTCCCAAAAATAAATAAAAAATGTTGAAAAAAAAAATTTAAAAAAAAATAAATAAATAAAGTAATTAAAATTTTAGTACATCTGTTTGGAAAATATGAATAGTTTCAAAGAGAATGTTAACAAAATCCCGGAATGCGTTCTGAGAACAACCTGTCTCTTCAAAAGTGACTATGATCTGCATTATGGCCCTAGAGTTTGTGTCATAAAACACATAGCTCTGAAGTATTTAAATCTTTTTAAATAAAAAGGAAGAATTAGGGAGGTTCCTCAGAAAGATACTATCTTTAACATGTAAAACTTCTAAAGAGCTCTTTTGAAAAGGGTACAGATCCTATGATGGCTGGAAATACAAAGTTGTAAAAAGCTTAGGGGGTGATTTGGTGAAACTCAAACAAAATAAAAAACCCTGCCTGGGCATGGAGAGGGTCGTAATCGCAGGGACCCAGCAAGGGCAAGAGCTAGGAGAAGTTTAATAAAATGTAACAGTTACTGACAGCAGTTTTTATTTAAAAGTAAAAGAATTCGGGCATGAAGCCTGTAAGAAAAGAACGTTGCTCCTCTTGTAGTTTGGCGATGCCCCTGCCTGGCAGAGGTAAATGGGCTGGTGAAACACAGACCCCACATGTCCTGGACGTGAGTCAGGGGTCAATGAATTAGGGAAGTGGCAACTAGCAACCATTGATTAAAAATTTCAGCCCGTGACAAGTTACGAGGTGTGAGATTAAACTTATAACTGAACTGATTATTATCTCCCCAATTCTCCCACACTCAGCTGGAACTGATTGTGTGTGCCAAGCTGCAACGCCTAGAGAAGAATGTTCTAGAGAAGAGAAAACAGAGCACGTAAACCCAAATTCACAGTGCTCAGAGGTGAAGCATCCCTTTAATACTCTCAATAAGAAAGGAAGCTAAGGGGGCTTGATCTTTTTGGGGTGACTTTGGAGCAGATAACTTGTCAGGGGAACTGACAGGGGGCAGGCAGTTGTTCTGGGTGCTGCTGTGCTGTGTGACACAGGAGGCAGGGGAGGCTGGAATGTCACCATTCCCCACTTGCCACGCCAACAGCTCTGGGGAGGTCTGCATACACCCAGAAGAAGGGGGCCCCTGTTTCTCAATCACACGACACACTCTATGGGCTAGTGGTGCCCTGGCAACTGTGTCCCCTCTCAAAAACTACAGTCAGAGGCAGAGCCCCTCCCTGGCACCACTGGGGTGGAAATTTGGCAGCTCTTCTGTTTGTATGTCGAGACACTGAGACCACTTTGAATCAGTTCCTTTACTGCCCCCACAGGGATACAGACATGCCAAAGGAACTTCCTCTGGCCGATTCTCACCCAAACAGGGGACACCATCCCCACCTGAGAGTACTAAGCAATGGCAGCGAGTTCCTAGGACCCCTGCAGAAGAATTTTTACAAAGAAGACATTTTACAAAAATGACAGATTCCCTTTGCATACTCTTTAAGAATAGGACTCTTAACAGTCCAAGATTTCTCAAAAACGATGTAGTAGGGCCCTCAGCAGTCTTTATTTAGACCCAATTTCTCAAAACCGTACCTAGTTAGAACTTGTCAGGCTGAGGGGATTTTCCACGCTTCTAAGCAACGTTTTTCATCTTTACACAGAGTTTTGGCCGTTGGCAGCTGCAGGGCCACTGGCAGTCTCTGGATGCATAAAGAGATCCCTGAGCGCACAAGCCCTGACCAGCAGGCTTCCAGTTCCTGTAGTGCTTTTGGTAACCACCAACGAACTGCTGATCAGAAAACATCCTTTTCCTATGACAGAACAATCTAATTCAAAAAGAACTCTGGCTGACACTTACTGCATGATTGATTTATTGACCAGGGAATTACTGCGGGCAAACAGGCACGCTGGCTATCCTTTCTTAAGCAGATTTTTGGTGTGTTTGTTTGGTTTGTTTTTATTCCGTCAGAGAGCTTTTTGTTTCTTTTCATCCATCAGATTTCTGGAACTCCAGCCTAGCCTGGTTGGCCATTCTAAGTCCTCTGCTCTGACTCTATTAAGAGAAAAACCAGAACTGTACTGGAAAATAATGTATCTGAGGTAGAATTAACCGGGAGGAGATTATCACAAAGTGAAACTGTTCTTTGGATCTGCTAGGTGAGAGTGAAAGTAAAGGTCACTTTTTGGTAAGAGACTCTGAATATTAGTAAAAATGGAACTGTGTGTTGGGGAAGAGAGTGGGAGTTGAAGGTCAAGGGGGAAATTTGGTGGCTGCAGTAACTATAGTTAATTTATGAATGGACTCTAAGCTACGTCAGTGGATGCTTCTGATGAGCCTGAATGAGTAGAGGGCAAGTAGAGGAAGTTTTGGGGTGTGAGGAAAGTCCAGAAAAGGTGCTAATCAAATGTTCCACAAAAGGGAACAACTGGGTAGCCATGTTGATGCTTTATTTAGTGCTTGGAAAGGACCACAGGAGGACTCACGATAGAAACCATGCAAGACGGCATGTGGTCACTGGCCTGCTTCTGACAGAGCAGCAGGCTCCAGAATACAGCATCTGGTTATTAGGTATTCTATTGGTATTGTGTCTCGTATGTTTAAAATTAATTTCTAAACATTATTTTGCATGCTTCAAGAAACAAAACACAAAAGCAAAAGAACCCAAAACAAACAAAAAATAAGCCTTCTAAGAGGAAAACGTAACTAATGGTTCTTCACTATGATTTTTGCTGTAGACAAATTTAGAGCTGGAATACTTGTAAGTTTTCTAGATAAGCCTATCACTGTTTCAGGCAACACGAACAACTTTCTCCCTGTTGGTCTTCCAAGCCTATGTGGTCATGGAAAGAGCCCTGGACCTGGAATTGGAAGATCTGGATTCTAGACGTGTCTTTGCCACTACCTACCTGTGACTTGGGCAAGTACTTAGCTCATTTTTTGCCTAAAAATTAATGCAGTTATTCATTCAGTCAATGGTCATAAACCAAGAAACTGCTAAATGCATGTGGCTCTCATTTTCCTCATATGTAAGTTAAAGGAACAACCTTAGGTCAACCCAATATTGAAATCATATAATTGATTTAAAAATGTCACTTTTTTCTTTTTGAGAATGGAGATAAAAATCTAGGTTCTCTGGGGATGCCTGGATGGCTCAGTTTGTTGAGCATCCAACTTCAGCTCAGGTCACGATCTCATGGTTTGTGAGATCAAGCCCCACATGAGGCTCACTGCTGTCAGCACAGAGCCTGGAGCCTGCTTCAGATCCTCTGTCCCCACCTCTCTCTCTGCCCCTCCCCTGCTGTGCTTTCTTTCTCCAAAATAAATTTTAAAAATCTTAAAAAAAATCTAGGTCCTCTGGTATGATACATAAACATTGCATATTTATCAAAATATTAGGCTATGTATTTAAAAAATTTTTTTTAATGTTTTTATTTATTTTTGAGACAGAGACAGACAGAGCATGAGCAGGGGAGGGGCAGAGCGAGGGGGAGACACAGAATCCAAAGCAGGTTCCAGGCTCCAAGCTGTCAGCACAGAGCCTGACGTGGGGCTTGAACTCACGGACTGTGAGATCATGACCTGAGCCGAAGTCGGATGCTCAACCAATTGAGCCACCCAGGCACCCCAAGGCTATGTATTTTTAATTAATAAACTTTAAAAAAATTTTTTACACTATAAAAGTACATCTATTTTAATAAGTATGCATTAGAGAAGATAAAAAGAAAACAGTAATATTTGTATTCTTCCTTGAGTTCTACCTTACTGTGATAATTAGTATTAACATAAGTATTCCATATTTTTCCCTATGCTCATAACAAATATAGATATATATGTATATATATATATATATGTGTATATATATATATATATATACACAATATTTCCTTTCTTTCTGTTTTAAAATAAAAATATATAAAAATAAATAAGTAAAAATATAGTCATATTATACATTACTCTGCTAATTATTTGGTTATTCTGTATTACTCTGAACATTTTTTTCAGGTTCATACATATAGCTCTAACCAGTTATTTTTAATGGCCAAATATTATTTGAAAATTATGAATGGACCAAATTCATCTAATCATTTCCCTATAATGGAATATCAAGCTGTTTCTAATTATTTTTTCCTTTTTAATCTCACTACAATCAATATGTAATAGAAATATTTACCTAAATATATTCTTACACAATGATACTTTATTTATATAGAATAGATTTACCAAAGCCAGATTGTTGGGTTAAAGGGTTTGAATGTTCAAACTTTTAATTATGCTTCCAGGTTACTTTCCAAATTGGTTATAACAATTTTCTTTTCTATCATTTATGTGTAGGACTTTTTTTGCTACGAGTTAGCTCTAGATATATTAATATCTTTGCCAAAATGGGTATTCCATTGTTGTTTTAATTCGTGTTTTCCTAATTACCAATGATGTTGATCATATTTCAATATGGTTATTATTTATTTGCTTGTTCTATTCTATAATTGCTAGTCCTGGTTCTTCACTGACCTTCCCTATGGGCTCCTTTTTCTTTCCCATCTGCAGTAGTTCTTTGTCTAGCATTTTCACAGGTATAGGGGTCATAGAAAAAATAAAAAGCAAGTTAAATGGGATCGGGATCATGGGTGTTGGTTCGGGGAGGTAGGAGTTGTAATTTTATATAGGTGATCAAAGGCAGGGCTCATTGAGAAGGTGACATTTGAGCAAGACTTACAGTGAGTATAGGAGTGACCCATGTAGTGTACTGGGGAAGCAGTATTTCCGGTCAAGGTAGCCAGGGCCAAGACTCTAAGGCTTGAGCTTGCTTGGTATGTCCAACAAGCAGCAAGGAAGAAGGTATGACTAGAGTAGAGAGAGCTAGAAGGGGGGCTGTAGCTGATAATACTAGAAGTAAAAGGGAGTCAACCCAAGGAGGGCTTATGGGTATTAAAAAAGATCTTGGTGTGTGTGTGTGTGTGTGTGTGTGTGTGTGTGTGTGGTGAGCATAACATAATGTATAGAGTTGTTGAATCACTATGTTGTATACCTGAATGTAACATTGTGTATCAACTATACTTTAATTAAAGAAAAAAATCTTGGCTTTTATTCTGAGGAGATGAGGGTTTTGAGCAGAGAAGTGGTATGATGTGACATATTTTGGAAAGATCACTCTGATTGTGTGTAAAGGGAGGTAAAGGAAAAAGGTATAGGCCTATTTGGAAAATAATTGCAATAATCCAGGCAGGGACACTAATGGTATGGATAGAGTGGTAGTGGGGATGTGGATAGAAAAGGATTGGATTTTGGGTGTAATTTAACCAGAAAGAGGAGGAAAGGAGGTGGGGGAGAGAGAGAAAGAGAGAGAGAGAGAGAGAGACAGGGAGGTAGAAAGAGAGAGAGAGAGAGGGAAGAGAGTTAGATAGTTAAAGGATGCCTCTAAAGTTCTTTTAGACTAAGCACCTGAAAAAAAAAAATGGAGTTGTCCTTTATTGAGACAGAGAAGAATGAGGGAGGAGGAAATTTGAGATACTTAGAGAAATAGAGGTTTTTTTTTTTTGAACCTCTTATTTTGGATGTCTTTAAGAAATCCCCATGAAGACATACTTTTAGTTATGTTGATATATGATATGTATCATATATTCAAATGATATGAATATAAGACTTGATCAAATTTAATCCTCACCTTAAAATAATAAAGAAGCCACAGTTATTTCCTGATTTGCAGTTAAGTTAAATATAATGATGATGAACTTCTTCCTTAAGATAATCTACAAATCATTCGTTATTGTCAGAGGCATTTTATCACAGACACATTACTTAGTGTTTTGATTTTTTAAATACAAATGTATTTAAAGGTGTTGAAATGTTAGACTTGGATCTATTCTGGGTTTTTCTTGTACTGAGCCCCTGAGGGTACAGAACTATGTAATTTTGTATTTATGGGGTTGCCTCTTGACATTTTGACTCAAAATAGGAATAAACTTAAGTATTAACTCCAAAGGGCAAAGAGCTAAGAACAAAATGAGGTGGTCAGGTAAAGGAAAATCTTCTCATTGGAAAAGAACAGTCATGGAGGGTCACATTAGTGAGAATATCTTGTGTATGTGGTCTGGGTTTGTGTTTTTTGTTTTTTGTTTCTTGTGTTTTGTTTTGGTGTTTGTTTGTTTTCCCTGTTTTTTAGCATTATTAGCTACTGGCAATTGAAAAGATGACCCTGAATGTTCAGAGATTTGTTCAAAAGTACAATGAAAACAAGCACAGGATGAGTAAAAAACAATGGTCAATGATCTATTTTAACCTAAAACATAAAGAAGACCTTAAATTCTGATAATTATAGAAGGAACTTCTAAATCACAGCGAAAAATTAACAAGTTTCAGAAAAATCAGAGAAATTTTAATTAAGGTTAAGCCTATTCAAGCCTGGTAGAAACCAGGACAGACCAATACATGATTTATAATAGTTAAATGTCATTGACTTACTCTGTTATTGACTCATTCTATGTAGGTGCTATGTTTCTTTAGATCTTACTCTCCACATTACTTCATAATGATTTTTAAGTGTTTTATTTAACTGCTTCAGCACTGAGTTAAGATGTTAGTGAATGAAAACAAGGATAACAAACATGCAGATTTGAGGCATAGTTGACCAGACAGAGGAGCAGAACAATTTACACAAGAAGGCCAAAAACTGGGTGTGGTATAATAAAAGTATACTTGGTCTTTGGCCTTTGTTCTTAGCAGACCTCCTCAAACCCTTGGAGTTTCCTGAGTGATAAGAGTGTCTTATTCACAGAGGGCTCCTTTTGATCACACCTACATTTATCCTAGTGAGGTGACCCAAGGAGGGACTCCTAGAGATCTTTGGGCTGGCTTACTGAGAGGGCAAGGAAGCCCAGTCCCGGCTTCCCCCCACCCCATACCTTACTTATGCATCTCTTCCTTTTGGCCTTTCCTGAGCTGTATGCTTTATAATAAACTAGTAAATGTAAAAATGTTTTCTTGTGTTCCGTGAGCCATTCTAATGAGTTATTGAACCTGAAGAGAGGTCTGTGGAACCTTCAAATGTATAGTTGGTCAGTCAGAAGTATAGGTGGCTGTTGGGGTTTGTGACTGGAGTTCAAAGTGGGGTCAGTCTTAGAGGACTCAACCCTTAAACTGTGGCACCTGTGCTAACTCCAGGGAGTTAGTGTCAGAATTGAATTGAATGAACTGAATTGAACACCCAGCTGGTGTTGGGAGAATTTGGTGTGCAAAAAATCACTCATTTGCTGTCAGAAAGAAAGATGTCACAAAGGGTATAAGTGCTGTTTATATTAACCCAAATATCATCATATATAGAAGGAATAGTGAACCCAGAGGAAATAACAAGCCTCCGTATTAGCCTTATACATTCAGATCAGTAAAATTATGGCAAATCTCACACATATTTATTTGTACTTCTGAAGTTCCATAAAATAACTGTAGAAGAATCAAGATCCTCTATTCTTTGATCCCAAATGGGGTGAGATAAATATCAGTTACATCATTTTGTTATATGATCTTTTATTTACTCACTCAACAAATATTTATTAAAGTTTACTATAGGCCAAGAATTGTCTTAGATGTTCCTTATATTTGTTATTGTAAGAAACAAATCCGTGACACATTTTTGGGTATTACGTATAATTTACACCTAATCTCACATGACTGCTTCTAAGCGAAAATTACTGAAAGTTGAAAATACTTTTAAGGCAACTGTTTTCTATACCATAACCTAATTTGGTTGCTAATTGGTTGTTTTAAATAGATCTGCATGTTGATTGAATGCTTACTATGTGTCAGAAGCTCTAAACGTATTATCTTATTTAATACTCACAACTATGATTATCCCCGTTGGGAAGATGAGACAATGAAGATTTTAGAGAGATTAAGTAACTTACATAAAAAGTGTGATTTGAACTCAGGCAGTCTGACTCAAGAAACCACACTCTTAACCACAATACTGATTTTAAGTGGTGTCATTGAAATATTAGATGCCCTTTTCTAAGGTCAATAAATAAGACCTTCTGCTACCAGCTTTGCTCAGAAGGGTAGGTGTGCTGCCCTGAGCCATTGATGAGAAAGGGTTTCACCATCCTCTAATAAATTATGCCATATAATACTTTTTAAAAAAGATCCCCACTGTATAGAGATGAGGTAACTCCTTGTACACTCTAGAGCATTTCCAATAGTCTTCAATCGAACTAAGGTTGATAATAACAGCACTTGTGCTTCTCTAAGGAATACTTGCCAATACATTGCCTGGGCTTCTAGATGCCTATTAGATATTAGCAGCTGCCTCATCCAAATTCCTCCACACATTTTCCCAAATCCTTACAGATCAACAAGGAGAGCAAATAAAATCAATAACAGGAAACTGCAGCATAAATAAGTATCTTAGGCTGCTCAGACTTCCATGACAAAATACTACAGATTGGGTTGCTTCAACAAGAGAAATGTATTTCTCAAAGTTCTGGAAGCTGGAAGCCCAAGATCTCTTAACAGTGGCAGCCCTGGGAAGGCACCACTGAACAGAGGGCATGAGATTTGGAAGAAAGAAGTGTCCTGTGGAATTTGGTGGTGAAAGGATATAAGCAAACAAGCGGTGGAACTGAACCCTAGGGAAATAAAAATCAGAATATACATCAACCTCAAATACATCAACTACCAAAGAAAAAGCAGTTATCTTTATCAACAGAAGAGGGTTCTCTTAGACTAAGAAACCTAGTAAGACACACTCACCATATCTACACAGAAACACCTGCTATACCCAGTCCAGAAAAATGATTACAGAATGACAGGCAACATCCATTAAAAACTGAAAGAAGAAAATAGAAAATGACAATCAAAAGGTTTTAGCTGATGAAAATATTCTCCAAAACAACAAACACAGGGCACCTGGACAGCTTAGTCAGTTAAGTGATTGACTTTTGATTTTGGCTCAGGTCCATGATCCCATGATTTGTGGGTTGGAGCCCCACGTTGGGCTCTGTGCTGACAGTGTGGAGCCTGCTTCAGAGTCTCTCTCCCTCTCTCTGCCCCTTCCCTGCTCTGCCCTCTCCTTCTCAACAATAAGTAAACATTACAAAGTGTTTTTTAATTAAAAATAAAACAATAAACACAAAACAGAGGAAAAGTGCAATAAAACACCTCCCCTCCAACATTTCTAAATAAGTATTATTAGATATAAAAGAGGACTTTAAATCATAAATTCAAAAAACTCAGAACAGAAGTGGACCCAAAAAAAATTTTTTTTTAATTTAAAATGAGATATGACCAAATTCAGGAAAGAAATTGAAGACAATGATGAAAATCATCTCATAGGTGAAGCCCAAATTACAAAGTATCCAAGGGAGAATAGATCTGATGGCAAGTCTAATAAGATGTTTTGAGTAGAGGAAACAAAAATAAAATGAAAGGCTCAGAAAGAAAGTACTAAATATAGAACAGCAAAAAAGATCCTATATACAATGGATTTTCCTCAATTAAGAAAAATAAAATAATGGAGTAGAACTATTGTTAAAACTGTAATCAAAGGAAAAGTAAAACCTTAAAGTTGTTGTTGAAAGTGCCCATCATATACCTTGGAAATTACAAGTCAGAGTCTAGCAAAACTGTTTACTTTTAAAGAATCAGAAAAAAATATGTTCATCTGGGAAAAACAAATACCAAGAAACTTACAAAGTTTCTTGACTGAAACATACAAAAACAAGACAAAAATGACACAGATTTTTTTTTTTAACTTAGGAAAGTATGAGTAAAGAATTTTGCATCCAGTGAAGCTGTTTTATATGTATCACAACTAAAGGAAATTTTGGCAAAAGGACTGTTGATGAGTATTAAAATAGTAGACCTAAGAATACATCCAGAACTAAAACAAAGGCGAGGACGAATATGAAAAAGTGTTACGTAAATTTTATGTGCTCTTACAAAGTGAAAGTAACTTAGAAAAAGAAAAAAAATTGGAGAAGGGAAAAAATAGATATTAGAATAAGTTCATTGATTGCTGCATAAGTTATAGATAGAAGTCAACAAATGTCATTTAAATCTAACAAATAGTAGAAGACTAATTAAGGAAAAAAAGATCAAGGGAATTTTAAGAGTTATTAGCACAGAGTTAGTCAACTACTAAAACAAAAATACAAGCTTTCCTAAGTGCAAAAATAAGTACCAAATCTAAGCAAATAAGACAGATTAAGAGAAACAAAGTAAATCTGATATTAATGTTAACATCAAATAGTAACACAGAATCGAGAACAGATACATTCGTCTTATCAACAAATGGAAATGGGATTAACTCGGCTACAGGATTTTCAATGTGGTTTACAAAGCAAAACAAATCTATGCTGAAGAAAAGACACTCCAAAACCAAGGGATTCAGAGAGGCTAAAAGTAAAGACTGGGCTAAGGCTGAGCAGACAAATGAAAGCACCAAGAATGTTGGGGTTGTGATCAGTAAGGTAAAATTCAGAGGCAAAGCATTAAATGAGACAAGTTAACACTCTGAAATTAATTGGAAGTAAATACACTTGATAATTCACCTATCTCTGGCCATTAATTTGAAAATGTCAGATAACATTAAACACCAAGTCTCACTTATGAAATAATTCTTACAATTGATCTTGACATACTTTGTTTCAGTAACGAGCAGATAAACATTATATCAATAAGGTATATAGCACATATGAATTTAACTCTTCTTTTCTTGAAACCCTGTTAGAATCCTAAGAAATGAATTCTTGAAACTATCATTAGCCCACAAGGACAAAGAGAACTGGAAAAGGAGACACCAGTAGATGAGATTTTCTTAATCACTTTCTAGAAGAAGAAAAGAAGTTTCAATTGAATTATGGGGGCACAGGAAGTTAAAACCAGTCTCTTTAAAGAAAGATGCCAGCAAGAAGTGAGGACAATTTTCTCCAAAGAATTTCTGAGAGGCTAAGCACTTGAAAGGGCTGAAGAAAAAATGGGAAACGAAGGAAGTGATTCAGTGTCTGATTTTGGAGCACTTGAATCCCTCAGGTCTCTTCCCACAGGAACCCGTGCAGCCTGGCAACCATCTTTAACACTATATGCGTAGCCAGAGACTGATTCTTTTGGGAAGATAAAACCAAAAGCCTCTGGGCTCAGGGACAGAGGCTCAGAGGAGGACAGAGAGGGGTGAGGGTGAGGGTGAGGGGTTGCATGAAAATCTACATAGAAAACTGTAGTAGATCTCTTCCCACGTTTTTGCTCACAATACCCATAACCAGCCATATGTCTCAAGACTACACATTTGGAAAAGTCCTCGCTAGAAAAACTGAACAGCCAGAAAAGACCCAATGATCAGAAGTTCTGAGGTGGTACAGAAAATTCTAGGAAGTAAAAGTGCACTATAGGCCAAAGAGTAACAGTCCAGATTGGAGAGCTGAACAAGGAGTTCAAGAAGGGAGGGTGTTAGAAAAAACAGCATCTGAAGGGATTGACTGTAGAGAAAATATCAGAGGTAGGGTGTCTCATTTACTGAGAAGGACTTCTCAAAAGTCAACCAACTAAAGCAGCAGAGCAACTTTTAACTCAAGTGAGGGAGAACATTCTTAGGAGAGAACTTTTGACCAGACTGAAGTAGTACTTGGTTCAACACTAAATAATATGTGGAGCAATACTAATAATGCAGAAAAATTACTCTCTGTATCCCTGCAGGGAAGGTAAACTGGTGTTATTCTGCTTGAGAGCATTGTGAGTACATATAAAAAGTCTTGAGGTTTTCCAAACTTTTATTCAACACTCCCCGTTTAGGGATTTATCCAAAGAAAACAAAAGTGAATGTGCACAAAAGTTTAAATACAAGTGGGCTCGTTGTAGCATCGTTTGTAATAGACAAAGATTGAATTCAACTCAAACATGCAACCATTTAAATAAACGCTGAAATAGTTATATAACTGGATACTACTGAGAAATATTTACCTGGGAAAATATTTATAATATAACATTAAAAAAAATAAATAAATAAAGGAGGGGGGGCGCCTGGGTGGCTCAGTTGGTTAAGCATCCAACTGCGGCTCAGGTCATGATCTCGCAGTTTGTGGGTTCGAGCCCCACATCGGGCTCTTTGCTGACAGCTCAGAGCCTGGAGCCTGCTTCAGATTCTGTGTCTCCCCCTCTCTCTGCCCCTCCCATGCTAATGCTCTGTCTTTCTCTGCCTCTCAATAATAAATAAATATTAAAAAAAAAAAGTTTCAAAGACAATCTTTTGCTATGGTCTTATTTAAAAAAAAATTGTTTTTAATGTTTATTTATTTTTTTGAGGGGGAGTGGGGCAGAGAGAGAGGGAGACACAGAATCTAGAGCAGGCTCCAGGCCCTGAGCTGTCAGCACAGAGCCTGATGCGGGCCGGAACTCAAGAACTCTGAGATCATGACCTGAGCCAAAGTCGAATGCTTAGCTGACTGAGCCACTCAGTTTCCCCAACAATGGACCTATTTTTAAAGAAAAAAAAAAAAATGGAAAGGTTGAGAGAGATCTGAAATATTCAGTAGTTATTTTGGAGAGTAGGTTTAAACCTGAGTTTTCTTTTCTTTCTTTTTTGTCTGTATTTTAAACATGTAAAGCCTTTTGCATAAATAAAGCAACTCTTAGAGTGACCACACATGGAAAGAACTGACTTATAGCTCATGTTTTAATATTATAATTAGAAAATAAAAACTACTTTCAAATAGAAAGAAAAAGACAAGGAGGATAAGAAGATGGCATGGTGGCAGGTTATTTTGTAATGACCAGAAAATGGTTCCCCTTGGCATAAAAATAGAGCCACCTTACAGGCTAAATTAATCTCCAGGTGTCCCCTTACTCAACAAACATTTTCAGGGCACTTACCATGCACGCCACTCACTGTGATCAGCTCTTTTCCTATTAGAAGCAACTAACTATTCAGCAGATAAGACTTGGAAGCAGTTGGAAATAAACAAGAATCATATACTTTTCCGTGTAGATTGTAACCTACTCTAAATTTAGACATGAATGTGTAAAGATGTTCTGAGCTTTGTACAATAGTAAACAAGTGTGAGTACAATTATGAATAAAATCACCCCAACAATGTCACATTCAAGTATTAATAATGACAGCATAGGGTGTGAAACTTAAGTTTTGCTGCTAATATTTATATTTCTTTTCTTGCTTGTGTTCTAAAATAAAGTGTGGTAAGGTATAGAGCAAAATGAAAACAATTTTTAAAAGGCAAGTAAGCCAAACGGTTTCAATCTTAAAAAAAGTTTTATTTTGTTTTTTAATGTGCTGGTATCTTCCACAATGATTGAAAACCCCACTCGGGTAATATAAAGAGAATGAGGGGTCTTACATGGTTAAAACAATGAAAGCAGTTGTGCTCAGAAAGCAGATGTCCCTGGCTTAAGAATATTTTCTAGACATGAAACGGAAAAATAAATCTCTAGTCCAGTTGCCTTGGAAAGTGAGGTGATGTGTGATGTAAGTAATTACAATCCTAACAGAGCAGTATATTCAGAATACAAAGTGGTAGGTAGAGTATTATATCAAAATACAAATTAGCAAATGATATAAATGTCTAAGAGTGGGGAGTAAAAATTTATAGCAAACAAATTCTGAACATAACATATCTACTCTCTAAAGTAAACCCATGTTTGAACAGACGTAGCTAGTTTTCGAAGCAGAAGCCTACCAGAGATGAAAAGAACCCAGTTTACTGAGGATATTAAATTTAAATTTTCAATTTATATTAAGGAATAAAAGAGAAAGATCTAAGCCGAAACCAAGCCGAACTTTCTAAACTCGAGTCCCTTCATTTTTTTTTTCTTCATTATTGTATCACTTAGTGTATTCACACAACTTCCTGTCTGAACAGCACGAAAGGAATTGTGAATTTATTATTTCCAACTGCGCTGAAAATCAGAATTTTGCTAACGCAGTACCTTCCATCCTGTTATTTGGCTTTGAACTGTGTCAAGTTTGAGCCATGAAAACTGACTATACTGGCTTAGAAGATCTGTGTATTTAATTACCACGTTGGAGGAGATGCCTTTAGCTTAAATTCTGAAGCCTTCAGCACAAAACGGCAACTCTGAGAGCTGCCAAACAGAAAGAGTTGCCAAACGGAAAAACTTATACATAACTCATTCAGCTGGCTGTGTGTTGTCTGTGACCTGCCCAGGATCTGGTATAGACCTCTAAGCAAGCTCTGTCTCTCCACAGTTAATATCAAAGACATTTCTATTAAGATAAAAGCTGGCAGATCCAGTTTCCAGATACACAGATTTCATGCTGAGAGGCAGAACTAGTCCTTCCCAGAGAACTGATAAGTAGATTCTTTGGAGGATTCTAATTTGGTATTCCTTCCAACAACATCTCCCCAGCACGTCCTAGCACATAGTAGGAATTTTACAAATGATTGTTGCATGGAATCAAACAAAGAATTTATGGAGGTATGAGGTATTAAAAACAGGCAGAACAGAAGATATGCTACAGACATCTTCTTAGGCATTCTATATAAGCTAGGCCTCAGAAAATGAAGTCTATATTTATCCCATGGGTGTTGTTTACATGAAGAGCCTCTTCCAAAACGTGCTTTATAGAGTCTCGCTGAAAACACAAGTTTTCCAAAAGTCCCTTGCTTAAATCTCTGTGAATTTATCCATCCAATAAACATTAATTTTACTTAATGTGTTACACATAAACACATAGTTGAGATAGCACTTTCTTTTCTCAGAAAGAGAAAAGACTTAGACTATTGTCCAGAAACCCAGTATGACTTTGGTTTTTATTAGTTTGAATATCTATAATTCATGAAAAACTGACAAATTTGTTTTGTGAACTTTAATACTGAAACTGCTTAAAGCATGACTAAGAATTAGTAAAATTTATGAGAAAAAATGATGATGTGTGATGTTCTGTGAGTCATTAAAAATACTTACTCAGCACTTCAAGATCAATTTCTCTTCTACCCCATGAAACAATATGAATGGACAGAGAATAATCTCTGTTTGTCTGAGAAAGTAGATGGTCCCATTGACTTGTCTGTAATGTGGACAGCAACTGTATAAATGGCCCTTTATTCTACCTTTCCAAAATACTTTAATTTAAGGTCAAGTAAGAAGGCAGTTAAAAACAAAGAGGCCAAAGGAATTGTAAAAATGCTGATGATATCATAAAAGAGATCACTTTAGCTTTTGCTCACCACATACATAGTCTTGCTCCAACAAAAACATCTGCCTGTCACCCCATAAAAGTCCCTACACTTCTCTTCCCTTTATGAGCAAAAAATGGAGCTTTAAGGGACACTTAATAGCCAGCAGCTGTTTGACTGCCAAATACTGCATCTGGAGGGGAGTGTAGTATTCATATGGAAAAAACCAAACCAAAACAAAACAAAAAACAAAAATCCCAGCAACTATCGCTTCTTTTTCTGTCCCTTTCCCTCCTTCCTTCCTTCCTTCCTTCCTTCCTTCCTTCCTTCCTTCCTTCCTTCCTTTGAGAAGGATGGGGGGAAGGGCAGAGAGAGAGGGAGAGAGAGGATCCTAAGCAGGCTCCACACCCAGCAAGGGAGCCCGACACAGGGCTTAAGCTCACGACTGTGAGATCACGACTTAAGCCGAAATCAAGAGTCAGAGCTCAACCAACTGAGCCAGCCAGGCATCCCTATTGGTTAATTTTCTTAAAGTACACCAGTGCTTTGAATAAAGAAATTTGAGCACTTTGAATATGTGGAAAGACACAGGAGCTCCTTAAGTGCATCTGAAACCAGTACATTGTTCCCAGAAAGCAACGAATAACTGAGATTGTATTCAATCGTGTTTAGTACATAGGTTGAATGAGTGCTAACATGAATTAAGTTTAAGGCCAGGTAAAAGACACTTCATGAGAATTTACCATTCACTTTACTTTTCTGAGATTACCTCTATTTGAGGCTATAATGAATCACAGTAGTTTTCCTTGCTAGGCTATAATTTTCTGAACACATAATTCATTTAAAAATATAATTCATAAAATAAAATGTGAAGACAAGGAAACATCTACCTTAGAAAAATTAAGATGAGGGCCCCTGGGTAGCTCAGTCGGTTAAGCATCCAACTTCAGCTCAGGTCATGATTTTGTGGTTTGTGGATTCAAGCCCCATGTCAGTCTCTGAGTGACAGCACAGAGCCTGGAGCCTGCTTCGAGTTCTGTGTTTCTCTCTTTCTTTCCCTCCTCCACTCAGACTGTCTTTCTCTGTCTCTCAAAAATAAATAAAAGTTAAAAAAATTTAAAAAAAAGAAAGAACAATTAAGATGAGGAGCTAGCAAGGGGTGCCTGGGCGTCCGACTTCGGCTCAGGTCATGATCTCCCAGTTCGTGAGTTCAAGCCCTGCTGCAGGCTCTGTGCTGACAGCTCAGAGCCTGAAGCCTGCTTCGGATTCTGTGTCTCCCTCTCTCTCTGTCCCTCCCCGACTCGTGCTCTGTCTTTGTCTCTCTCTCAAAAGTAAATAAAAACATTAAAAAAATTAAAAACAATAAAGATGAGGAGTTGGCAGTATAAAAGTACTTTAAAACAAAGACCAATCCAGGATCATAATATGTTGAGTGGGATTGCTTTTAAAACAATAGGCTTTGAGATCCTGTTAAAGGGTAATGTAAAAACTATAAAATATTGTATTTACTTTGATAATCCCCCACTGGGATCAGAGTTGTTTCCTCCACTCTTTACTTTCACTTTGAAAAAGAAGCTTGGTATGACATCCATAATATGAATATGTAGTACTTCAAAAGATGGAAAGTTATATCCCTGCAGAACTTATAATGGTTCAATTAGAAAGGAGTCCATGCAGAAAAGCAAGAAGAAAAGATGACTCAGCACTCACTATTCTGTTGTTGCCCTGTTGCCTCTCATCTCCTTTTTTACCTTTCTTTTTCAACTTGCCTGAGGCAAAAACAGACTACAATGTCCGCCTCATCCAGTCACCCTTCTTCTGGACCCTGAGTCATAGCCACCTTAAAAGGTTAACTTGAAAACTATCTCTTGAGCATTTAAAATTACTTACTCTCTCTCTTTCTCTCAGAAATACAATTTTTTTTCTTACCGTAGAAAAAAATATGTTAACTTCTAAATTCTGTGTAATTGTCATCATCGGTAAATAGAATCTCAGTATTAATGTGCACTGCAGGAGGAAGCAACAGAATAAGACTGAAGAGGCTACTGAGTTCATACAATTCTCTGCCTGAAGAAAAGATTAGTCCCTACCTCTTTATAGAGTGGATATATTGAAGACAAAGCTAAAGATATACATATCTTCAAAACACAGAAACAATGTTTCTGTCTTCTTTCCTTCCTCTACTTCCTCCTTCCCTCTTTCCTTCTGTCCTTTCTGCGCTTTTCTTCGTTCTCTTAAACTGTAAAAGTTGGCAAATATGGGCCTTTCTACCAACGGAGAATGGGTATCATCTTTCCTAGAAATCATTCAGCATCATAGATTGTATTCTATGCTTCTATAATATCTGTAGTATCTTAGAGGTTGTCGATATAATCAGGAAATCCCCAGAGTACTCCTGTGATATAAATATAAATTTATACAACATTTACATGTTGTAAAACTGTATGAAATGGATCAATGCTTGTCTGTAGACCTACTGTTAAAGCAGGTTATGTTGTTGTATGACACGTTCTTTGTCTTGAAGTGGATAAAATGTTACAAGGACACGAGACTTACACGCCCAGCACCGTTGTAGAATAATAAAGAGTAGTACAAAATAAAATGCTAAATTTATACAATTATAGGATAAAATGCTTGTTATAGATACTGGTTGAGAGGGATAAGAGAAATCACCATTTCTATATTTGTTCAAGCTCCTACTCTTCCCCCTTGCCAGTTTTAAACACTGTAGCCAGATTCGCCTGTTGTCAGTCCCCTGTTCAAAATTTGTAGTGGCTGCCCTTGTGTGTGGTCATGATTCTCATATTGGAAGTACATATGAACCCCTTTTCATGAATAGGTTTTCACAGATCCGGAACCCTGGACATATGCCTCAGACCGAGGGGCTTATGAGAACCCCAGTTTGAGAAACACTGACTTATTTCTTCAAATAGACTTTTACTTGAAAGAAGTTTTGTCTTTCTAGACAGAGAGACCTCAGCCTACAGAATAAGTTCTTGGCTATTTGGTGTCTCACTCAGGATGTGTTTTGTATTACATGCCAGATGTGGAAGCCGCAATTAACTGCTCCCTTGGTCCCTTCAAAAGTCCTCAACTTTCCTATGAGGACATTTACACCTTCAACCTGGAACACCATTTCTTTCTCTTTCTTATCTTTTCTCCCATCTTATTTTTGCCAGAAGTTAGGCCAAACAACTCCTTCTTCACGCTTCTCTTTACGTCTGCAAAGAGGATTCTCACCTTCCTCTGATTGTTTAGAGCAACATATCTGTGCCTCACTTATGAGGCAAACACCGAATATATATTATCCTGAGGTATGCGCCTGGCTTTTTACCTGCGAACAGCAAACAGCTTGAGGATAGAGTCTGTACCTGATTCATCTTTTGCATGTAGCTAGCAAATATCTTGCACACAAAAGGTGCCAAATAAAAAGTTGAAGAAATAACTATACAGGTCAACGAATAGGATGAGGCTTGAGACAAGCCATAAGGGGTTGATTGAATGTGGAAAGTGACTGACAACGGGATTTTTTTGGTAAAGGATTTAGTAAATTTCTCACCCTATCCATGAGCTAAGGATTTTATAACTGAGGAGTGAAGATACAGCTACCTCTTCACCTTATGAATAAAATAGAGTTGTTTTCAAGGAGAACATTTCTGCTATTCAAGAGAAATTATCTTAAGGTCCAAACTTGCCAAGGGAAATTTACCAAATACTTAAAAAAAAAAAAAAAGAAGAAGAAGAAGAAGCAAAACCTCCATAAACTACCATAATTCTTGCCCATGAGATAGCAATGAAAGAAAATGTGTTCAAAACGTCCACACTGTTCTCCATCCTCTTTTTCTTATCTACTCTATATGGTTTGATTCAGATAGGTTCTCGTCTACTAATAATAGACTCATCATCTCTGACAGCAGAAGTGCTGTCCAGTAGAACATTACTAGGAGAGGCACGCACCCTCTAAATAAAATGTCATGGTTACCTTTCAGAATCCTCTTGCTGATTGGTGAACATTACCAGTCTCTCTTCGTGTTTCTCGTTTTTGTTTATGCGTTGTCCACACGGAATCTAAAAGGAAAAAAAAAAATATGAAGGACATGAGGCTTGGATGTGTCTCAAGGGAAGATAACCATGTCAGTGACTGGAGGAGAAAAACCACCCGTTAAATGCATTTTTCATCAAAAATGTTTTTATTCTCATGTCTTGTTTTCAGCACTGCCAATTATGAGAAAACAGACCACAAACTTGCCTTCTGCCTAGTTTCAAGCAAAGGTAAAACGCTGGGTATAAACATTAAAGACTCAGTCTTTCAGTTAAAGAAGAGTCTTGTGACAGGGAGAGATTGTCCAGGAGCAGGTAAAAGAAGGCTGGACATTTCAACACAGGTGCCATAAACTGTTAACATTATTAGACTGACATGTTTGTAGTTCAATTAGCCACAGCCCAGGAATGAGTTTTCCAGGAGTGACTCGTGACCCATGGACACCAAGAACTTTCTTCTCCCAACACCATTCATTCCAGCTTTTTCTCCAAGGAGAGCTGATGGTTATTTCTGATTTTCAGATAACAAGGGAACTGGTAATGTGGCCATTAAAAGAGAAGAAGGAGGTAAAAAGAAAACTGTATGTAAGACACAGAATCCCCTCCCCTTTTTTTTCCTTATTAATTGCAACTTAAGCACCAAACTCCGGTCTAACATTACATAGACGTCATAGTACCTCATGGGGCTTATAGTAGATTCTTGAGAGTGAAGCATTTGAAGACTGTGTATGCTTTAAAAGCCAATCCCTGTAGGCACTTGACACATTTTAAATGCATCTGGAAACCACTAATTGCTGTGATCCCATTAGAAAATTCAGGCAGTTCAGGTCTGTGGGAAACACGAAGCCAGCTTGTCTGAGTTTTATGAGTGTCTATTTAATTATAACAATAACCAAAAAAAAAAAAAAAAAAGTTTGTTTGTTAAAACGATCTTAGAAGGATTTGTTTTAGCTATTGGCAAGCTGTCTGTTCATAGTGTGGGAGGGTGGCTTTTTTATTTTGTTTTGTTTTCAGCTTGTGACAGCTGTTTAAAAGTCATCTGTTACCACCATGGTAGCCAGTTACTAGATGAAAGCAAATGCCTTTCAGGACTGTTGTAGGAATTGGACCACCAACTAGTCCAGCTATCTCTTAACTATGCAATATTGCAAGAGTGCCCAGTTGTTTTATATGGCACTCTGGAAATATTACACAATTCTGCAAATGCATCGAACAGGCAGACAGAGGAGGTGCTACTTGACAAAGAGTGACTTGCAGAAAGTGCCTGTACTGTAATGTCTGGAATTTTTTTTTTAATTAAATTAATTAATTAAAATAAATTTGCAAAAAAAAGTTGTTTAAAGTGTCTTCGATGCTTTCGTTATTTTTAAAATTACTTTTTAAAAAGTACTAATGTCACAGAAGACTGGAAATGATACAGGAAGTCTTGGAGTATCAGAGAGTCCTAGAATTTGAGACCTTAGAGAATACTCTGAGAATTATGATGCCATCACTTTACAAACCTGAAGAGGACAAATGATTTGGTTAATTAATGGCTAATCTAGGATTAGATGTCAAGCCGTTTGAACTCACAGTCTATGATTTTCTACTGTGGTTATAAATGAACATTATACAGATTAAATTTCAAGTTTGAAATAAAGAGAGATCTCATTTTAATACTAAAATATTTTGAAAGTAACATACAAAAATTTCACATTATGAATGAAACCCAATAAAAATATATTTCTCAGGCAAGGATACTGTATTAACTGAACTAACTCTGGTGGTAAACAACCCCCAAAACAGCATATGGAGGGGTAAATTTCCAGATTTAGATTTTTTTTAGTTTAAGATTCACAGATAATACCTCTGAGGCAGTGCAAACACACAAGACTGGTATTATCGCAAAGGTATTAGTTTACCGAACATTGTATTTCCTTTCTAAAGAAACTTTTCATCTGCTGAGATTTTACACTTGTAATTATTCTGTTTAGGAAGTCAAAATATCAAGTAGTGATAATCAAAAAAGCTAATAGCCCAACCATATTATAACTTCCAATAGTTGATCTGTTTCCACAGACAGAGATACTTTTCCAATGGAACAGACAGAGAAGACAATCAGAAAAAGATAGCAATTAAAGGACTTCTCTTTCAAGTGGAAGCAAATAAAATCAAGCCAACCCCAAGGACACGGTGCCTTTCTTAACTCCAGCACCTCATTTGTTTTAATCATAGAGAAAATGAACCATTTCTGAAGTCTCATAAGACTTAGCAAATATTTGTGTGCCTCTGAACTTCATCTCCACTAATTACAAGTCAAGGTGACATGAAACTGTAAGATAAGGAATTCTACTGAAGTTCTCTCTTCTATGGTTTTTCACTGAGCAGAAGCACAGAACTGATCTAAAAGGGAGGGAATGGATTTCCTGAATTTTTATTGGCCAGTGTGGAGACATGGAAAGGGGCCAGAGCAAAGCCAATACAACAAACCAGAAGACACGGCAGTCATAAGTGCCAAGTCCGGCAGCACACTGCAGTTACCTTTGATTGTTGTTCATTGATTTCTTATAAAATGTGTAATTTAGGGGCACCTGGGTGGCTCAGCTGGTTAAGCGTCTGACTTGGGCTCACGTCATGATCTCATATTTCCTGAGTTAGAGTCTTGCATCGTGATCTCTGCTGTCAGCATGAAGCCTGCTTTGGATCCTCTGTCCCCCTCTTTCTCTGTCCTTCCTTCACTCACACTCTCTCTCTCTCAAAAATAAACATTAAAAAGAATTTTTACAAATTAAAAAAAATAAATAAAATGTGTAATTCAAATATTTTTACTATTTATGCATATATTTCCTATTTTTATGTATTTTTTACTATTTTACTACTTGCTAAACATTTTAAGTATTTGAAACACATTCTAAATGGGACAACCAAGTTAGACATAGAACATGGTGGACTTTCATCACACCAAATTGTATCTGAAAACCAAACAGTAGAAAGATAAAGGAAAGATAGGGTACCTCAACCCTCTTAACCTTAAGATTTAGGGTTTAAATCTTAACCAAAAGATTTGCAGTTAAAGACCATAGAAAATAACTGACTGACAGCATCCTCTAAGCTAACGGCAAATACATTTCTTTGTTTCCCTCATTTGTTTACTTTCCTCTGCCTCTTCCTTTCCCCCTCTCTTACTCCTCTTTATAAGGAGTTTTTTTTTTTTTTTTTTTTTTTTTTCCTCACCTGCTCAAAAAGCATCTGTTGCTCTCTGTTTAACATAACCAAAAGGTGTCCCGGATTTTTGGATGGATTTCAGTAAATCAGTGAAGATCATAAGTTGTTTGATTGTTTAAGCAGAAGTTTACACAATCCACAGTTCCAAAATAACCCAACTTTAGAGGATAAACTTACTTTTGGAAGTAAACCAAGTTTTATGAGATTTTCGCCATTTGTGGTGACAGCTTTTAATACGCTTGGATTTCTAAAGTCAAATTCAAGGACTAGAATGTGACTAATACCAGTAATAGTCAACTCTGCAAAAATAGGTTTCACAGACCTTGAAAATGTCACCTTAAAAATTGCCAAAGAATTCTTCTACCATTGTAGAAGTTTTTGTACTGGTCAAGCCTGTGCTATAGCATTGGAATGTATGAAAATACATGTGTAATCAAAGGCATGAAAGCTTTACTTAAGACAGAAAAAAGATTTAAGCTGACAAGGAATTTTTATCTATATAATGTGCTCTTTCCTCTGGGGTATAGAATTTAGAACTCATGATTCTTAACTAGAAACTCTGTTTCATTCCAGTATCCACCTATACTAAATTCAAAATCAAGTGTTAACCAGAGTCAATACGTTTAGGATGAAGTGCTCCAGGCAAGTACTAAACCATCATGAAAATTACTATTCTTATACCTACATATATGATAAATAATAAATATTTTATATGAAAATATACTTCCATACATACTTATACTTACATATAAAAGAAATAATATTGATTTTTTTTAGAAATGAAATTTTGGTGTCTAATACATAAAAAAGCTTTCTTATCAATCACATAAGAGATCTACAGGTAGTCAGTTGACCAAAAAACTAGTTAAAGCTGGGACTCATGAAGATTAATGTATTGACACCATATTAATTTAGTGTAACTTAAAATACCCAGGTGCACTTCAATTGCCAACCTCTCATTTCCAGGTAGGAGTCTACTGATAGTATTCCACATTGACTTTCTGGCCCACGACAAATCTGTGAATTCTAGTTTTAGTTTCTTTACAAGGGAATTAGATTTTCAAGACGTTTACAAAGCTATGTGAAAACAATGCTTTTAGATTTTTATGATATATGTCTAAACTTTTATGTTTCTCTCACCCACATCCAATTTAAATTTGGCAACTCACCTTTACTGGATGTTTCAGTTAGCTTGCTTAGGAACAGCGTTTATTGTATCTTTTTTTTGTACTCTTGTGTCATTGGCTTATATTAATTTTACTTATAGTATGTAGTTGGAAGAAAGTAAGACTGTCATAAATACTTAGGGGAACAAAGAAGGCTGGCTCTTGGTATAACGTACCACTCAACTTTCAAGGCAGAAATAAGTGAATAGCTTTCAGCAGCCTTGAGTTCCAGGCTGTAGGTTTTACACAGAGAATGGACAGCGTGGTTAAGCCATGCTGAGCTGGTTAAGTGGAGGTAAGAAAAAGAGCAATACTTTTAGTCAGGAGTGGGAAAATCGTGCAGAGTCAGGAAGCTAACATAAATTGGTGACACTTGGTGGTAGGACCTGTGAAGAATAAGTAAATGAATGTCCTTTAAAATTTAAAATTCTTTTAAAATTTTTTTAAATTTTTTAAAATTTTTTAAAATTTATTTTTTTAAAGAAAAAGTAAAATAAACAAAACACAATTCTCTTTAAAAATGTTCCATTTTCTTTCATCAATTATTGAGTGTTTTTTCATTACCTTTTGTAACTTCTAAAGTATGAGCTTATTGGATGCCAATATGCAGATAGTAATGTGTAACACTTTCAAGTTCCTTGTTATTATTAGTAAGAAAGAAATATGGGGCGGGGGGAAGCACCAAATGAGATTTTTTTTTTTTACTTTTTTTTTTCTCGTCCCGATTCCTAAATTACCTAGATGTGAAATCTTAAGCATAATAATTTTCTCTAGGTCTCAGTTGTCTTCTGTAGAATCAAGGCCTGATTGGGTTAGATCTAATATTCCCTGAATTCTAAAATTCTATGACCATGACTATCACTGCCAAATATCTACTGTCAGCATGGGATGGTGACCAGGATCACTACTAGATTAATGCTAAAGGGAGGAGTGCTATTGCCTCTGTGTTTGGCTCTCCTTAAAGTAGAATTAAGTGACTTATACAAAGCTCGAGAATAAATTTTGGAGCTAAAGGACCAAAGGAAGTTTTCCTTATGCTTAATGTTTTATTATATTGGCTGATAAGAAATAACTTCAAGAATTTTATAGGTTTTTTTTCCAATGCTGCAAACCACTGGTAAAAGCATTCCTTCTTACCTGGACCACTAGAGTATCATTTTAACTGGTCTGCCTCTTCCCTCAGCTCCCCTCTATCTGCTCTCCACATTGTAGGCATAGTTTTTTGTTTTGTTTTCTTTTCTTTTGTTTGTTTTTCAACATATGCATCTGACCTTATCATCTCTCCTTTCTCCACCCCCACAATAAACACACCATCATGGTTTTCCATTACACTGACCAAAGTCCTTGTCATAGCTAAAGGGCTCTGCATGTCTTAAATGGGTTACATACTGGATATAGAAAGTGATGGTTCTTTGTTGTGTGGGAACAGTTCTGGTCTTGCAAAATGCTTAACATCACTGACCCCCCAATCATTATGATAACCATTCTCTTCCTCCCCAGCATCACCTTCCAGCATCTTCTCTATCACCCATAAGATAATTTTGTCAGTTTCTTGAAGGTGCCAAGCTCCCATCTGCTATAATCTTTGAAGCAACTGTTCCTTCTTAGATTGTTCTTCTCCTTAAAGTAAATATTTCTTGACTTCCCATATTATACAAATTCCTTTAACATATACGCTTACAGCTCTATGCACCTTCCTTTCGCAGCATTTATCATAATTGTAATTTCCCTAGTTTGGTGTGTGAGCAATTATTTGCTTAAGGCCATTCTTCTCCACTAGACTGTAAATTTTGTGATTTTACACCTTTCTTGTTCAAAACTGAATCTGTAGTACCTAATCCAGTGCCTGTAATATGGTAAATGTTCCACCAACATTCAGTGAATGAATTGAAGAATATTAATTATGTCAGCAGTTAGTTGTACATGGAAGTTTAACATTTTTCATACAGAATCTTGAATATGGTTTCCTAATAATACCTTAGCTTTGTCTAAGTTACTCATTATACCAGTTTCTATGTTCAAGAAGCTTTAGCCTCACAGCTCCCTATCAAAGTAATTGTATCTCCAAATTTTTAAAAAATTAAAAAAAGAAAATGGAATCCACTTAGCTGGGAAACAGGAACTATGAAACATATCGGGTGATTATAAAACCAACCTAAATTTATAAGCACAAACCTAATGTTCTATTAAAATATTTCAGAAAATTTCTATCCCAAATTAGACAAATGCTCAAGGTTTTTAAGAATATGATAATGTCATAAAAATTTAAGCATATGTTCTAGATCTTCCTTCATTTATATCCTCTAACAGGCAAGATTCCTATATCTCACAGATACTTAAGACTGATTGCAGCGTAGAAGAAATTGGAAGAGAGGAAAATTACACACCACTCTCATTTACAGTAATGGCTCAAGGGAAATTAAGAATAAGAAAGATTTTTGGCTACACATCGTTTGGCTAAACCAAAAGAAAGAAATACCCAAAAGAACTGCTGTTTTTTTTTTTTTTTTTTTTCCATTTCATGTTTCTGAGAAAGGTGTCAAATCAGGGGACTTTTATCATCTATTTCCTTCTAAGAAGTCTTTTTTGTTTTATAGCATTAAAGTAAAATTCTTTGCCATCACAGATTCTCTATTGCTCAGTCATATCAGGCCACCTGCGCTACTTCTATGTGAAAAACTTAACATCTGGACACTGAAACTGGAAAAGTTCCTGAACCAGTTGGTTCCAGAATCAGGAGACCAAGATTCTGTCACCAGGGTTGTCACTAAACATGCTTGTTCCTGGATAAGGTGTTTATCACCATTTCTGAAATGAGAAGAGATTATGACTAGAGTGGCTAAGAGCCCTTCTAGTACTTAGGTGTTCTGGAACTGGTCATCCTAGGATTATATACATTGCAATATCACTCATGAAGCACGTGTCTTAATGATTCACCAAAATATAACCAATACCCAATTATTACCCTATAGAGAGGATTTTTTTATCCATATAATAGTTCCTCATTCTGCAGCAAGATAAGTATATGCTTACTCTGGGTCTTTTTCCTGCTTAGTTTTAGGAACTATTCTTGGACTGTAGATTTCTACTGAAGAACTTCACTGAGGTCCCCTAAGTGATAAATTCACCTTTTTAAACACGTGTGTTGTAAAGAGGATCGGATTAAAAGTCAAAAGATGTGTGTTCCAATCTATCTCTTACAGTTAATAAGACTTGTGACTTGCGGCAAATTATTTAAACTCTCTGAGCCCTAATATCCTCATTTGTGAAGGATAATACTTCCTGTCTTCAAAGGGAAGAACATAAATATTAAACAAGTGATTGGATTTGAAAGTCTTTCCAATTCACCTGTACTACCAGGACATCTGCCTTGAGTCACCTGTTCAGTACTATTAGAGTGCCTATTTAGTACTAGAGTAACTATCAGAGTGACTATTCAGTAAGTTCCAAATAAATATGGTGGAATTTAATTCTTGTTTAATATCTACAACTCACTGGAAAGCCTATAGAGAAAGTAATGTTTATGGAACATGAATGTTATTACATATGTTATTGTTTGTGAAAATTGATGCTTTTGCTGATAACCATAAAATGGGAGATTACGGATGTGTTATTTGTTTTATGGGAATTGGCTTCAGGTGAATGTGTTCTGACCTGCACCAAATTTTTAGCAATATAAGCCATATCAGAGACTATACTTGCAAAATATTATTATTATTGTTGTTATTGTTATTATTATTAAAAGCAAGCAATTGTGAGATAAAGGGAATTAAGAGTGCACTGATAGTGGAGATCACGGAGCAATGTATAGAAATGTTGAATCATTATATTATATAGTTGAATCTAGTATAAGACATTAATTATACTTCAATTAAAAAAATAAAATATAGGGGCACCTGGGTGGCTTGGTCTATTAAGCATTCAACTCTTGATTTTGGCTCAGATCACGATCTCACGGTTTCATGAGTTTGAGCCCCTCCTCGGGCTCCATGTACTGACCTCACTGAGCCTGCTTGGGATTCTCCCTCTCTCCCTCTCTCTCTGCCCCTTCTCCCCTCTCTCTCTCAAAAGAATAAATAAACACTGAATGGTAAGCTTTGGAGGCCTGTTTGAGTTATAAACTATATATGTATATGATTTCAATAAAAATAAATTCAAAAATATATTTAAAAATCAAGCAATTGCCATAACTCTAAATACCCCTGACTACATAAAAGATCACCTTGGAATTTTAGCAGGCGATTATCTCCAGTTTAGTAAATGTTATGTAAAGAACTATGCTATCTCAGTATGACTAAAATAGAAATAAATGAAAGACTTTAATTATAATAAAAATTAATTAATGATGACTGAGCTCAGCCCTGGAATTATGATAAATGCTTTCTGTTAGTAATGAAACGTTGAGATGAGGCTTGACTCCTGAACCCTGGATTCTAGCTACAGAATCCAAGCTTTGGTTTTTACATGTGACACTTAAGATCCTCTCAGACGAATTACCTTAGTCTTAATGTTAATGTTTACAGTTATATTTTTTGATATTTTCTTCTTGTTTTTAAACAAGCAACAGAACAATCTCTAATTAGAAAATCATCTTATTTTTTGACACATATCTAAGTAGGATAAAATCTGTCTACATTAACACTTTAAAGTTGAAAATCTTTCTACTCATTTTTTTTCAATTATAACTCAAACTTGATTCTTTTGATGCTATCCCAACATTTTATGTTCGTCTCTTCAAGGAAAATTCAAAAGGAAAGCACATTTTCCTTTGGGTTAGGCTGGATAATTTTTTTTTTTTTTGCTTAATTTAGTATCCTTGGCTGTTTTTCCTTTTGTAATTCAAAAAATGTAAGTTATCTTCCCAGAAGACTTTTGAACACCTTCTCCTGGTAAAGAGTTTGTGAAAAATGATAATGTATTCTCTAAAGTTGAAAGAGAAAAAGTGAATATGGCCATCTATTAAAGAATATGCTGATGTAACTTGTAAGTGTACAATCTGTTTCAGAGTCACCAGAACATAACTTATTCTCTATCAATATTTATTCACACCAAAAGGAAACATTTCACCATATTTGTAAAGTACGCTGTAATTTAAGACTGTTAAAGGGATAATTTACCTTTAAATGTATTTTATGAATTATGCTGCTTAATATATTTCCTCTTGCAGAATTTATACAAAAGCATAGACTAATTAACTTTGATTACTTACCATAATAATCTATTAACTGTGTACTAACTGCCCCACTGTGACTATTTCTCTGCCATCCAAGGTTTTTTACGTTCTTAGATCAATCAAAGGATCCATTTGTTGAAACTGCTTTGCGGCCGCTAGAATAATTTTCACCCATATGTGGTTTTAATTTTAAAACGGTGGGGATATTTAATCTTGGCAGTGTTTTCAAATAAAATTAATTTTTTACTCATGCTCTGTGCAATTTAAGTAGAAATACATTTTTAATTTTTGCCTCTTTCTTAAAGACTTGAGGACATATGTGTGTAAATTATGTTTCTTTTATTCTAAGTCCTTCATCCTTCATGAAAACAATATTTGAAAGGTTCAAACTGTCACCACTCCAACCAGATGGGAGAAAAACTGTGACTAACGGGTTTTCCTCTGAAGGATCCTCATTATCTAATCTTAATGAGGATGCAAAGTTTAGAAAATGATAGTTAAAGCGATAAAAAAATAAAGCATTGAAGAGCACTTTTTAAATTGAAGTTTTATCCTCAGCAGGAAGTATTCAGCTGACGAAGAACTTAGTAAGCATCTTGGCTCTCCTCCCCGCCCTGACCCCCACTGGCTGGATAAAGAGGCCTAACCTCTCCCCACCCAGGAGTCCCCACGGTCAAGAGCCAGGGACCTCAACTGACTAGGCATGTAGAATGCCTGACTGTCCTATGTTATTCCATAGGTCCCTTTGGCACCTATGTGCTTCAGATTCTTTTGGCAGGAGGAATTGAATTTAACATTCAATTTCCCATGGTATTTATTATGTCTTCCTCCTTCATGTGTCATTTACCTCATTAAAATTGGGAAATGGTCCAGGGGCCACAAATTTCACTGGAAAAGTTGTCCTGGAAGCCAACAATATAGTAATGGAAATGTAGACTTAGTGGAGAGACAATAGAAACAAGCTGAGAGGGAGACAGAGACAGAAGTGAAAAGGAAAGGAGAAAATGAGAAGATACGTTTCCTCTTCTTTTCTGGACTTTAAAAATATATTACAATTCCTATTTTTAAAGAAATTTCCTCAAAAAATTGAGGAGAGCATATCTGAAAATAGTGAGCTAACACTGACCTGTTCTACAAATACTTGTTTGTCACGCATAATGTTAAGGTCCTATGTAAGCCTTATGCTAACAGGGACAGGTTTGTGGATGCTGTCATTTAAAAGAAGGCTTTTGGAGTTTTCACAACAGAGCATGACCTAAGAAGAGATTCCTAAGAATGATGTCCCTCTGCATTTCACAGCAAGAAATTTTGTGGCCAAGACAGAAATCTAGTGTTGCTAGATTAATGAAACATTGTCCCTAGACTCTCAGGCATTTAGTCTCCCTTTGTCCACCTCTGGCGTTTAACAGGAACTTTCCTTGGATGTCAGTTTGCTTGCTTGCACTTAAATTATGCCCAAGGAAGTTTATGCTTCAATTTCCTTTGAAAAATTTGACTATTTGAATAAAGCAGTCCAGTGACTTTATATTTAGAAATATACTTTTTAAGATCTTTTTTATGTTTCCCATCAACATGATTAGGTGACACGGTGAAGAACAGGATGAAAGACACCTGCTACAGTGGTACACGCTGTGGGAATCCTCGCACTGATTATTGCTTAGTCAGGATTAATACCCATAATACACCAAAGGGGCAAAGCATAGTAAAATTATTCACATGAGTACTTAAATTTTGTTGCTACTTACAAAATTGTTAGAAAGAATAAAGTAACTCGGATGACATCCATATAGTTAAGTGTGTCATTTCAAAGCTTGTTTATCTGTTGTGGACAAAGGGGCTAACTGGTAAGAGCTGCATAATTTTAAAGGAGAACATCACACATTACTACATTTTATAAGTTCCATTTCCCACCTGGAATACATGAAGCCATATCTTAACTGCTAATATTACCAAGCTTATAATCACTCACACAAGGCATTTTAATATGAAAGCTTTAGGCATTTAAAAAAGAAATTAACTTACAGCAAACTCTGATAAGCAAGCGAAATGAAAGTAAAGGCACACAGCATTATGTTACTCACCATGTTCAATACTGAAAGTCCCGCTCAGTCCTAGGTAAACGTACTACAAGGTCTAACAGAGACGTGAAGAGGCTGTCTTTCTGACTCTTTGAATCAAACAGTAACTAAGTGGTTTAAGTAGAAACATATATTTTGAAAGGTTAATCCACCCATACAGAGGGAAACCCCTTTTTTAAGAGTCACTCTGCTGCCAAGAGGCTATTAATATTCACCTCTCAGATACAAATACAGCCACCAGATAAAAGATTCACAACCTATGTGAAAATACCACAGAGGATTCCCTCTTAGTCTCTATGTTGTAATGGAAACACAAGAAAACAATGTACCTCTTCAAGCAACTGGGGGGACTACAGGAAATCAACCTGCCCACTTAATGGAAAAATTATATCAGCTTAATAGGATCACAACACATAAACATAAATGTAGAATTAGTATAATTTACTGTAAGGACCACATAGGTCACACACTCATTTCTAGGAATGTTCCTCTGTTTCATCTTCCTATTTCTTTCCCTCAGAGAGCTAGCACCCAGGTTAACATTTAAATACTCATCCTTCAAAGTAATTTAGAAATAAGCCCACTACCTTTAAAAAAAAAAGTTGCTGAATGTTTTCCTACTTAGAAGGGAAATTGTATTTATAGTCTATATAGTCTATATGGCTTCACTGGCACAATACAATAGGAATTGTGTATATTTTTCTCATCATATGAGAAAATAGCCTGTATAACTATCAGCAGTGGCAAATCTCTCCAAACAATAAAGACATTTCTATCAGTTCAGGAATGAAATCATTGCTGATGAGGTCCCCAGTAGTAATCACCAGTGGTTATCATACCATTTGTTTATGTTGAAGCATTCATTCTTCAGGTAGTCACAGTAAGGTTAAGTAAACAGACAGGGTGTATCAGAGTTTGTCTGTTTGACTGGCTCCGGGTCTCATCACAAGGCACTGCACCTCAGGAAAACAGATTTGACAATGTAAGTTAATGAGGACCCCACTTCTATAATTCCACTTCTACAAAAATACTTTGCAAAATTAATGAATCACAAAGGAAACTTCAACATTATACTTTTTACGACAGAATGTTATAAATATCAATAATGGGTGGTGAAGTCATGAATGTTCATTGTATTTTTCTTTAGTTCCTTCTGCACTTTCAAAAATTTTTCAAAAGAAAAAATAGTCCATAATGCAAGGTAGCTTGCATGTACACTCAACCTAAAAAAATTTTTTTTGAACTTAAAACTAGGAAGTAAACAATCTGTCCTTAATATGAGTTATTAAACATTTGGTATAAAAATACCATTGTTGCAATGTCTCCTAAAGTCTTTTGAACCTGTTTTTTAAAAAAATATTATTAAATAACACAAAATGACATTTACCTTGTCAGTTTCTTTCCATGTGAAAAAAAATAATTACTTAATGTTTCACAAGAATATGTCATTTTAGTGTGATACCCAAAGAGCAAGGAGACATTTATCAGCAAACAGCAATAGGGTGATTAGGTCATTCTTACAGACTGGAATCTTTAGAATCTAATTAATATCTTCCTTTTCTGAAATTTTCTTTAAAATAACAGTTCTATATAAATGCACAATGTAATTTCTGTTATTATAACTCTAAAGGGTTCTCAAAGCATGTCCAATCTTGTTTCAAACCATGCACCTTTTCATTTGACAACCACATAAATTAAAGGGTGTGAAGAAAGCATAGAAGTGTGTTTCAGAGCCTACTGAAGGTTTTGGAGGAAGGTTATTCTATTGAAAATTATGGGATGCACAGTGGGGATGATGATGCTAGTCAATGGAAAATGAAATAAGACACCATTTTCATTTATCTCATGAAATCCTGGAGAAGAGAGAGTCCATAAAACACAAAGACAGATCTTGTTATCTCCACCTCTCACCACTGGAACTGTAAAACTGAAGCTGGACTGTATAGAACACCACCATGAAATAAAGGCATTATTGGTCATAAAGCACTGCATTGCGTCTAGCGTGCCTCTAAGCCACTTAACATCAACTGGAAGAAAAATTTGCTATTTGCCGACCAAATAATTTTTACTGTTCACAAAAGAGTGTTTTGCTTAGTGATTTACCTTTAGGGAAAAACAAGGAAATGAATTGAAAAACATTTTAATAAAACTTGAAGACTGGTGTCTAAAGTGATTGATCCAAAATTAATTTCACATGGCTTAAGGGTACAGGTGTCTGGGGGGAAAAGGGGAAAGAAGGAAAACATGAGACTGGTGAAGTAAGACAAGACCATTGAGAGTTGAGTTTGGAAAAAGAAAGTCACACTCAGTGATTCTTCCTTTATCTGGAAGTAATATCAAGATTACTTGGAATCTTGAATCTAGATTACTTTCTAAGGAAAGGAGGTTTTGAGGGTTTAGGCTTGGGAAAGGCAAATCCAACCTGCCTCTAAGGATGAGCTGAATGTATCACCCAGTAAGAAGGCTCCCCGGACCTCAGTTGTACCTCCTGGGTCAACCGCAGGTGTCCCTGGGAAGACCAGCCAAGTGTTTCCAAGTGCTTGGTTTCTGGCACCATTCCAAGCCAGCCGCTCTTCCTCTCTGCCACCAACTCAGCTTCCCAACATCCTAGATTCCAGATCATGGGTAAGAATGGAGTTTGAATGAAGACAATAATGTGGATACCACAGCTGAGGAATGTAAGTTCCTCAAATACTTTCAAAGGTTTCACCACCTTAAGGTTTTCTAAGAAATATGGTAAAGTCAATCTGGCAATGTTTGTCCCATTATAGTTTCTTTGGGAGTTGTTCAAACTAAATTCTGCCTGTTTGGTGAGAATTTCTGCGGATTAGGGACATTTGATGGCCCTCTAGAGCCCTTCAACAGGGAGGCCGTGGTCCCTTGCCAAACTTTGGTCCTTATTGTTTCCATGAGAGCGTCAAAGCAGAAGAGTGTATTTTTATTATAACTTAAGAACATCACCTGTAATATTACTTAAAGGACAGAGATGGTTGTGCCAGGAGCCTCAGCTGGGTGGATATCAAACTAGAAGGGCAATATGGCTTGTGCTCTACTGTCTCCTATCCTACTTTATTGGTAATAAAACTTAGTGCTTAATTTGAGCTTTCTACTTCATAAAAAAGATGGTAATTTTTTTCTCTCGGATTCAAATTCTCATAAGACCCAGGAGTATAACTGACTTTGCTATTTGATGAAATCTCATCTGGATGAAAATTGACATGGAGAACAGACAATTTGTCGCCATTTTGCAAAACTGAATACCCATTCATAAAACTCTAGGAACAGTTATACTTATGATATAATGATTAAATTTTACTTTTTTCTCCACCTTTTTTTACCCAATAGAACTATTTTTTTTAAGTGTTTATTTATTTATTTTGAGAGACAGAGTGCAAGCAGGAGTGGGGCAGAGAGAGAGAGAGAGAGAGAGAAACCCAAGCAAGCTCTGTGATGGCAGCACAGTGAGGAGCTTGAACCCACAAACTGTGAGATCATGACCTGAGCTGAAATCAAGAATTGGACACTTCAACAACTGAGCCACCCAGACACCCCCAATAAAACTATTGTTTTAAGGAATTGAGTAATTCTATACATTTTTGCTGAGTTCTCCCTCATTATCATGTGTGTGTGCATGTGTGTGTGGGTGGGTGGGTGTATGTGCATGAACGCTTTTTTTAAAACTCTAGTTATGGATAAAGAAGGGCTAAACAACATATGATTTAAACCATTAAATGATCATCATTCTGCTTTTTCCTAAGGAGCAGAACCAAGTTTATTCTGAAGAATTCTGCCAAAAAGAGGATATATCAAGCAGACGATTGGGAGGGAAGAGAGGCATAAATCTCCTTTCTAAAGAGGATGAAAGGCTGGATGAGAATCACGGATGTAGATAAATCAGAAATGCAGCTGCTTGGGACCAAAGTCCAGTTATCGCTGTACACCAGACCCAAAGATGTGGTGATCTTTACAAGACAACCCCAGGTGTTGACAAGTAGAGCTGCCCCAGGAGAACGCTGACACTCAACCCCTTTGACCTGTACCCTCACCACAACTGTATTCCTTCCTGTTTTCAATACACATGAATATATGTTTTCATCCAAATCCAGGAACCATACCTGTTTTCAATATTAAATTTGCTTTTGATCATTTCTATCTTAAGGAATTACCACCCAAAGAGCATTAACTTAGAAGTCAGGCATTCTGGACTAAATTCTATAAGATCAACATTGAATAATTGACACATTCCCCATCTGTGGGAAAACTGAGTTTGGGTATTGGAAACCCTATACATCTTATTTCAAGGGACATTTTTCATATAGAAGTTTCTTGTTTTCAATTGAAAATCTAAAATGAAGAAATAACTTTTGATCTTAAGCTGTGATTTCCACCTCCTGTGACCCTTCTTACAGCCAATTGTATTCATGTGATCTTCAGATCTTAACTCTACATCTACGGCATGGTGGAGTTTGTGCATTTGGGAATAGACAGGAACTTTAAAACTGTAAAAACAGTTACTAAAATGATTTGCTTTATGGTTATTTTAAGGAAAAGTCATTTACTCTGCTGAACTTTGGGAGGGGTCCTCATTGTTTTATCCCAAAGGACTCAGGAGATTACATAACAAATGTAAAACTTTACCTCCAGCACATTGAAACTCACAAAAGAATTTTAAAGCTTGTATTGGAGGTCCTTTTATACATCAATGAAAAAAATGCTGAGATCTGTCCATTGAAATTTAATTACAAAATTTTGTTAATGTTTATTTATTTTTGAGAGAGAGAGAGAGAAACAGAGTATGAGAGGCAGAGGGGCAGAGAAGGAGGGGAGACACAATCCGAAGTAGGCTCCAAGCTCTGAGTTGTCAGCACAGAGCCCAGTGTGGGACTCAAACCCACTAACTGTGAAATCATGACCTGAGCTGAAGTCAGAGGCTTAAATGACTGAGCCACATAGGCGCCCCCATAGAAATTTAACTTAAACCAATTCATTATTCTCCAGTGGCATTCATTCTAACAACCTTACTACAAATCAGATTCATTTAACCCCTGGAGGCTTCTATTCCTTTACCTAAAAATGAGATTTAGATACATGATGCCTAAAATCCCATCCCAATTTGAAGATTCTATAATTTGGTATCACCCCAAATAGAAAATAGCACATTACCATTTTGATTGGTTTTATGGTTTTTAAGGTCCCCTGCATAGTTGAGAAAAAGATATCAAAAATACAACCTCCATATTGTCTATTGTGTGTCTATTTTGAGTCAATTCTACTCATGGAATCATATGAACTCATTCAGCTCTTAAACCAAAACATCGAAGACCTAAAAGAGTTGGACTCTCAACACAACTAAACACTTATATATTTCAATGCCTAATTTACTGCCAAGAAGTAAGTAGGCCTTAGGAAAAAAACTGATGTCATCATGTTCTTCACTGTTCTGTAGAAATGTTTGACAGTAAGGGGAAGTACTTCACTCTTAAGAAAATTTCCTGTATATTACAAAATGTTAGGATTTCAGAAAGTCCACCATATCCAAGGACTAAAAGAAATAATTAATTTCCTTTAACTGTTTAAATTATAAATGTCAAACATGAGAATTATGCAAAGTTTAAAAGTATGAAATTATACCACATGGAAAGAGAAAACATGGAGAAATAATTCCTGATAGTAGGCTGTGATTTCCTAAGATAACACCATTTTCAGGTAATGTGCTGCATATTCCTCCTTTTTCTTTTTTTCTATACACATAATAATTGGTATCATTATTAGGTATAATATTTTCTTCCTGATTGAAACTAACAAGTATTGCTATTGGCAATAATATTTCTGATTTGGTGAAGCTAAGAACACTTCTTATAGTTAAGTAAATTATAGTCTCTCCATTATCTACTAAAATGGAGGGAAAAATAAAAAATAATGTCATAAATTCAAGAGGTTTTCATGGTCGTTCTCTCTGGTTTTTAAAATTGTGAATAAAAAAAAAATCCATGTAATATAAAGAACAAACATATATGGACAGAGCCCATTGTTGAAATTAAGCCAAATTCATGATAAAAATTAGTTTGGATAAAATTTAATAACTTACATCATCATTGTTGTGGTGCATGATAATTAACTATAAATGGAAGCAATTCACATATATGAATTTTATGATGATGACTGGGAATAATGACCAGAAATAATTTCTGATCATCTATTATATATCAGATGCCTTACAAACATTATCTCCTGGCTACTTAAAGAGAAGTCTTTGGATCAGCAGGAAACTTGTTAGAAAAGAAGAATCTCAGACCCCACCCCAGGCTTACTGAACCAAAATCTGCATTTTAATAAGATCTCCAGGGATGAGAGGGAATCTCATTAATGAACATTAAAGTTTGAGAAGCATTGAGTTATCTCATTTATTCTTTATAGTAACTAGCAAACAAGGTATCACTAGCTCCTTATTATCCATGAGGAAAGTGAAACTCAGAGATGCAGAAGTGATATTCAAAATATTTGATAACTGGTTCAACACAGGCGTCAGCCAATGACAGGGGACACCTGAACTACAGTAGGTATAAGTATCCAACATCAGCTTTGTCAAGCAAGAACTGAAGTACCATCTAAACAATCTTATCTCAGCCAGCAATTAGCATGGCTAGGATTCAGACCCGTGTGTGTGTGTCTCAGAAACACATACTTTTCTTCCTATCCTACACAGAGATTATTGTATTTCACAAATCAACCAAGAATTTCTAAGGCCCACTGGGGCACAAGGTAGATCCAAAACTAAAGATAAAAGATTTCACCATTTCCAATTTCCCTCTGCCTATTCATTTCTTCATTTCAACCCCTTCTGCCCTACCCCTCTACTTGAATATTCCAAGTGAGCCAAAATGGTGTCGTGTCTCAGTCAAGGAAACAAAGCCCAATTCCCTTGAGGACGGATAGAACCTGACATTTCCCTCCGTGACGTTGTTATTTATGGTAAGAAATATGTGTCTGGACTTTGTCTTCCTTTCCGGCACAGAACTCCTGAAACCCTTGGAATTTCCTAAGTGATGAGAGTGATAAAGCTACTTTCGTTATTTTAACAAAGTGACTTTTGGACCAACCTAAGGTTGCCTGGAGAACCAACCATGTGATTAGAGGGTTGGAATTTTCCTTTCTCTCCTTGACCTCCAGGGAGGGGAGTGGGGCTGGAGGTTGAATCAATCGATGATTTAATCAATTGTGCTTCTATAATGAAGCCTCCATTAAAAACCCAAAGGATGGGGTTTGGAGAGCTTCTGTGTTGGTAAATGTGTGGCGATTTGGGGAAAGTGGCATGTCATGTGAGGACATGGAAGCTCCATGCCCTTTCCACCCTTTCCCCATATCTTGCTGTATGCATGTCTTCCATCTGTCTGTTCCTGAGTTAGAGCCTTTTTATAATAAACCATCAATCTAGTAAAATGTTTCTCTGAGTTCTGTGAACTACTCTCTAGCAAATTAACCAAGGTTGAGGTGGTGGGAATTTCCCATCTATAGTGTGTCAATCAGAAAGACAGGTAAAAACCTGGACTTGTGACTGGTGTCTGACATCCAAGTTGGGGGTTGTTGGAACTCCCCAGTCTATAGCCAGTCTGTCAGAAGCACATGCGACTATCTAGATTTGCAACTGGCCTCTGAATTTGGAGGTAGGCAGTCTTGCGGGACTAAGCCCTTAACGTGTGGGATCTGACTCTATCTTGGATAGACAGAGTCAGATATGAGTTGAAATGTAGGACACAGCTGGTGTAGCAAAGAATTACTTGTTGTGGGGGGAAATCTCCACATATTTGGTGACCAGAAGTGTCTGAAGTGTCCTGTGTGAGTGTGATAGTAATTAAAGGAGACACAACAAAACTCGCAGGTGGACAACTGGGGTGTTTTCTAATACACCCTCCAAAAGTGTCATGATTTTGTCTCTGTGACTGCTCTTCTCACAATAAATGACTATGGAATATTTCTGGTGACACCCTAGTAAAATCTATGTCACCTTCCATAATGTGGAAGTGTCTTTCTATTCACAGTCTTTCTATTCACAGTCTAGCAAGAAACCTTATCTCCTTCTTCCCTGCTCAATGTCACTGCACTCTGGGGCCTCTGCCAGGCTCAGCTAGGAGTGTCTGTGTGATTCCTTCTTTCATTCCAAAGGTTGAGACCATAGGTACCGTGAAAAGGAAAATTTGTTTCTCTGGAAGATATTGCGTGGTTACAATCTGTGACTGCATGTTTCTTCTTAACACAGCCAAAGCAAAGTCCAAGCCTCAATGTTGGAAGAATTTAGAAGGTAGTTTTGTTTGTTTTTTTAAATTTTAAATTGTTAAGTGATGTATAATATGTAGAAATAGTGTGTGTATCATAAATATATAGCTTGATGAATTTTCAAAAACTGAAATATACCTGTATAAACAACAACCATTTTAAGAAACTGAACATTACCAAGGAGGTAAACTTTTAACTGCCTATCCATGGAGGGGTTTGTGAATGGCCAGGGTTAAGTATCTCTCTTGTTTGTGACTCATCTCATCCTGATGAAGTCAAATTAGTGAATGTAGTCTGTATACCAAGGCAAGCAAGTATGGAGTTAGAGAGTAAGTTGTTGGTGGGATGCTTGCTGATTATAATTGGGGAACCTGATTATTTCCACCACCAGGTTCTTATTTGCTGGGTCTGACTTCATAAGCTATGGCAGTATGTCTAGTACTCAGGCCACTGTATTTTCTAGAATTGGATCTCCCTCCTTTGGGAGGCACTGTAGTGCCTCTGCAGGCTAATTTTTCCCTACTTCATCTCAGTGTGGGAATATCAAAATGGTTTAGACATCCTTGGCTATAAATATATTCCACTTGAACCTGACCTGTTTCTCCTTTGTCAAGCATCTTCCTATCACTTTTTCCATTGGATCTGTTGTGGTTGCCTTCCAATGAGGATAGGAAGCCATAGGAATCCTGGTTACTCTCTATTCTGGATCATTTGTTCTTGGGCGGTGAGGTCATTCTACATGGTTTGTATGTCTCTGAGGTCATGACACACCCCCCCACCCACCCCCACGCCTCCCCTGGCCAGAAATCTCTCCTTTGGCTCTTGATTTTTGTCCTGTCTCATATTACTGTTAACAAGACTCAAAGTCTTTTCCTTAGGATCTTAGAGGAGTGCTCTCTGTGAATTTCTCCAGTTTATGGTAGAAATCCCTTATGCCCATAGTTCAAAGCCTGCTTGATTACAAGTCACACAGTAATAGCCACCTTCATAAGGAATCTGGGCTCTATTAGTAAAGCAGAGCAAAAAAGCCTGCAATAGTCAAATCAAGAAGGATATCAACCTAAATACTTGTCATTTCTCGGGAAATGTAGTGCTTCATGGATGTTGGGTGAAAAATGAGATACTGAGTTTTCTTAAGTTATTGAACAACACGATATCGTGCAAGTTTGATTCTGTACCTGATATAGCCTGTTTCGAACCATGTATTCCCCTCCAGATTGAAATTCACATTTCAGTGATATTTCATTAATGTTTCATAGGTAACTGATAGAGTTCTGAAAAAGGACAGCAGAAACAAACATGCCTCTTGAGGCCTAGGCTCAGAAATGACTTTGCTTCCAGTATATTACAGTGGTCAAAGTTAGCTAGAAGGCCAGTCCAGATTCAGGGAGTAGAGAAATAGACTTTATTCTCTTGATGGGAGAAGCAATGTGACTTTTCAGTTTTTCTCATCAAGAGGAGAGTCTTGTGTCCCAGGTACCCCCTTTCCTCCACCTAGTTTAAAGGCCAGCCAAGCCCCCAAAGCATGATTGCCTAGCCTGGCCAGCTGCTGACTAAAACATATACATGAGTTCCACTGAGACCAAAACTGCCTCTCTGAGCCCAGCCCAAACTGACAATCCATGGAATTGTGAGCTAAATAATTGTTTGTTTATAAAATAACTAAGTTTTAGAGTGAGTTGTTACACAGAAAAAATGGCTAGACTGCCCTATCAGATACTTTAAAATGTACAGTAACTACTAAACTTTGTGATGCAATACTAGTTTTATTTTTGTCTTCTGAAAAAACATTAAAGAGTATCCAGTGTACAGCCCACAGCTTCACTTCTGAGAAAAATAAACAAAACAATACAAACAATCCCTCTCCGGTGCTCTGTAATCTCTCAAGCAGGCCTGGAGCACTTCTGGCCTCGTTCTGGAGTCACTCTTTCTAATTCTAACAAACGTCCTGCCCAGCCAGGTTCTTCACTTCCCATGTCTCAAAAAGCCACATTTCACTGCCATTCCCCACCCCAAGGGAATGATTCCAGGGGTCTGTCCTTTCCTCTCCCTGGGAGCCAGAACATCCAGCACCTGTCTGTTCCTTTGACCTCACTTGCTCATGGGACACCTGTGGTCTGTGCTTCTTGGAAAGCTGGGCTATTCACTCATAATTCTTTTCTTACAAGGAAATCTCTGAAAAATCTTCCAAAGAAAAGCATCTCCACCTTGTTACCTAGACAAATCCTTTTGGGGGATGATATGTGGAAATAAAGGAGCTTCAGAGTATGAAATTCATTCACACCTTCACATGGGTGCTGCCTACACACTCTTCTGGACGTATTGCCAACATCAATCTCTGAAGAATGGATCTGGACTAAGAGTTTAAATGGGGAAAAACAGAGCAAGGTGAGGTTTTGTGGAAATAAAGTTTACAATTAGAAGATAACTTTTTAAGAATATACATAACTTCCTCAAGTTGGCAAGAAGTTCCCAAACAAGTGGAAATAAGAAAGCAAGTGTTATAGTAGTTGCTAGAAATTTAATGGGAAACATCTCCACATAGGTTCAGTGTCAGCTGGTGGTACTAATAGAGAAATGTATGGGTGAACTGTGGGCATCAGGATGTTTTCTGTGGGAGGACAGGAGGTCTGACTTGCCAATTGGTACAGAAAACTCAGCCAAAACAATGAGTCAGGATATTAGGTTACTGGAGAAAGTCAGGAATGGGAACCAAGAAGTAAACAGGCCAATGCATTCACATAGTTTGTTGGATCAGAATCAGTTAGAATCAGCCATTAGGGCCAGGAGTTTAAAAACAAAAACAAAAACAAAAACAAACTATTCTCAGTTCTCAGGGCTTTTCTTGTCCTTATAACTTGGAATAAACGTGTTGGAGATCAGAGGTCAGTGGTCTTGGCTTGCACTAAAAATTCTTTCTGAATCTTTACTGTGATGGTTATAGGTAGACAAAAAACCCAAGTTGTCCAAAAAGAAGAGGAATCAAGGTAAACGTGACTATGGTAGTTACAATAAAATAGACTTGAAAATATTTAGAAGGGATGGATGAAATCATTGTGTGCTTATTGGAAACTACCTTAAAAAGGGGGGGGAGGTATGAGGAATGGATTAAGAATCACAATCTCTGACCTGGAAAAATTCTCTCAGTGAATACAATTTTGTCCATTTGCCATTTGTTAATAATCTTGACAAATGAAAGGATGACTCAAGATCATGTACGAAGCGCCGTGCCGTTGAACGAAAGCACTAAATTGTATCGGATCACAATCTGGAAATTCAGTAAGCCTTAACTTCCTGGGAGAGGTTGTTTCAGGTCCAGCAGATTCTAGTATTACCATATGGACAACTGTTCTTGAGACAGGAAGGTTATTCGACTGGTGATGGTTCTACAAGTCTGGAAGTTCTGTGTTGAAATAGCTCCCTAGCTACTAGTCTGAGAATTTGGGATTATGAAGTCAAATTTAGTTATGCCTAGAGGGTGGAGCTAAGATACATTGTTTAGATAATTTGTACATCTTTAAGAATTATGTTTACACCCTGACTGAGGAGAAGTGTGCTATCTTAGGCCTGTATTCATCACCTTAAAAATAGTATCATGTTGTTAGGATAGAGATTTCTGCAGTAAAAATCTTATAAAGCATTCCATTTTCCCAGCTTAGACTTTAATTTGAGGTTATACTTTATACATTCTACAGGAATTGTCACTATAATTGCTGCTAAAGCTTGCTGAATTTTGAAGGTAAAAGTGTTTTGACTTGAAGAGGAAGCTATTGCATCAAATAATTTGAGATAGCAGATAAAATGAAGTAACACACCATTAAAATTATTTTTTTACAGTAGTTGTAAAATCTACATGAAAATGCAAAGAACTATACCATCTTCCATGAGTTCAATTATGTCAAGCAAGTACAACTACAAATTGCCATCCACATTTTTAAAGAGTAGAACGTGCATTCTTGTTTGTCTCGGTGACAAGTAATTTGTCTTGACTTTATTGCTTGACTCTTAACTGCCCACCAGGTACAGATGCACTATTTTTTCTTCACCTCTGGCCTCTGTTCTCTCCAGTGGCACACATCCTCTTACAGAGCTTACCATATTGCCAGCCTTGGCCTGTGGGTCCTCAGGTTTTGACTTTGGGCTCTATAGTGTTCACATCATTCTCCATATATCTTTTTAACTTAATTTTTTAAATCTTTATTTATTTTTGACAGAGAGAGAGAGAGAGAGAGAGAGAGAAAGAGAGAGAGAGAAAGAGAGCCAGGGAAGAACGGAGAGAGAAGGAGACACAGAATCTGAAGCAGACTCCAGGTTCCAAGGTATCAGCACAGAGCCTGACATAGGGCTTGAACTCACAAACTGCGACATTATGACCTGAGTTGAAGCCAGATGCTTAACTGACTGAGCCACCCAGGTGTCCTTCCATATATCTTTAAAATAGCACTGTCACTAATTATATATATATAATAAACAGGTATAATATTATTATTATATATAACATATATAAATAATAATAAATAGATAATAAATAATAATAAATAGATAATAATAATAGATACTATATATATATATATATATATATATATATATATATATATATACAGTTGAACTTTGGGCAATGTGAGAGTTAAGGGCACCAAGCCCCCATGCAGTTGGAAATCCACACATAAATTTTTACTTTAATGTTTACTTTTTTTTGAGAGAGAGAGAGAGAGAGATTATAGTGACAGAGTGTGAGCACTAGTGAGAGAGCAGCAGAGAGAGAGGAGGTCAGAGGATCAAAAGTGGGCTCCTCATTGACAACAGAGACCCCATGTGGGTCTCAAACTCATGAGCCATGAGATTATGACCTGAGCCAAAGTCAGACACTTAACCCACTGAGCCACCCAAGGGCCCCCCACATATAACTTTGACTCCCCCAAAACTTAACTACTACTAGCCTACTGTTGACCAGAAGCCTTACCAATAACATAAACAGTCAGTTAACACATATTTTGTATGTTATATGTCTTATGTACTGTATTCTTACAATAAAGTAAGCTAGAAAAAAAGAAAATGTGAAGAAAATCATAAAGAAGAGAAAACACATTTACAGTGCTGTACCATATTTATCAACTTATAAGTAGACCTGCACAGTTCAGGCCCATGCTGTTTAAGGGTCAACTGTATATATATGCACATATATATATATATATATATATATATATATATAGTCACCTTCATAGTTCAAGCCAAAAAGCCATCAGATGAATCATAGCTTAGAATAGGAAGGAAGCTTTCTAAAGAACAGTAGAGATAATATCAGGTCTCTCTCTCTCTTCCTCCCTGCTGCACAGGATACTGGGGATACAGTATTAGGACTGCTAGGATTTCTACTCAGGGTGAGGGAAGTATGGCAGTTCCCTCTGGGCTCAGAGTGCATAAACTTTGATGCCATCATAGCTTGGAAGTCTGCAGTAGGAGGTGCTATTTCAGAGTAAGCGGTTCCCCCCCCCCCCCCACAGCCCTCAGAATTTGGTTGCTGCTTTCCCTCACCTGACTCCTTCCCCAGGGCAAAGTGCTCTCTCATCTTCACTCAAGAATCTGTTAGAATTTCATTAAATCCTGTGTGAAGTTAGCGCTCTGACCGTTAGCAGAGTTTTAGTTGCCTCTAGATTCCTGGAATCAGACACTTTTGTGTTTTCAAATCCTGGCTTTGTGATCTTGAACCTTTAGCTTCTTGGGGCCTTATTTTTCTCATCTGTAAAAAGGATTATTATGGTGGTGGTGGTTATTATCATTATAATAGGGTTGTTGTGAGGAGTGAAGTCCCTAGATCTTCTCAGGCATGCTGTTAACCAGCCTGGGCAGAAAAGAACATTTCCCCTCAATGAGCCCTGAGGTGTGGATAGCTGAAGCTTCCTGGGTCAGGGGTTACACTGTCCCTTACTGCAGGTCACCCAGAGTTATAAACGGCCATGTTTGGGTCTCTAGTAGCACTTGTAACGTACTTTCTGAGTTGTGTATCTGTTATGTTCAACTCCTGAGGAAATTCTTGATAAAAGTTACATCCTGGTCTTAGTTGCGATGTGGGAATTGGGTGGAGTAGCGATACAACTCAAGGCCATCCAGGGAGCACCAGCAGAGTTACACTGGAGGACTGGCGTTCTCAGAGAAGACCACAAACTTGTGAGGGTGAGCTCTGCCACAGCAGCTGGAATCTAAAAACCTGAGAGGCCTTTGTCCTAGAGTATATGTGATACGGTTCCCTTGGGTTCTCGGAAATAATCAGGGTGATAATTGAAGGGGAGCTAATTTCTGGAAATTAGGCCAAAAAAGCTTGTACTGAAATTGTGGATAAAGAGGAAGTACCTCCTCAGATTATAGTGACAGGCAGTTAAGACTGGGGAAGTAAGCCTTGTACTCAGTTTCATTGCCCTGTATTAATGAGGAGTTAAAGGGCTCCTAAAGTGGGGAGGGGAATGGCTTCATCATCATTTCAAACTCTTCACGGGAACTATGGATCTGCCAAGTTTTCAGATTAGCATTACCTACCAGACACCTTTTCAGAGGTTGGTGGGGTTACAAAACTGACAAAAAGGTTTTGAAAATATGCTGCTATGACTTCTGCTTTATTTTTTCATTTCATGTACCTCTCTGTATGAGTGTATGTGTGTGTTTATACACATAGACACAAGTATACAGAAGGATATAGATACACATATAAGTTTACACAAAACATATAATGTAGACATTTTAGATTGCTTGTTCTTTGATAAAAAGAAAGCTAATTAAAACAATTTTATGAAGTTTTCGGTTTTAAGAGAAAAATAAATTCAGAATATCAATTTCTGTTTGGTAAGGGGAATGTATTCTCTATGGAGATAATTTTGACCCACAGTCTTAGACTGAGCAATGCAAAGATAGAAATTATTTCTTTGGTGAAAACTAGGAACAGTATGACCCAAGGCCTTGGAGAATTCCCAATGAAATGCTGAATTAGTATATTGAAGGGTGCAGCATCTTTATTTTTAAGAGAAGTAACTCAATAAGATATTTACAGAAACACATGGCTTGGATGATAGAATGTATGTGAATAAAATCTTAATAATTTAGTCCATTTGCTGATGCAAGTTGACACAAACTCAAGGATTGTTTTAATAAAAGCTATATGCTGGTTTTCAAACAAATGTGTTGGATTTGACAATGGGGTGGGGGAGGGAGAGAGAGAACAGGTCAACTAAACAACTGAAAAGCGGTTGGTAACTGCTCAAGCTAGAGGAATAGAAGCCCCATCTTGGACTAGAAGCTTCCCTGACAACCTACGCAACTTCCCACGCAGATCGTAACCTCCTCCCTCTCTGCCCCCACCACTGCCTTATGTAGGAGTTTATCTTTTCTAGCTATCACTCTGGGTAGGGTAAAAACTACTTTTATAAAAATTACCTTCATGGTTACTGAAAGCTGAGGAGGAATACTTCATTAATCACGGGTCATGACTCATAGTTTAAAGACTTAACTAGTAAGCATTTGTACAATTTCTGTGGGGCTAGATTTTTTCTCGTTGCATAAAGATTGCTTTCATTACACTTCTTTTCATTTCATCCACATCATAGCATCACTTTCTGGATGAAATACTTCACGAACTCCCTGAATTAAACCCTTTGCAGAGACGTAGAGAATTTTGATGACTATTTTATTTATGTTTCCTCTAGAAAGGCACTTAAAAAGAAAAGGTTTTTCAAAATTGGCCACCTTGCAGAACACTCAAAAGAGTTTACAAAGATTTTTGAAGTAACAGAAGACATTCAGATTACAGAAATGAATCTGCAATGATTTGAATTACACAAAAACCACTTCAGCTGTACATAAACTAGTGTATGTACCAAGGCCAGTCCTAGAAATTTGGAGACTTGGACAGAGCTGCCAAATTCCTATTCTGATGCATGAAAAAATTAAGACTAAATGATGATTCTGTGGGAGACTTTTTATTATGACTGCCTTTATTACCCTTGGACAATTAAAATGCAGGCAATTTTATAAAAACTTGACATGATAAATGAGCCTGATGGCTAGATACGAGAATATGTCTATATTCCCTTTGAAGTATGAAGATGTTGTTTAAGGTATAGTTTTCATTGCATGGTGCCAATGACATGGGAAATGGTGTTCAACTTGTGATGAGCTTAGAAGCCACCTTGAATATTGCCTCAGAAAAACTAACACCTTCTCATGTAAACTTCCCTCCTGTGATTCCCCCTTTCACAAACTATATGCTTAAAATCTCCTAATATATTTACAAGTAGATTGAGTAAAACGTCAATTTGTACAATTTCCAGGAGACAGGAAAACATTTAGAGGAAATGAAGAAAAAATCTCATTAACAAAATTAATAAGATAAAGGAAACTTAAACCCACTAGAAAAAAATTTCAACAAATAATATCCTCAAGTAGACTATAGTATATCACTTATTTTTATGTCCTAGCATATAATAACATTTCTTCAATGATTTGGAGTTCATAATTGTACACAATTAAAATCCTGCATTTATCTATCTAACTATCTATCGTCTCTATCATTTATTTCTCAATTGAGAAATATATGGTTTTTTTTTTTTTTCAGGTTTGTTAAGGTGTAGTTGACAAGTAAAATTGTAACATGTGTTGATTTTGTATTTCATTGTTCAGCTTCTGCCAATGTTGGTATTAGGGTCTATAAATCAGTTTACTGGTACTGATGTTTATAGAAGCACCATATATAGATATAGCATAAAATGTATACATGTAAGCATAATGTAGGATGTGTGTGTGTGTGTGTGTGTGTATGTGTGTGTGTGTGTGTGAAGGGTTGGGTATGCATAAAATGCTTGTGTTTATTAAAATATGAGTGCTTCTGGAAGAATATGATTCTAGTGAGATGGGAAAGAGAAGGTAATGGGAGAGTTGAGTGAAGTTTAAACAAAGTAAGGAAACAGAGGGGAGCGGGGTTCTGCCTCACATATTGCCAAGGTATTTTGAATTCTTGGGAGCCTTTGAGGTGGGTAGACAGAAATAACATGAGACAGATTTGGCAGTAAAAAGGAAGCAGGATATTTGTGGATGCTACTCTATGGTTTATCTGACACCTTCCCCTCATTATTAACAAAACTAAACCTACACTCAACCATTTCAGCCTCTGGGATTCTCAATATCAACTTCAAATTATTGAAAACTATCACCTTGTGAATGATCTTAAATCCTCCGTTTGTGAAAGAAAAAAAATCTCTAGGATATATTTTACAAAATCATATTTCAAAATCTCAAATTGATTTAATTCATTTCTAGGTAAATTGTTGACAAAACACATTCCCTAAACGAATTTGCATATGGCAAAGTAAAGTTTCATGTATCCATTGGTCAAAATGATACCCTAATGAAATTTCCCATTTAATACTGAACTTTCCCCTTGCTCAATGCCTTGGCTTATATATCATTAATGTATCAGAAAAATGGTTTCTCAGACATATCCCCAAACTTTGATAAAGTCAGTTAGAGGATGCTGCATGTCACTGTGATTGTCTCAAAACTTTTCCAGTTGGCATTATGTGGATGAAATAAAGCAGTTCTTGGCTAAAGAAAAGCTCCCCTTGGCCCTGAATTATTATATTATGTATAATCTAAAGATTTCATAGCAGATAAATAACAAGAGTGAAAATTCGCCATCTAACTTCAATTTTTAAAAACATGTTTATGTCTACTGTTTAAAATTGTTCAGTGTTTGTTTTGACTAATATATTCCCCAAATGTGATTTTCCACAAGATCTTTTATAATAATTACACATTTTTAAGTTGTCTGCTTACATTTAATGTTTTGGAAACCTTAGCTCTTATCAGTGTTATTTTTTTTTTCATCAGCTTTGTTGTTTTTATTTTATTTTATATTTTAATGTTTATTTATTTATTTTGAGAGACACACACACACACAGAGAAGGAGAGGGGCAGAGAGAGAGGAGAAAGAGAATTCCAAGCAGGCTCTGTGCTCTTAGGGCAGAGCCCTCTGTGGAGCCTGAACTCACAAACCATGACATGGTGACCAGAGCCGAAACCAAGAGTCAGTTGCTAACCAGCTGAGCCACCCAGGCATCCCTGTTTATTTTTAAAACTTAAATGTCTTAAAACATGTAGGATAAAACCAAAATGCATACAAATGAGTGGGGGAAAACCTGTGTCTTTGCAACTGCCTACAGAGAGAGAATAGCACTATTAACAAAATTTCTCTCTTTGAGGGTATGGGGAAGGTAATATAATAGAAATATGGATTTATTTTTCGTCATTCATTCATTCATTCACTTAGTCAATATCTACTGAACACCTGATCTTATGCCCTGGTGGAACATAAAATTAACATTAACAGGCAAGTAAGACATAGATTATGTCAGATAGTGAAAAATGATATGCAGAAACATAAAACCTAGAATTGATAGAGATGTGGGGTTTGGTACAGAAATTCCTGCTTGTCCATGGTTTCACTTTCTGGTGTTTCATTTAGCACCTCTAACCTCTGATCAACCGCGGTCCAGAAGCAGAGTTTCCTCCTTCTGACATATGGTCAGAAGGTCAATAGTAGCCTAAAGCCATGTCACAATGCCTATGTCATTCACTTCATTTCATCTCCTCATGTAGGCATTTTATCATCTCACATCATTACTAGAAGAAAGATGAATGCATACAATAAGATATTTTGAGACAGACCACATTCACATAACTTTTATTACAGTTATAGTGTTATAGTTGTGATATTTTATTGTTAGTTATTATTGTTAATCTCTTACTGTGTCTATTTTATAAATTAAACTTTATCATAAGGACACATGTATAAGAAAAAAAACATATACAAGCATTGGTACTATCTGCAGCTTCAGACATCCACTGGGGCTCTTCAGACATATCTTCTGTGAATAAAAGGGGTTACTGTAATCGGAGATGGCTCCACTGACAAAATGATATTCAAACCAAAATATAAGGAGGTGAGGGAGTGAACATGTGGATATATGGGGGATAGTATGCCAGACAGAGGGAAGGCAAGAGCAAAGGCCCTGCGGAAGGAGTGTGTTGAGAAAAGATACAAGTAAAGAAAGGATGGAAGGGTAAAAAGGGACAGATTATATAGGGCTTCTTGGCCTTTCAGAGGCCATTGGCTTTTACTATGGGAAACACTGAAAGACACTAGATAGTTTTGAGCAGGGGAATAACATAATCTGACTTTGTTTTCAAAAGAATCTTGGTGCTATGTTGAAAATAAACCCTAGGAGAGCAAAGTGGAAACAGGGGACCATTGAGGATGCTATTTAGAACAAAAGATTCTGATGTCTTAAAGCAGTGTAGTGTTGGTGGGGTATAATCTGAAGTCAGACACAATAGGATTTGCAGATGAAATGGATATTAGATATTAGACAAAAAGGATTCAAGGATGACCTCAGGCTTTTTGGTCTAAGCAACTGGATGGATTGGTGTTGCCATTTACTAAGATAAGGAAACCTATGTGGGGAGGAGGTTTACACAGAAAGATCTAGAATTCAGTTTGTGATATGTTACAGTTATGCATATCCATGTCAAGCCAGCAAGTGGGTGGTTGTATATATTAGCTGGGAAGCTATAAGGAAGGAAGTCCAGGTCATATATATTTATTTGGGAAGCATTTATGTATAGATACACTTAAAGCCATGAGACTAGATGAGATATCACCAATACAGTGAGTGTAGAAGAGAAAAGATCCAGTGACTGAGTTTTGGGGTGCTCCATTGTTAAAAGAATGGAGCAGAGGAGGAATTAGAAAAAAAAAAGGCTGAGAAGCATCTACTTAGTCTTAGGGATAATCAGAGAATGTGATGTCCTGGAAGCCAAGTGAAGAAAAGGAGGAGAGAGAATGTAGAATATAAATGCTCCTGACAAGTCAAGTTAGCTGCTTGAAAATTTCCCACTGGGTTTTAAAAAAGTTGTTTATTTGCCAATCTTGGCACGACTTGTTTTATTAGAGGTGAAGACCAAATTGGAAGGAGTTACAGAAAAAATAGAATAGTTTGAGGGTTGAAACAAGTTTAATACTAACCTGGTATTCTGCTGTTCAGTTGACTTCCTCTTGAAGGAGGACTTATAGATGGGCCAGATAGAAGAGTAGAAAGAAACTAGCATGGTGGCTCATTTTGAACTACTGGAGAAACGTGACTAGAACTCTTCCATTAATTTTGGGAGACAGAATAAATTACAACAAAGATTTTTTTAAATGCTGAAAAAGTAAAAATCAATATTATTAATAATTTTTAATTCTGTTTTCCCACTCTCTTCCAAGCTGTGTCTCTTTCTGCCCTTATAGTTACCCCTGGACTGGAGCGTTCAGTTATTGCTACCCATAAGTCTCCACATATGACTTTTACAGTTTAGCAAATGGAATCAAAAGTTCCAAACAGCCAAAGTTGGTGCCCTAATATCATTTGGAAGACAAAATACTGTATAAGAATGGAGCAGATGTCAGGAATCTAGATGTGCAACCACAAACACTGCTAGAGAGAGAGGCATGGTTAGCCCAATGGGGGACAGATTCAGGCAGTAACAAGGGAGATATGAGGAAGAAGGATTGAGCTAATAGGGTCAAGGATGGACAAGGTGGCTTACTCCAGGGTCATAAACAGAAAGCATGTGCAGCTAATTGGGAAAAATTTGCTGAAGCATGGTCAAGGAGAAGTCAATACTAATTCAGGAGTAAGGGCCAGATCTTTATAAGTGACCTTTATAGTTTATTGTGCACCTTTATACAGAATATTTGTTTCTTTCCTCCTCATCCAAGTTTGACCCAGCTACAAAGAACTTTCTCTTCTACTCATCCTCCACATCCACGTTAATATCTGGCTATCTCCTTAATACACAAGGTACAGCTAAAGTTTAATAGAATGTTTCTCTCATTGAGAAATGCTTAGATTTCTTTCTCTGAGGTCAAGTCTAGTGTTGAAACTAGAGCTTGGATATTGATCACTCTGAGGCAGATAGAATGGCAAATTACCTTAGCTACCAGATTTTTTAACTGTACCTATTCTCCATCTATAATCCCTAGGACCCTCTGTCCTGACTGACCTTCTGATGATAAGCAGGAGCGTTTGCATCACAGGCAGGAGATTTTATATTGCAAACCAACCTAAATGAAAATCACTGGTTCATGTAACTTAGAATTCCAGGGGTTTAAGTCACTCCAGCCACCATGCTTATATATTCTTGTCTTTAAGCCCTTGTTCCTTGACAAATCTAGGGGTGGTACACACAAATATGACCATTCTTTTTAAAATACTATAAAGATTTCTTCTTAGCAAATATAAGATTCTGCTCTATCTATGCAAGTTATGAGAGATGTGGGGTCATAGATAAGGAAGTGATTCTCTAGCCTGAAAATCATATCATTGAAATCTTTTCTCATTTCTTATGTAATCTCTACAGTGGACACCTGCTTTCACCTCATACGAGCCTTGAAGCTGGATTCAGTACTTCTTCAGTTTCTACCTTTAGGAATTCTTCTCTATAAAGCATGAGTGAGCAATTTAAATTCACTAATGATTTTGTGGAGAAGACTATGGGAGAACTTGCATTATACAACATATGATATTTTACTCAGAGTTACATTAAATTATTCTCAATCTCTCTTCTCCATTACTTCTCCCTGAGCCAATCCCATGAAGTATCAAATCTCTTCCTCTAAATAGAACAGTAGAGCTTTCTGCCATCTCTCTCAATCCATCTGTGGTGCTGGCCAAACTACAGCACTGGAATCTCCAAATAGGCTTGTCAAAGTGTTAACTTCAAAACTGAATCTCTCCCAAGGGGAAACTTTTGGAATATAGCTAAGAAAATAATGTTTTCTTTATTATTTACATTTAAATTGATATTCTCAAGTCAATTCCCAAATATTTTTTTTTTTATTTTCCTAGATAAAACCAGGGTATAAAAACTTTAATTACTCTCCATGTCTGAAAAAGAACTTTCAGTTAAGGCTGGTATGTACAGTTAGTGAATTACCACATCATTGAAGATATAAGAATCTTTGGGAAGCTTTTCTGAAGAGAAACTCTAAATCATGAACAATGTAGGGAACTCACCTAAGCAATTTCTTTCTAGTTTTACTTCCATAACAAAAAAACTTGAAGTAGTGAGAAGGAACTTTATGGTTATATTTTATGGTGATTATGAAAATAATTAATGAGTCAGACTAGAATACATATGGTTTGGCATTAAAATTCAGTGTTTCTCCCAGCCAAAAGAATGAGAGGGGACAGCAAAAGAGGAAGATTCCCTCTCTCTATGGTTCAAGAATTTTCACTGCAGGGGCACTGGGTGGCTCAGGCAGTTAAGTATCTGAGTTCAGCTCAGGTCATGATCTCATGGTTCACTGAGTTTGAGCCCCACATCAGGGTCTGTGCTGACAGATCAAAGCCTGGAGCCTGCTTCAGATTCTGTGTCTTCCTCTATCTCTGCTCCTCCCTTGCTTATGTTTGTCTCTCTCTCCCTCTCTCAAAAAACATTAAAAATAATTTTTCAAATAAAAAAAATAAAAAAAAAGACTTTTCACTGCAGAAGGAAAAATTTAGAAAACTTGCTATAACAATTTGCATATTATATTAATATTTACATCTCAGTCATATTTGATTAAAAGGAGTTAGGAATAAATGAGCAAAAGGAATTGAGGTTGTATAGACTTTATAGTTTCCCATCTTTCTGTTGCTGGCAAGGATATTTTTAGCCATACTTAACCTTATTCATGCTATCCACTGTGTTCTATGCTTTGTTAAATCTACCCACTATATATTCAAGCTTGCCATAAGAAGACAAAAATAAAAATTCAAGCAATTTATATCACTCTAAATGGACATAGCTTCTTTCAGAAGGCTATTTGGAGGAACATGGTAGACTCATGACTTTTTTTTCCCAGTTTTATTTAGATATAGTTGACATATAACACCGTGTAAGTTTAAGGGATACATATATATATACACACATATATATACATACATATATATGTGTATATATATATATATACACACATACATATATACATATATATGTGTGTGTATATATATATATACATATATATATATATATATATATATATATATACGATGTGTCTATACATACACATACACACACTTAGAAATGATTGTCACAATAAATTTAATTAACATCCACATTTCACAGTTACAATTTCTTTCTTGTGATACAACTTTTAAGATCTACTTTCTTAGCAACTTACAAATATATAATATAGTACTATTAACTATAGTCATCATACTGTGTATTATATCTCTAGGACTTACTTATCTCATAACAGGAAGTTTATACCTTTTGACCACCTTCATCCAATTCTCTACACCTCCACCCAACAAGATTTTTTTTTTTTAAGGTTTATTCATTTTTCAGAAACAGAGCGTGAGCGGGAGAGGGACAGAGAGAGAGAGATGGAGACACAGAATCCAAAGCAGGCTCCAGGCTCTGAGCTGTCAGCACAGAGCCCGACTCGGGGGCCCAAAGTCACAGACAGGAAGATCATGACCTGAGCTGAAGTCAGACACTTAACCCACTGAGCCACCCAAGTGCTCCCCAACAAGATTTTTTTAAGGGGACAAAACTTATAGGGGAAGTTAAGCAGTTTATGAAAAAAAAATCCTTCAACTTTTTTTTTCTTTATGTATTTACATCAGACTTTGAATTGTACCACATTAATGAGATTTACACCAGAGGAGTGGAAAGTGATGCCACTTAGCATTTCAGACGTTAGCTGGCTCAATACTGATTACAATAATGAACCTTGCTAGTGTCCATATGTATCAGAATGGGAATAGCACTGTGGTCATGGCCCAGAGCACCCAAAAGACACAATGGCTTAGCCACAGATGTCCCTCATTGACAACATGGAAAACTTGGCAAAGACACTTGGATTTACAATTAAAATTGTACGAAATTAACTTGCTTCCTGAGAAATGTGCCTATCATCAGGAAAAAAAATGTTTCTAAAATTCGCTTTTTTCATCTTTATGGAAAAAAAGATTGTAGGCCTTTTGGTCTATCTCCTCCATTACTTATAATGTTAGTCAAATGAAGTAGATGATTCAAATTCTTTAATATATTAATATAAATTCGTATCTGGTTTTAATAGAAGTTACAACTATTAAGATATCTGGGCTACAAAAGATGTCTTTTGCTTATGATAGTAAAATCTTGCTTTACAACTAGAGAGGTGAGGGTTTAAAAAGATTAAAATGTGAAGTCACATTATGTTAAGATTTATGAATTGCCTGTTGGAGCTATGTGTCTTGTTGGCAAGAGAGATATAGAAGCTTAATCCAAATCCATCCCGGTCTTAACTATAGTTGAGCATCACCTGGGGCAGCTACCACAACAGTTTCACCAGGAGAGACCTACTGATTCCAGAAATCTTCTGGTTATTTGGCCCCTGTTTCATCTGCTCTAACTGGAGAAGTTTGGGCTAGGAAGATACTTAGGATGCACTCTTTAGTTTATCACTTGTTTTGCCCGCCAATGTTGCCTATTGTTTCCAAGGTAAATTTTTAGCTGTTCTTTGAGGAAATAATAGAAACAAGTTCTCAACTGCTTTATATAGGATTCTCATTATCTTGGCACCATGTTGTTAATGGATTTGACCTTAGTTTGAAACATATAAAAAGTAACAGAAGACACGAGCAAAATTCTGGGTCATGGTTCCAGATAATTCTTCCATGTATTCTCAGTTTTAATATAATGTTAAGATAATGGACAGCCAACAAAATGACAAGAAATGTGTCCTTGGACATGGATTTCTCATAGAAGTGGAATGCCTCTCAACTTTTCTTTTGGTATGAAATAATTGGGTTAACACTATAGCTCACTGCCTAAAAAGACTGAACACAGTACTGTTTGAAGTACTGTTTTAATTCAGCTTTCCTTTAAACATTTTTCATAGTTCCTCACAGGAAAGATTTTCTCTGTTACAGTTATTGTTTTTAAAAGTACAAGTATACTTTTAATACATAAACTTATAGAGAAATTAAAAATTAACCGTAATTTCATCACCCCAAAAATTCAAATTATTTTTTAAGAAATACATAAGTGTGTTTCAAAAATTCAAATAATGCTAAGAATAATAAAATTGAAATTAATAAGCCTTTATTTCCTTACCTTTTCTGCCACTATTAACTATTATTAAGTTTTTACAAATATTCTTCTAGTTATATACATATACTGGAAGAGTTCTACATTATTCTTTTTGCACTTAATAATGTTTTAGAAATATTTTTGTATGCATATACAGATATACTCATTAAAAAAAAAATTATATAGAGAAAATCATTCATTGTCTTAGCATAGCTTCTGCCCAAAAGCAGAACCTGAAATAAATGCTTTTACAAGTAGTTTACTGGAAGTGATTCCAGGGATCATAAATGAAGGATAGAAATATGGTAGCCAATCACCATGAGAGCCCATTGTCCCCACCTCTTGGTATTCATACTCTTGTGTAGTCTCCTCCCACATTGCACCAGTTACTCTAGGTCACTGAGAGCACACAGCAGAAGTGGTGGTATGACCCTTCCAAAACTAGGTCATAAGACATAAGACATTTCTGCTTGCACTCTCCCTTGGCTTCTCTCTGGGATCACTCACTCTGGGGAAAGCCCTCTGTCATGAGGTGAGCACCAGTCCACATGGTAAAAAACTGAGTGCTCCTGCTCACAGCCACAGGAGTAAATTCAGAGGTGGATCCTCCAGCCCCAGTCAAGCCTTCTGATGAATATGACCCTAGCTGAGATTTGAACTACATGCTCATGAGAGACTTTGAGCTAGAACCACTCCATTGAAACTGCTTCTGATTTGTTGACCATGGAAACTGTGAGAATAAATACTTGTTGTTTTAAGTCACTAAGATTTGAGGCAATCTGTTACACAAAAATAGATAACTAACACAGGAAATCAACTGCGGGGAGGAGGGTAGGCAATATAAAGACCTGTTGGTGCTATGGTGAATTGATGCTCCACTCAGTAGGACCTTCCTAGAGTCTTATGAACTGTGTGTCAAGGGAAACGCATTTCTATCAGCCCCATTCTTCACTGGTCAAGCAAGCTCCATGGGTGTTAACTTTCCAGCCCTCCAGAATACATGTATGAATGCCAAGCAGATTCCCACAACTTTTTATGCCACACTGTGAGGCACATGACATGGCTTAAAGCAAGGTTGGCAGGTTTTGCCTGCGCAAACATTGTTGAAACCTGCCCTAAACCACAGCCTTCACAGCTGGAGTAGACAAAGAGTATTTGATATAACCACACACATCACAAGGCATTTCTTATGTTCTTCCTTTCTATAAAAAAACTATGCTACATGTGTCATTTTTAATGTGACAATTCTTTTTTGGTGTTTTTTAAAATATTGAAACTGAATGCATTCACCACAACTACCTTTTTATTTCATGTGACAAGTCAAAGTTTAATAGCTAATGTGCCTATCTATTATTTAATCCCATGTGAATTTAAAAATTAAATTAAATTAATGATAATTTGATTATTTTTTATTAAGAAAATTAGCTTTTCTTTCAATTTTCAATCCATTAGCTTAATAAAGGGTCATATAGTCTAATTGATAGAACTAAAAGAAATCAAAAAGATTTTGAGTCTTCACATTATTAATCCACATTTCTCAGGTCCCTTTGGAGGCTGACTGAGTAAAGTAAGAGAAATTTAGCACTTTGGAGGCCCATTATGAACTGAGATGAATCACCACTTCCTTCTGCACATCAGAAATTGCAGTTGAATTCAACTGTGAGAGATGTTGAAATGTTGGCATTTTTCTTTTAGTTTGAATATTGTGATAACTTTTTTGATTTATATAACATCTCAGAATTACTTTTCTACTTTTCCGAGGTCAACCTTCAATGTCTAATGGCATTATACCTGCTCCAAGGAAAACAAGACACTGATCAAAGTATTAAAGGGCAATCACACTTTGTGAATCTTTATTTTCTGAAATTGGATGGAGAAATCTGTTGGCAGAAACAGGCTTTAAAATAAAGGCAGTGACTCAACTTCTGAAGGAGAGCCAGGTTCTCAGGCTGCAGGGTGGTGGGGTGGGCAGAAAGAGAACTCATTTCAGGAGAGTACAGGAAGTTACTTAATGCTGCTTATGAGTCAGAAGAGAGTAGAATCAGTTATGATTGAACTCTCTTATCTAGTTACACCTATATGCAGATACTTTAATATATGTGTATAAAACATGTATATGTGTATTTTTATTCATCTGTGTTCTATGGTTTGCTTTGATAGGAACCCCCCACCCCCATCCTTCCTTCATTTTTGAATGCTGTAGTAATGAGTCACTGCCTCCTATTGCTTTGAAAGTAAGAACTTTCTAGGTCAGAGATTTTAAAAAGTATATATCACCCACCATTCCCCTTTATTCACTACCCTTAATGGGATCTTATATAAGTATATGTAGTTAAGAGAATGCTCAATTGGAAAGAGAAAAATAAAATATACATTCACAATATCTGCTATTGCACTTTAGACACTATTTTATTTAATCCACAAACAGGTATTATGCTTCACTCTGTAAAATGTGAAAATGGTTAACAGGGGCTTAGTCATCTTAAGAGACTTCTCCAATATAATCTTGGAAATGGCAAACTGGAATTGGAGCCAAGCTTTGCCCAATCACATGACCCATGGTCTTCCCACCACATCATACTTCCTCTAAGGCTTTGCAATCTCTCTATGCCGGAGTCTGACAGACTGGGCTGTCTGACTGAGGCATTGGACAGGTTACTACCTCCCTGTTTTATTTTTAATTTTGACACTAAAAAACTCTGAAAGCCAGCTTAGCTCCAACATCTTTTAATTTCATTTTATTTTACATCAAGAGCTCTCAGAGTCTAGCCACTGATAATAAAAACACTGAATAATATTCATAAACCATGTTTGGGACTACTAGATGTACCCCTATTCAGACATTAATTACTGCCCCATTTTTCAGAGACTTTTCCGTTTGTTTGGATTATTTAGAAATATTTTCTTTAAGTACACAGGTCTCAGAGAGTCTGCACTTCAGGCTCTCCTTTGTCATCAGGCTAGAATGTCTTGGGAAAATTAGGGAATTCTCCTAGATAAAACTATTCCTCTCATGGGAACAGAGAAAGATTTGGGGCCTATATCTCCCTCTTTCCACTCTTGGGAGAAAAGAGAAATTGGCAAACAGCTGGAGAAGGCAGAATAGCATCCTAACAATCTTACAGTCACCCCTGCACTTACAAATTTTACCATCTTAATTCTAAAAGGTGTTTCTGCGTGTAAAAGTTAGGTGATATTTCTGGCAGTTTCAAGATAAGTTATTTTGTTGGAGGTGGTCTTTGACATAGCAGTAGCAGAAAATATTTCCAGATACCATTACTATTTTAATAGGACTTTAAGATTTCTGCTTTCTTTCCTGGAAGAGAAAGAACCCAATTTATATGAGACACGAGGGTGACAAAAACCTTCTTGAAATTGTTGGTATGAAGAGATGTCTTAAAAAAATAATAATTCTGATCAACTCTATCTCTTTTGGTCCACTTCTTAATCCACATTAAAAAAAAAAGATCCATTTTTGAAAATCAAAGAAATAGAAAATGTGATCCACTGCCAATTTCTATTTGATAAGCCAGTGGACAAAGTTAAAAGGGCAAATGACAGTGAAGTAAAAATTAGTATAGGATAACTGAATGCAAAGTTTATTTCTTAAGCCTTGGTATTCCTAGCCTTGTTTGGACTGAAAAAAAAAATTAAGTAAGTATTAGATGTTGCATAAATTTTTGCTTTCAATTACTTTTCTCTCTTTGAAATTAGAAGCCAAAATTCAGGTTTCAGATTGTGAGGGAAATTTGTTTTAAAACATGTTAGAATCAGGGGTGTCTGGGTAGCTCAGTCAGTTAAGCAGTCTGACTTCAGCTAAGGTCATGATCTTGCAGATCGTGGGTTCAAGCCCCATGTCAGGCTCTGTGCTGATAGTGAGGAGTCTGCTTGGGATTCTCTCCCTCTCTCTCTCCCCTCCCTGACTTGAGCTTTCTCTCTCTCTGTCTCAAAATAAATAAACTTAAAAAGTTTTAAGACATACTGGAATCAAAGATAACTTTTTACTAAATAGATTTGGATAGATTCTAACAGTAAAAATCTCTTCTTTCCAAGTGAAATTGACACACCTGCTGAGATGACGGTAATTAAACTTCTAATTTGGTAAATGGATTCTTAAGAACTAAATTTGGTGTAACTACAGGAGGAATTAAATTGGCTTTCATGTTAAATTTGCCACTAAATAATTCTGTGGCATAAAGCAAAGGAATAACCAGAGAACCACAAAATAAAAAATAAATACGACCACTACTACAAATGCTACTAGTAACTACTACTATTAGTAATGATAATAACAGTTGATTATGCCCAACCATGTGTCAGACACTGGGGTAATGAAATATTGTTTCTTGGCAGTGTGGAGTCCATTTTCTTTCTACTTTTTGTGTTTTAATTTGTGCTTCTGCAGATATTTACAAGTTAGTCTGATGTTCTCAATAGTGGCATATGACTGGTGAGTAACATTTTGCAATACTAATTCAACACTAATATTTTACGCTGGCCAGTAGCAGAATATTGAACTCTAAAATTTTTTTTAATATACAAAAATTTTATTGTATTTTCAAATAACCAAATAAAAAGTGAATCCTGATATAAATAATTTTGACATAAGTATTTGATAGTCATTAATTTTATTTTGCATTTTAATTTTCATGGTTATGAATATTTAAAAGAAAATAAAAACATTAATGAAAAATAATTTTAATGTTTAAATTTTTTACATTTACTATAATTTATATTTGTATAAAATATATTAAAATTTTGTATACTTTGAATATAATTATATTAATTTTTTAATCATTTAGATCAGTAGAATACAAATTATGGAGAAATTTTGATAACAATAACATTATTAGTAGCTTTACTGAACGAGGCCAAAAAGTTTGGAATTAATATAAAATAACTTATAAGTTATGTATATATACACATTTTATTACACATCCAAATATTATCAAAGTAACACTCATATATGAGTAATCATGATATCAATATCTTTGATATTTTGCCAAAACTATAGCTTTATGTATACTTTTCAGTTTGTTGTTATAAAGACATATTTGTTAGGGTAGGAATATAGAACTCACTTTATTTGGTTGTTACCATTATTTTTAACTTCTGAATATTTAGACTTATAGTAAATTGATCTCCATGTGTACTCTTGCCCTGGGTCCTGCAAATATTAAGGGTAGGTCTGGGGAGATGCACTTCCACGTCAGTAACATTCTACAAATTCCCGACCCTAGTGATGGACTGATTCAGAGATCTAGCCTTGACTCCTTTATTTTACAGATGGAATAACCAACCATGATGATTGGCTACAAGCCTATGCCAAACCATAACACTGTCTGCAGAGGACCAGGAAATGGACCCTTCTCTCTCCAAAAGCAGGCAGAGTGGCACGTTCCTTGTGCAAGCTGGAGGACTCCCAAGTCCTCTGTTACAAAAAGCTCATTCATCTGAAACTTAAAGTGTGGGCCCCAATAGCCAATTGTATGAGGTTAACTTATTCATGAGGCTGGCAGGCAGTTCATGTCAGCAGCGAGTCCCTGAACAAGAGCCCTCTCCAGTTGTCAGCTATCTGTCTAATCTATGTATCTTTTAACAAAGCATTGTGTTTTTATGTGTATCAGTAAAGGCTAATTCTAGAAAGGTCAGTTATAAGGAGGCTTAAACCCACCTCAGGAATAGTGCAATATCCTGGGGCTAGAAGCAGCAAAATTGGTCCCAGTGAGAGATGGTGACCAGGACCCAGAGAGAGACTAAAGTGGAGATGGCTTCCTGAGAGGAGCAGTGGCCTTTGGTGGAGGGACTAGGCCACAATGGCCTCACGAGGAAAAATGTAGGAGAATGATTTCCTAACCACATTTGTCTATTTTCCTCTCATCTCTGACAGGGGCTCCCCATTGTTCAAACCTAGCTGGAAGTCAGGGGATACAGAAAACCTGAACATGTACTCCTTTCCAGTCAGCCTCTGGGGCAAAGAGCAGGTAAAAAGGGGGTGGAAATGGATTTGTATGGGTAAATGGATGATACTCAGCACAGCAAGTGAGAGTTTTTATCATATATTTTGGATCTTTTTATTGTCTTGACAACGAAGAAGCAGTGAATGGAGGGACGAGTACATTCATGCCTGGGCAAGAAAGGCCCCTGTTCAGGTCTTGCACTTCAGGAGGCCCTAGGCTTTGGAATATCTTCCTCAATTTCTAAGACCCTTCTGGTGCCTGAGACCAGCTGAAGCCAGCAGAGCCACCTGGGCAGGGTGCTCTGAATGTATACTGAGACTTGTGTGACCCTGGTTTTTGTTTCTTCAAACAAGAGCACTCCCTGGTGCTCTATCCCCCAAACAAGGGGCTCTGGGACTTGTGCCATGGTATTGTCCCCTATATTCCTGACCAGGCCCTAGTTCCAGGAGGGTGGCCAGACAAATGTTTTGTCCTATGGACTAGTGTATTTCTTTTATGGGATACTATGAAATTGGCCATCAGCATGATAGTGACACAGTGACTTGATGTGACTCTCAGGTCAGACACACGATCAGTTCAAGACTCTGATCGACTGCTGACCCTTGGTCTCAAGCTTCAGGTGTGGGCTGAGCATGGCTCTCACCTGTCCACCTTTCAGCCAGGGTGTCATCTCTTCTATAAAACTCGAAGGTGGCAGTTCATGGCAGAAAATGTACTTTAGCCTGTGTACCCCCTCTGGTGTCCAGGCCCATCTCCTCTGCAGGCTCCCTGCCATATATTGGTCAGTGTCCCAGAGCCGGCCACACCTATCTGTCTCAATGTGTTCAAGGCCAATGTGCTGTGATACCAGAAGGCCCTTCATTCCATGTTCTCTCTTGCCTCTGATTAATATTATGATGTTGTACTCTCAGATCTTTCTCAGACCATGCCAGATAAGGGTGGACAGTCCTTGCACAATGGGACTATTCTTCTTATTTTATTCACTGGTCTCTTGCCTGTCCTTCTCACTGGCACCAATGTGTGGAAGACAAGGGTGCAAGTGACCTTGAAGGAGAGGACATTCTAAGAATACAACGATTATGGCCTAACGAGTTCAAGAGAAGATTTACTTGGAAGATATGTAGTTCTATAGTTAAGGCACAAAGTTGTAGCTGGTAAATTTAATGTCACTATAAAACTAAAAATTAACTATTTTTCTCATTTTCCTGCATAGATGGAGGAAAACTTTTATTTGTGGACTCCTTTGATAAAATACAGACAAACTTTCTGAGGGTCATTGGAAGCCAGCACTCATGGGCAGCATGATAGATCACACAGTGTCAAAAGTAATGATGTAACCAGCTTTAAATAAATGTTATTGGACAATTGCAGGGGCAAGAAGAGCTGTATTTTTTTTCCAGATGAGCAGGTTTCAAAGATCCATAGCATTTTGAGTTATAACAGCATTGCTACCATTTGCTTGTGGTGAGATGTCAAATTACCCAGAAGCCACATGTTTGTCAGTAAAGAACATGAAAAGGTGATTCCTGAATATGAACAGGAAGAGATGGTGCTTGGACACCACAGATAATCTCCACTAAACTGATTACACAATAAACAAATACGTAAGTACCTCTTCTCTATCCATTATTCTAAATCCTCCTCAATAAAACACTATACTCCCCATGGGGCCATAAATCTGATCATGGATTTTAAAAAAAATTATGTTTATTTAATTTTGAGAGAGAGAGAGAGAGAGAGCAGGGGAGGGGCAGAAAGAGAGAGGGAGACACAGAATCTGAAGCAGACTCCAGGCTCTCAGCTGTCAACACAGAGTCCTACTTGGGGCACAAACTCACAAACTGTGAGATCGTGACCTGGGCCAAAGTCAGACCTGAGCCACCCAGGCGCCCCAATCTGATAACACATTTTTAATCGAAATGTTAATATAAACAGGGGATCCACAAAAATTGTTTGCCTGAGGCTTACACACCTAAAAGGCGCTCTGGAAGATGCAGTAAATAGCTTCCTCCCTTCGTGTCCAGGAACAGGACAAGGCTAATGCTGACTGCAGAAGGAGTCTGACGGTGATGTTAATGAGAAGATCGCTGGTGCAGAAGTTAGAAACTTGAGTTCAAGTGTGGATTTACTCCTTACTAGCTGTGTGGGTTTTTTTTTAAGTGAACTTGGCATCACAACTCCTCAGCTTCCTCATATATAAACTGTAACTAACATATGAGCCATACTTATCAAATAGGTTTATTGTACTGATAAAAGAAATTTGTGTTTTTGAACAAAATTTTAACTTTAAAGTGATTTTAATAGATATTTTGCAATAGCAAGTTTTGTATAAAAACAATAAAATATATTTTTTTAAATTTTATTTTAGGGGCGCCTGGGTGGCTCAGTCAGCTAAGCGTCTGACTTCAGCTCAGGTCACCATCTCACAGTTCGTGGATTCGAGCCCCCCGTCGGGCTTTGTGCTGGCAGCTCAGAGCCTGGAGCCTGTTTCAGATTCTGTGTCTCCCTCTCTCTCTGACCCTCCCCCGTTCATGCTCTATCTCTCTGTCTCAAAAATAAATAAACGTTAAAAAAAATTTTTTTTAAATAAATTTTATTTATTTATTTATTTATTTATTTATTTATGTTTATTTATTTCTGAGACAGAGAGACAGAGCATGAGCGGGGGAGGGTCAGAGAGAGAGGGAGACACAGAATCAGAAGCAGGCTCCAGGCTCTGAGCTGTCAGCACAGAGCCCAACACGGGGCTCGAACTCCCGAACCCTGAGATCATGACCTGAGCCGAAGTTGGTCGCTCAACCGACTGAGCCACCCAGGCTCCCCAATAAAAATATTTTTTACCTTAAAAGAGGCTCAATAACAATCACATTTGGTGTATTTTATTCTTATTAGACAGTGCAAAGAGTCTCTTCAAGGTTACCTTTTCCTTTTAGTGGTTCAAAGCAGCATTAATTAGGTCTCTGTATGTAATGGAATCAGTCAAATTGCATTAAAAATATTAAAAAGCCATTTTCCCTCAAAGGCTATTTGATTTGGGCTTTCCAAATTACTGACAATTTCACTGCTCTGTGTTTTCAGCAAAGCTCTACACTTAAGGCTGAGATATGCACTGAAATTCCCCACTCCCCCACCCCCCCAGGATACCAAGAACTCCATGAGGTTCCTTTGGTGTTATTTGTGTTATGATTTTAATTATTTCTTGACATTTCAGAAATGAAAGCTTTGGCCTCCACACCCTTTGACTTCAAAAGATGGAATTCATTAGGCCAATAAGCGAGCCAAGGGACTGAGGGTCCCTTATACTCCTGCCGGTATTCAATTCCCTTTTAGCCTGGGGTCTCTTACCAAGGAGAAGATGCAGTACTGTGGTCTAAATAAAAAGTCAAGTGGAGAAAAGACTGGGATCCATTTACAGCTCTTCATTGTAAAGTATTTCAAAAGATTGAAGTCCACAGTCCATTGGCCATTGTAGAGCGAGAATGCCTTACCTTCTTTGAACAAGTTTATCTGGTGTAGATGTCATGTTAAAAATCATAAACATACAACCATGAACTCTGGAAGGGAAGTCATGGTGGTATTGGTTTTGAAGGTCTAAACAACTTACCCCTACATTGCTATGTATTGTGAAATTGGCATTGATGCAAGAGGGGCCGTGTACCACCACAGTATTATAGGTGTAAACAAACACACTACTGTGGTTAACCAGTAGAAATGAAGTTCTCTCTGTTTCTGACCTTAGCCAGAACATTATTAGAAGGTTGTGCAATAGACTCATTTGGAGATATGATAACCGAAAAGAAGAAACCCAAGAATTCATAAGTCAAAAGTAACTATAAGGTTAGAAAGACCCTTTGATGAATGTCTGAAGTTCTACTTTGGGTTAATGGAGAAGTGTGAAGGATTTAATAATAACTTTCAAATAATAGAAAATTTTAAATAGGAGGCAATGAATTTCTTTCTTATCTTCTTGATAGGCCTTCATGACTTTGCTTGAATTTTTCTTTTCATCCTCTCCCCCACTCTCTATTCTTTGCAACCTCAAAAACAGTTCCTTCTTAACTCTAAACTTGGATTTAAAATTTATAACAGATTTAACTCACCACCAAGGAGCACTTAGGGCCTTACTACTGCATCACCAAAATCTGTAATCTCTTTATTCACTCAACCCACCCTTTAATCCCTGCTTCCTCTAGTTCACCTTCCTTCTTAATATGACTCCCACGCCAGTTATCTTCCCACTGGACTTCCAGGCCCAGCTGGCTTTCCAGTCTCTGTATCTCTCCTCTCCTCATAGTTGATGTTTAATCCCTGCCTGCAGACAGTCCTAGCTGAACCTCAGATCTTCCACACCAACTTATCCAGTGAGTAACAACTTAGTCAAAGCTTTCTTCCAAAAACCTCTTCTTCTTTCCTAACTATCACTAACTGTAGTTCAGGTTATGTCAAACCTTTTCTTGCAGCAAGAATCAGCATACAAGGGTGGTTAAAATCTTTGTGCTCTGAATTTAGACAGTGTGGGTCTGAATTTTAGTTGGCCTCTTGCTACATTGTGGCCTGGAACAAATTACTTAATCTCTTTAAATCTCTCTGAACTATGGTTGGGCTTCTTCAGTTGTTTGGGCTCCCTTCAAAGCTCTAGGAGGAGGAACTTTAGAAATATGTTTACTTAGTCATATCTTTTTGAAGTTTTGCAAATATAAGGTATTTTTGCTGTCTTCCTCTTTTGTAATTCCCCTCATTTTATGGCATTTGGAGTGGCCACAGACATTTTTGGGATCCAGCTACAGGGAAGTTCGGTTGTTGATACATTTAAGTTGAGTATAGAAAGATATATGTATGTGTTTCATAATCATTTTGTCATATGTGATTAAATTTTGCTTGCTTTCCCCAATAGAAATGGCTTCCAGGAATATTCCTACTGCCCCACATGGCAACTCATCAGGTATTAGGAAATGCAGAACAGGGCCAGTGGTGATGGCAAAATCCAAATACATCCTATAGAGAGTGACATCAGAAGTACATGTATGCAGGAGGAAAATCAAGATCTTAAATGTACAAAACTAGAAGATAGTTTACATAAAACTCTTCCAATCAGATGTGTAAAATTGTAATTAGAGGCTTCAGATCCCATAGAGAGCTATTCAAAATGGAAGGTATTCCCTGTCAGGAACATTTTAAGTAATGCAGTAAATACAAATATCAATGTACCATATGCTTTTTGCCTGATTTTGATAAAAATCATGCAAGATAGATCTTTCCAGAATTCCTATGTTTGTAGGACACAAACCAATAAATAGTAGCAGTATTAATACGAGCAACAATTATATCTGTGATAAATATAAAAGAAATTTGATAAAGCCGTACCCAAACTTGACAATGATCTTAAAAAGTTGTATAACCAAGATCAGTTGTCAATTTAACAAATAATGACACTATCAATAATAAGTAATGAGGTTTAAAAAGACTTTTCTAAACAAGCAGTTGTAAAAGAAACAACAAATTTTGACCAATCACGCCAGAGGAAATTTTCTATTTTCTCTGTATCAGTTATTTATTGCCTTAAAATGTTGTGTACGAACTGCAAAATCTCAGTAGCATTCCACAATAAGCATAATTGTACATGAGACTGGAAGAAGATGGGGGTTGACCGGATGGTTCTCTTGAGTTTGGCTTGGTTTCCTCATATGCAGCTGGCTGCATACTGATCTAGACTGGCTTCAGCTGTGACAACCACAGTGACTAGGCTTCACTCCACATGTCTTTCATCCTCCAGCAGGGGAGTCTAAGTGTGTTCTCATTACAAAGGCAAAGGTGCAAGACAGAGAAGGCCGAATTGTGCAAGCGCTTTTTAAGTCTTTATTTGCTTCCAATTTGCTAACAACTCACTGACCAAATCAAGTTATATGGTTAAGCCCAAAGTAAAAATGGTAGGGCACTGCAAAATTATGCAACAAATGCGAGGATATAGGCAGGGGTGAAGATTCAGGCAATTTCTGAAATTTAATGCATTATTTAGATAACAACAATATAAATCTGCTTCAAATTTTGGTAACATGCTGGTTACATAGAGTCACAGGAGAAAATGAATATATGCAAGATATTTTAAAATTAGGGTTTAGAAATAATATACATTCACTTTTAAACATCAAACATTACACAAATTGCCCCCTTCTTGCCCCTTATTTACCATCAAAATGTCTATCCTGTTTTATTTATTGTATTATTTACAGTCTTACCTTTAAACTGAAGAGGCAGTGTATGTGTAGAGGAGTTTGAGGGTTATCCAGATATTACCGTAGTATTATTATCTAAACTTTATTTCATAATTAGTTGTTAGCATCATGGTGGCAATTATTTTTCATTCCTTACCATAATAATACCATCATAGCAGAAAGCAGAATTAAATAAAAGGCAGAAGGTGGAAATGAACGGGTGCATTGGTTTGTTAGGGCTGGGGATGTTTGGAAAAGTGCGGGGCTCCACAAGCACCCAGAATGTGGCATGATGTCACTGGACACAGACAAAGGGTAACTGGGAGGGCGCTGAGCACTAAAGCCACCGCCATCCTCACTCCAGGACCTGAGGTTTGAGGCACCCACCAGCACCGAGGAAATCACCAGAGGCAGCTCTCTTTCTTATCAGCATGTAACCAATTAACTCCAATAACTCTCCATTTGAATCCAGCCTTTTCTAAGCTGGTCTCCATGCTGCAACCACAGTGGTGTTGTTTTTGTTTTTTTAAAGCACAAGTATGATTATATTACTTCCTGATTTAGCTTCCAAATGGAAACTCTTGTGTACCCCATGATCAAACAGTTGTCCTCATATCTACTCTCATCTCTTAGCACGCCTCATTCTATTTTAAAAACCAAAGATGACCAACCAAACGAGGAATAAAAAGAGCTTTTCATTCCCTGATGGTACTGCAATGTCTCTTGCTTTTGATCATATAGACACCGTATATCCTCTATATAAGAAAGCTCCCTTCCGGCCCTTTCTATTCTTCCTTCAGGGCTGGATTCAGATTGCACTTTTTCCAGAAAGTCCTTGTAAAAGCCAGCCATCCTCAAAACTGGCTTAGTGTCTGTTCTCTGGGAGGACAGTCGAATACCTCTGTATTCAACTCCATTATAGCTTTTATCACTCTGCGCCAAAATTGTCTATATATGTGTCTTTCTCTTCTAGATACAGGATTACTGTGGCCAGAGATTGTGCCCTGTTTAGGGTGGTAGCCCAAGTGCCTAGCACAGTGCCTGACACAGAAGGACCAATACTTGTGTTTAATCTGTGGACCATCACAGAAAAATAGGGATAGTTGAATAGTTATATTGCTGTTACCAGAGACTTTCTGAATGTATTCAGAAGAATCAGCACTACCTTCAACTCTTCTTGCTTAGTTATCCGTTCTTTCAGTGTAGCAAAGTGAGGACAAAATGCCTCCAATGTTCTAAAGATAAAGGAACAGACATTGTGCCTTTCTCATGCCCGAAGACACAGTGAGTCATAACAGGATGCTAATGTTTGCTGGAAACATCATCTCTCTCTTCTGTTAGGTCCACCGTCATTCACAATCAGCTGTGTCATCTCCAGATGTGTTCTTTTGCTATAAATCATCAATATATAGCTTGAGCTGGGAAGCACATTCATACTGTTGGACCACCTGTTACCAGAACAGATCACGTTCAGGCAGTTCTTTGTGGCTGATCTCAGTGTTTGTTTAGATCCAGACTTTAAGTAATTAAGATATTAGAACCTGTGTGTGTGTGTGTGTGTGTGTGTGTGTGTGAGAGAGAGAGAGAGAGAGAGAGAGAGGGAGAGAGAAAGAACATGCAAAGAGGGAAAAATAACCGAAAATAATATGCTTTCTATTATAACAATACAAAAACATCTGTTGCCTTGAATCTATTTTTTTAAATGTTTAATTATTTTTGAGAGAGAGAGAGACAGAGTGCGAGTGAGGAAGGGGCAGAGAGAGACACACACACACAGAATCTGAAGCAGGCTCCAGGCTTTGAGCTGTCAGCACAGAGCCTGACACGGGGCTCAAACTCATGAACTGTGAGATCATGACCTGAGCTGAAGTCGGACGCTCAACTGACTAAGCCACCCAGGTGTCCCATGTTGCCTTGAATTTAGACTTAGGTAATATCTTGTATCTTCCCCTCCCCCCCTTTTTTTTTTCTCTGTAGCAAACCACCCAAAGACACGATGGCTTAAAACAGCAGCAACATGTATTTGCTCACTTGTATTTGGACAAGGCTCAGGGGGCACAACTTGTATCTGATTTACTCTCTCCTGCATTTTGAAGCTGGAGTGACTTCAAGGCTGAGGGGTCAAGTCATATGAAGATTTGCTGACCCAAACATCTGGCAGTTATGGGGTGGGTACACCAACATGTGGCCCCTGTATGTGGCAGCTTGGCGTCCTCACAGAATGATGGATGTTTTCCAAGGGCAAGCATCCAGACAGAGGGATAGAGATCCAGAGCAAAAGCCAGAGAGAGGCCAAAGCTATAACTCTTTTCTGAAAAAGGTTACCTTGGAAGTCTCACAGTGTCACTTCAAAATAATTTTTTTAATATGTAATATACAAATATCAATCTAATGACTTTGCTAATAATCATTTTTTTCCTTAAATTTTATGCTTCTATGTAGCTTGATATGTTTCTATATAAAATAAAATTTCCTATTATTAATATTTTTAGGTCACAAGGAAATATATCTCAATTTGTTCCTTATTTTATATATATAAATGCATATGTACATACATACTTACATTTTATATATTTGTAAAAGGACATCACTACTTCCTTTTATATGTATAAATACTATATATACTTACATTTATATATGTATATGTATATATATATATATATAAGGATATCACATATAAAAGGACATATATATAAAAGGACATCAAATCCTATATTTACTTACATTTATATATATTTATATATATATTTTATATATATATATGTATATATATATATACACACACACATATATATTTAAAAGGACATCAAGTCCATTACCAAGATGATTACTTATGACCTTACTTGAAGATTATTTTGCCAGGGACATGAGGCAGGAATTACTTCATCATTCAATAATATTTAGCATATCTACTAAAATTTTGGATTCCTCCCCTTTTAGACCAAAGCATGTTTTAATTCATCTCAGAGTCCAAGAGACAAAGACAAGCCTAAAGGGTTTTACAGCCCTTTTATTTCCTCTAAAATATCATTCTAAGTAATATTTACATAATGCCAGTATTTGTTCCATTCCTCTTCCTATAAGTAAAATTACTCTGGCAAGAGGCACACAGATCTTATACTTTGCTTAAAAACAATGAATGTAAAGTCTTTTTGCCACATCTGCCTCCCATGAGGAGAAACCAGTGTAAATATATATATATGTATATGTGTGTATATACACATATATATACATATAGACACATACACACACATATAAATGTGTGTGTGTGTGTGTGTGTGTGTGTGTGTGTGTATACAGAAAAATCTCCTATTTCTTCTATTTCTTTGGAGAATCTCGACTAATTGAAATGGAAACTTATCTTTTTGTACCTAACACTCATGATGATGAGTGATGTTGATCATCTCATATGTCTCTTAGTCATCTGGATGTCTTCTTTGGAAAAGTGTCTATTCATGTCTTTTGCCCATTTCTTTGCTGGATTATTTGTTTTTGGGGTGTTGAGTTTGATAAGTTCTTTGTAGATTTTGTATACTAACCATTTATCTGATATGTCATTTACAAATATCTTCTCCCATCCTGTCGGTTGCCTTTTAGCTTTGTTGATTGTTTCCTTTGCTGTGAAGAAGCTTTTTATCTTGATGAGGTCCCGATAGTTTATTTTTGCTTTTGTTTCCCTTGTTTCCAGAGGCAAGTAGTAAGAAGTCTAGTAAGAAGCTGCTGTGGTCAATGTCAAAGAGGTTGTTGCCTGTTTTCTCCTCTATTATTTTGATGGCTTCCTGTCTTACATTTAGGTCTTTCATCAATTTTGAATTTATTTTTATGTAAGGTGTAAGAAAGTGGTTCAGATTCATTCTTCTTCATGTTGCTGTCCACTTTTCCCAAAGCCATTTGCTGAAGAGACTTTTTCTTTTTTCCATTGGATGTTCTTTCCTGCTTTGTCAAAGATTAGATGGCCGTACATTTGTGGGCCCACTTCTGGGTTCTCTATTCTGTTCCATTGACTGTGTATCTGTTTTTGTGCTGGTACCATACTATCTTGATGATTACATTTTTTAAATTCAGCTTGAAGTCCAAAATTATGATGCCTCCAGCTTTTTTTTTTTTTTTCAACATTACTTTGGCCATTCAGAGTCCTTCGATTCCATATAAACTCTAGAATTGTTTGTTCTAGCTCTGTGAAGAATTCTGGTGTTATTTTGATTGGGATTACATTGAATGTGTAGAAATGCCATGTATTTTTTTGAAAAAGTTTATCTTTAAATCGGTTATAAACAAAAACACACCTATTACAAAAGATAAGAGAAATAAAGATAGAAAAATGACATATATTACAGTGTATGTCCTTCTGGTCTTTTTTTAAACTCATAGTTATATGTGTACTTCTAATCCTATTGTATTCAAAAGTATATACCTTATTTTTAAAATTTAAGTTGTAACGCAGGTATTGCTATGTTAGCTCAAATTATTTGAAACGTGATTTAAAGAGCTGCATAAAACTTTACTTACTGTCAATATTCTTGTTTCCTAAGCCATTGTCCTTTTTTTCCAATATTTAGATTGTTTTAAACATTTGACTACTTTTGGGGCACCTGGGTGGCTCAGTTGGTTAAGCATCGAACTCTTGGTTTTGGCTTAGGCCACGATCTCTTGGCTTCGTGGGTTCAAGCCCCACATTGGCTCTGTGCTGGCAGCGCTGAGCCTGCTTGGGATTTGCCCTCTCTCGCTCTCTCTCTCTGCTCCTCTCCCACTCATGCTGTCTCTGTCTCTCTCGAAATAAATAAATAAACTTAAAAAATAATTTAAAAATTTTACTACTCTTATTAATGTACAAGTTAGTGTCAATGAACATCTTCATGCACAGTACTCTTTTCCCCTTATGGTATATTTCCTTCCTGAAATCCCTAAAAGTTAAATACCAGGTCAAACATTTTGAAGGATTTTGATATTCTTCTTATTATTAACTATGTTTATTTGTTTGGGGAAGGAGTGCACACAAGCATGTGAGTGGGGTAGGGGCAGGAGTGAGCGGATCCCAAGCAGGCTCTGTGCTGTCAGTGCAGAGCCCAACATAGGGCTCAATTTCAGAAACAGTAATATGATGACCTAAGCTGAAATCAAGGATTGGAAACTTAACTGACAAAGCCACCCAGGTGCCCAGTAGACTTCTTATATTTTTAATTTGTCCCTACCCTCCAAAAAAGTGTTGAACATTCACATCTATTTTACCTTGAATAATTTACCCACCTTGAGCATTATTTTTCCAAAGAAAAATTAGTATTGTCTTAGCTTGAATTTTTTTTATTGCAAGTGAGATCAAACATCTTTCTGTTGTTATTCTAACCAGTTATATTTCCTATCCTACAGCAGTGCTCAACTTTTTAGTTTCAGGATCCTTTACCTCTTAAAAATATTGAGGACCTTAAAATTTTTGCTTATGTGGGTCATATCTTTTGATAAGTCACTATATCAGAAATTGAAACTGAGAAGTTTTAAAACATGTACTTATTAATTCACTGAAAAAATAAATCTATTACATATTATCACATATAACATTTTAATGAAAGATAATAATTTCCAAAACAAAAAACATTTTGATAAGAGTGGCATTATTTTACATTTTTTACAAATATTTCTAATGTCAGACTGATTAGAAGACAACTGAATTCTCAAACTTGCTTTGTTAATTAATCAGTCACAATATGTTGCTTTGGTTGAATTATATGAAGAAAATTCAGTCTCCCACTGATATGTTCACTTGACCTTTGAAATTTATGGGCTTGAACTGTGTGGGTCTGTTTATACACAAATTTTTTACACTCCAGTACTCTAAGTGTAATTTCTTTTCTTTATGACTTACTTAATATTATTTTCTTTTCCCTAGTTTCCTTATTGTAAAAACACAATATATAATGAATATATACATACAAAATATCTGTTAATCAACTATGTTACCAGTAAATCTGTCGGTCAATTAGTAGGCTATTAGTAGTTTCATTTGAGGGGAGTCAAAAATTATGTATGGATTTAGAACTTCAGTGGGGTTCAGGGTCCCTAACCTTCACATTGTTTATGGGTCTACTCTACTTGGTAAAGGAGGTATATTTCTCTTTTCTGAGAAAATGGAGGCATTCTTTTTTGATAATACACCAGACCTTGACAAGTGGCTATTTCTTGAGGATTACTTGCAAAACATAATCTGAAACCATATCAATGAAGCTTTAGTGTTCTTTTCATTAAAATCCATTGATGTTTCTAGTCTTTGGATAGATTTTTTTTACTAATATTTAAAAATATTAGTTCACTGAGTACTGCAAATCTTCCAAATGTTCTCATATTTTATTACAAAATGTCAAAAACTCGTTAATATTGCCACCAACATCGTCAGAAAAGTCTTGAAGAAATGGAAAGATACCAAGTTCACAACGGTAGTTATATATTTTCCAGTATTCTAATTTTCACCTGAAATCTCAGATTTCATTATTGGCATGTGACAGGCTCACTTCCTTCGGTTTCAAAAAAATAAATAAATAAATAAAAGTCTGCCAAATACCTAAGTATGGGTAGCTATAATTTGCCTGTCATTTCTTTCAAGTAAAAATCTTTCATGAAAAAAAAAAATGGCTGGTATAGCTTGCAGTTTCTACAATGACAAAGTGCTTCCCTGAGACACTATTTTACTTTGGTACTCACCAGAAGTGCTTTGTTCTACTTGCCATTTTGTCTGACAGAAAATTAACAATATGTGTCCTCAGAGATTAAGATTTAATAAGACTCATAACATCACTTTTACTGCTTCATCAAGGACATTTTTCAGTAAAATTGGCCTTTTTGTTTTGTTTTATTTTGTTTCATTCCGTTTACTCTGAGTGCATAGCAGTGAAAAATGCAATGATTACTACTTTGGTGCCATTGTCTTGCTTCATGCTAAGGCATTGTTTACCCACCATTACTTTGTACACTGTCAACATAGAGTGTCTTGGGGACTTCTGCAGGTCTGAAGACAACACAGTAGACAACACTACTACTAAAGCGAACTTTTTATTCACATCCTTTTCTCATTTGCCCCTCAGAGGCTTCTTGGGTATAGATGGCTTCATTGAACCTTTTGCTATAACATTTGCTATCAAAATTGTTTGTTTTCATATTAGAATTTTGGCCATGTTCTTATTTTGTATGCACAGATTTTTAAGCATTTATAAACTCCTGTACACTGATATTTTTTGTGTGTAATGTTATTTATTGTTTTCTTTTTTTATTTGAATTTTTATTGATATAATTGTAGATTCACATGCAGCTGTAAGAAGTAATACACAGAGATCCAGGTGCCTTTTACCAAGTTTTCTCCCAATGGTACCATTGAGCAAAACAAAACAAAAAAAATTACAAAAAAATAGTACAATATTTCAACCATGATACCGATATTGATATAATGCATTGGTTTTATTCAGATTTCCCAGTTTTATTTGTATTCATTTGTGTGTATGAAATGTATGCATTTCCTTCTTCTACATGATTTTTTCACAATCTTTTGCCCTTTGCCTCCCTTCTTTCCCTATCCCTAACCTCTGAAAATCACTAATCTGTTTTATATTTCTGAAATTTTCTCAAAATTGTTACATAAATGGAACCATAAAGCATATAACTTTTTGGAATTGGCTTTCTTTCACTCAAAATATTTCTTTAAAGATCCTTCCAAGTGATTCTGTGTACCAGTATTCAATTCTTTTTTATTGCTGAGTAGTGGTCCATGGTAAGTACATGCCACATTAAGGGGTATCTAAACTGTTAGCCAGTCACCCATTAAGGGGTATCTGGACTGTTTACAGGTTTTGGCTATTACAAATAAAGTGGTGGTGAACATTTGTATACGGTATTTTATTTACATACACGTTCTTATTTCTTTCAGATAAATACCCAAGAGTGTAGTTATTGGGTCCTATGGTAGTTGCATGTTTAATTTAGTTTGTGTGTCTGTGTGTGGTAAAAGATATATAGCATGAAATTTGCACTTTAAACCATTTTACATTAAGTATGTTCACATTATTGTGTAACAATTGACAACCTCCAGAATATTTTCCTCATCCAAAACTGAAACTCTTTATTCATTAAACAATAATGTTCCATTACTCCCCATCCCCAGGCCACTGTATAACCACTATTCTACTTTCTGTCTATAAATTGACCATTCTGGAAACCTCATATGAGTGAAATCATAAAATATTTGTTCTTTTGTGTCAGACTCATTTAACTCAGCATGTTTTCAAGGTTTACACATGTTGTAGCATCTGTCAGAATCTCTTTCCTTTTAAGGCTGAATAATATTTCATTGTATGTACATACCACATTTTATCTATTTATCCCTAGATGGACACTTGGGTTGCCTCTACATTTTGGCTATTGTGAATAATGTTGCTCTAACGTGGGTGTACAAATATCTCTTTAAGTTCTTGATTTCAGTTCTTTTGGGTATATACCCAGAAATGAAATTTCTGGATCCTATGATAATTCAGTGTTTCATTTTTTGAGGAAGCACCATACTGTTTGCCACAGTGGCTATACAATTTTATATTCCCACAGGGTTCCAACTTCTCCATATCCTCACCAACTCTTATTTTCTGCTTTTTTTTTCCTTTAATAATAGCCATCTTAATGGGGGTGCATATTTAGTTCTATTTGAAACTTCCAAACTGTTTTCCAGAGTGACTGTACCATTTTACATTCCTACCAGCAGTGTATGACTGATTCAGGTTCTCTGCACTGTCTTCAACATTTGGTATTGTCATTATTTTTTAATTACAGGAATTGTGATAGATGCATAATGGTAACTCATTGTGGTTTTAATTTGCATTTCTTGAATGGTTAATTATGTTGAACATCTTTTCATTTGCAATCTGTATATTCTCTTTGATGACATGTCTCTTCATGTCTTTTGTCTATTTTCTCTTTTTTTATTTTCAAAGGCCTATTTTATTTTATTTTATTTTATTTATTTTTAATTTAAATCCAAGTTAGTTAACATATAGTGTAATAATAATTTCAGGAATAGCATTTAGTGATTCATCACTTTCATATAACACCCAGTGCTCATCTCAACAAGTGTCCTCCTTAATACCCCTTGCTCATTTAGCCCATCCCCCCGACCCAACACCTCTCCAGCAACCCTCAGTTTGTTCTTTGTATATAAGAGTCTTTTATGGTGTGTTTCCCTCTCTGTTTTTATATTATTTTTGTTTCCCTTCCCTTATGTTGATCTGTTTTGTATCTTAAATTCCACATATGAGTGAAATCATATTATATTTGTCTTTCTCTGACTGACTTATTTCACTTAGCATAACACACTCTAGTTCCACCCATGTTGTTACTAAAGGCAATATTTCATTCTTTTTGATGGCCGAGGAATACAATATTCCATTGTATATATGTACCACATCTTATTTATCCATTCATCAGTCAATGGATATTTGGGATCTTTCCATACTTTGGCTATTGTCAATAGTGATACCATAAACATTGGGGTGCATGTGCCCTATGAATAGGCACTCCTGTATCTTTGGATAAATACCTAGTAGTACAATTGCTGGGCCATAGGGCAGTTCTATTTTTAATTTTTTGAGGAACCTCCATACTGTTTTCTAGAGTTGCTGCACAAGTTTGCATTCCCACCAACAGTGTAAGAGGGTTCCTCTTTCTCTACATTCTTACCAACATCTGTTGTTCCCTGAGTTGTTAATTTTAACCACTCTGACTGGTGTGAGGTGGTATCTCATTGTGGTTTTGATTTGTATTTCCATGATAATGAGTGATGTTGAACACTTTTTCATGTGTCTGTTAGCCATCTGGATGTCTTCTTTGGAAAAGTGTCTATTCATGTCTTTTGCCCATTTCTTCACTGGATTATTTGGGTTTCTTTAGGTGTTGAGTTTGATAAGTTCTTTATAGATTTTGGATACTAAACCTTTATCTAATATGTAATTTTCAAATATCTTCTTCCATTCCATCCATTGCCTTTTAGTTTTGCTGATTGTTTTCTTTGTTGTGCAGAAGATTTTTATCTTGATGAGTAGTTCATTTTTGCTTTTGTTTCCCTTGCCTCTGGAGACATGTCAAGTAAGAAGTTGCTCCAGCTAAGGTCAAAGAGGTCGTTGCTTGTTTTCTCCTCTAGGATTTTGGTGTCTTCCTGTCTTATGTTTAGGTCTTTCATCCATTTTGAGTTTATTTTTGGGTATGGTGTAAGAAAGTGGTCCAGGTTCATTCTTCTGCATGTCACTGTCGAGTTTTCCCAGCACCATTTGCTGAAGAGACTGTCTTTTTTCCATTGGATACTCATTCTTCCTTTGTCAAAGATTAGTTGGCCAGTATTTGTGGGTCCATTTCTGGGTTCTCTATTCTGTTCCATTGATCTATGTGTCTGTTCTCATGTCAGTATCATACTTGATTATGTGTCTTGATGATTACAGCTTTGTAATACAGCTTGAAGCCCAGAATTGTGATGCCTCCAGCTTTGGCTTTCTTTCTTTCGTAGCCATTACTTTGGCTATTTGGGGTCTTTTCTGGTTCCATCCAAATTTTAGGATTGTTTGTTCTAGCTCTGTGAAGAATTCTGGTGTTATTTTGATAGGGATTGCATTGAATATGTAGATTGCTTTGAGTAGTATCAACATTTTAACAATATTTGTTCTTCCAATCCATGAGCATGGAAGGTTGTTGTTGTTTTTTGTTTGTTTGTTTTAGGTTGTTGTTTTTTGTTTGTTTGTTTTAGGTTGTTGTTGTTTTTTGTTTGTTTGTTTTTGGTGTCTTCTTCAATTTCTTTCATAAGCTTTCTATAGTTTTCAGTGTATAGATTTTTCACCTCTTTGGTTAGGTTTATTCCTGGGTATTTTATGGCTTTTGGTACAATTGTAAATTGGATTGATTCTTTGATTTCTCTTTCTGCTGCTTTATTATTGGTGTATGCAACAAATTTGTCTATTTTCTAAATGCATTTTTTCATATTTATTTATTTTTGGGAGAGGGCAGGTGGAGAGGGACAGAGAGAGGGAGACAGAGCATCCGAAGGGGGCTCCATGTTGACAGGCTGACAGTGCAGAGCTCAATGTGGGGCTTGAATCTACAAATCATGTGATCATGACCTGAGTCAAAGTTGGATGCTGAAACAACTGAGCCACCCAGGGGTCCCATCTAATTGAATTTTTTCATGCTGAATTTTGAGAGTTCTTTATATTTGTAAATACTAATCCTTTATCAGATAAGTGTTTTACAAATACTTTCTCCCAGTCTGTAGCTTTATTTTTACATCCTCTTTACTTGGTATTTCCAAAGAATAAATTTTTAATGTTGATGAAGTTCAATTTATCAATATTCCTCTTATGCATTGTGCTTTGATGTCAGTCCTAAGAACTCTTTGCCTATCCCTAGATCCTTAAAAAAATTCTCATTGTTTTTTAATACAATTTTTAAATAAATTTTGTAAAACATAATACACATTATAAACATTTTATGATTTTATATTTATATTTAAGTTGACAAGTCATTCTGGGTTAATTTTTGTATAAGGTGGTGAGAGGCTAAGAGAAAAGTTACCAGGTGTACTCACAACTGCAAAGAAAAAAAAATCTTTCCCTTCCCCCGCCGTTCCCGAAACCAGCTAAGGTGCGCCTGGTCATAGTCTGACATAAAGGCGGGAACCAATCAAGTTCTGCTGAATGGTTTGAAATAAAGGCGGGAACCAATCAAGTTCTGAGCGTTCAAATTTAAATGTCAGCCTATAACAACTCTGTAACCTCAAAAAAATCCCTAACTTGTTTGTGCCTGTCTATAAAAGAAGCTGTAAGATCCTTGCTCGGGGCCTCTTGCGTCACCGGCGACGAGTGCACGGAGGACCAGGTTCGAACCTGCAATAAACGACCCTTGCCGCTTGGCTTTGGCTCTGGACTCTGGTGGTTTGTCTTCGGGGGGTCTCTCGAATCGGGGCATATCAGTGGGAGGTTTTGGATAAGGTTTTTTATTTATTTACTTTGAGAGAGAGAGAAGGGGAGAGAGAAAGAGAGCATGAGCAGAGGAGGGGCAGAGAAAGAGAGAGAGAGTCCCCAACACAGGGCTTGAAACCACAAACCATAAGATCATGACCTGAGCCAAAATCAAGAATGGACACTCAACCTACTGAGCCACTTACTTCACCAGTCATTTGTAATTTTCATCAGATGGATCCTAAAATGTTATTTTATGTACACCTAGGAATTTCATTTTTTAAAATAATTTTAAATGGCATTGAATTTCTAATTTTGGTTTTAACATGTTTAATTGTTAGCACACAGAAGTATGATTCACTTTTGTGTGTTGATTTTGTAACCTATGACCTTGCTGAATTCACTCATTAGTTCTAGATTTTTTGGTAGATCCATGGGATTGTGTTTGTAGACAATAATGTCATCTGTAAATCAGAAAAGCTTTCTTTTTTTTCCCCTTTCCACGTTGTATGGTTTTATTTCTTTTTCTGACCTAATTGCAATTTGCTAGAACTTCCAGGACTACTTTGAATAAGAGTGAAAATTTACATACTCCTACTGCTTTTAAACTCAGACAACTTTGTTCTCTTTAGAGATTTGATAATGATTTCTATGTTCACCTAGTTTTGTTTCTCTTTTATTTTTTACACTACTTATGTGACCTTTAGAATGATTTAAAGTCTTTCAACTTCAACACTTTCTTCTATAAAATGGAGCTATTAACGTTGGTCACTAAAGTTAGTAAAAAGAAATGAGTAAAATAATATGAGTAGCTCAAACATAATTTGTTTCAGCAAACAGTTGTTGGAGTTTGACAGGTGTAATAAAGCAGTGCTTTATCCAGCCCAAGTTCAGTAGCAATTAGAAGACAGTTGTAGAAGTCAGGCATATGAAATAAAAATAAAACCTTTACTACCTATAAAGCTTTATTGGTGAATATGGCTTGGGATGGAAGACAAATGACACTATTGTTTTCTCTACAAGGCTCACCTTGGAATCTATCCTTCCTACCACTTCTGAAAGATATAGGAGCCTCCAGAATAGAAGCACTTATCCAGGGTTGTAGCCTTGTGTTGTTCTGTAGGAAAAAGGAAGAAAGAAACAAAGCACAGGACTTTTGATAGGTTACCACCACCTACCTGAGGGACATGGACTGATGGCTGTTAACAATCAACCAGGTAAGGGGCGCCTGGGTGGCTCAGTTGGTTAAGCGTCCGACTTCAGCTCAGGGTATGATCTCACATTCTGTGAGTTCGAGCCCTGTGTTGGGCTCTGTGCTGACAGGTCAGAGCCTGGAGCCTGCTTCAGATTCTGTGTCTCCCTCTGTCTCTGCCCCTCCCCTGCTCATGCTCTGTCTCTCTCTGTCTCAAAAATAAATGAAAACATTAAAAAAAAAACAACAATAACCAGGTAACTCAGAGGTTTGAGGGCTGTTTCCTGAATAGTAATGATTATTGCCTCTGTTATTAATAATAGTAGTAAAAAGCTAAATAAGGTTAGAATTTATATTGGTACATTGCAGAAGAAGGGGATGTAATAACTTTTTCTTATTTACCAATTGTTCTTTTTTTCCAGACAGATATATCTTAGCTCCCCTCAAAACAACAACAACAACAAACAACAATCTGTTTTAGGGCTTAGCTATCAATCTTGTAACCCTATCTCCTATTGTGTTGCTAATACTATATTCTCTGTCTTTATGTATTTTAGTAGCTTGTAAAACTAGCTTCTTCCACCCACTCTCATACTAATTTCATGATTTATTAAGAAATTTCTTTGCTGTTATTTCCTGATTATTCTTTCAGATGATCTGTTTCTATAAGGAATATAACTTTCTATCAGTTAGAAAAGTTATTTTCTCTTTTCTAATAGTAGCTTTGATCCCTTGAACCATCAAATCTATTTGGTACCTGAAAGAGGACATTAGTTTTGTTAAGAGGAGCTGAAGGGCAATTCCATTTGTCTCACTATTAAAGGCTGCTTTTGAAACCTTTAATATATGTGTACAGTTTTCCATTTACAATGTGAACTCATTTATCACTCTCTTGTGCTTTAAAGAACCCTCAATTTTCTCTCTTGCTGTCAGTGTTTAAGGTCATTCTGGCACACAGAAATTCAAAGCTACTGTGATAATTCAGATACAACCACATTTGCAAGTACTACATGGTTGTCACTGTAATAAAAGTTAGACATACAAACATCTGCAACAACTGTGTTAGGTTAAGAATGTTACTGAAGAGGAAACTGATCCTCAGAAAGATACTTATAAGTATATTATACTAAGTATACTATAACTTAATATAGTGTATTAAGTATACTATAACTTACATTTATTATCAGTCCAATGGAGTGATAATAAAATGGACCCTTCATTGTGTACTTCAATTAAGCTAGAATTCTTGCTATCAATTTAGCTTGCCAGAATGTCACTGTGATAGGCAGAACTCTAATATTATCCTCAATAAGCCTTGTCCTAGTACATTTCCCTTCCCCTTGAGCATGGGTGGCCCCAGTGGATGTGACATCACTCCTGTGATTATTATGCATTTTTCCTCCAGAAACCCCACCAAGTCTTCACAATAAAGACTCAGGAAAGATCCCCTTATGGCTCTGGCAGGGGGAAAGGAAAAATACTTCAAAATATGCTCACAGCATTCTCCATAAGAAAGAGCTATTATCCTGGTGAAAATGCTTTACCAAAGCCTTATCCTACTTAGAGGGATGAACATTAACCAACTTCAGCCCCCTCAAGTCATCCTGTCTCACCTAAAAAGGAAAAAATAAAATAAAATAAAATAAAATAAAATAAAATCTAAGAAACACTTGTGGAGGTCACAGCCTGGGGCACTAGCCCACTGGCAGATTGAGATTTAATCATAAGAGTATAGAATGCTTTCCCTTTCAATATTTTATGTCACAGCAATAAGACTGCAGAATAATAACAGTGGACTACAACTAAAAGAGTTTCATGGCTCAGACTTAAAGAATTTCTAGGAAAGCCCAAAGACAATAGGGGGAGAAGATCAACAACACTAGAGAAGTTTAAAGCTTCTCATATCTACAGCTACAAAAAAACATTACACATAGTTTGATTTCTAGCCATATTAACATAAAACCACACAATAAAAGGTTTTAGATCAGTTATTATCCTACACATCATATCTGGCTTTCAACAAAAAGCAAGGTATGTTAAATGGTAAAAACAAACACAACTTCAAGAGATAAAGCAATCATCAGAGCCAGACACAAATATGACACAAGGGATTTAAAATAATTATTAATATTGTTAAGACCTCTAATGGAAAACATAGATAACATGCAAGAACATAAGGTTAATGTAAGCGGAGAGACAGAAACTCTAAGAAAGAATCAAAGAAGTGCTAGGAAAAACAAACAAACAAACAAACAAACAAAAAAACTGTAGCAGAAATAAATAATGCATTTGATGGGCTCACCAGCAGACTGGCACTCAGCAAAAGGAAGAATTCATGAGCTTCAAAATAGGTCAATTGAATCTCCAAACTAAAATACAGAGAAGAAAGAAAGAACAAAAAACAAAAAACAGGACTTTCAAGAAATGTGGAACAATTTCAAAAGGTGTAACATATGTATAAATGGGATACAAAAACAGAAAGAAGAGATATTTAAAGCAAAAATGGCCAAGAATTTCCAAAACTAATGACAGACACTAAACCACAGATCCAGGAAGTTCAGAGAATATCAAGCAGGATAAATACCATACAAAAACAAATTACACACATAGGCATACCATGTTCAAATTACAGAAAACCAAAGACAAAGAGAAAGCCACACAAAGATACCACAAAACTACAGACCAGTATCTCTGATGAAGATAGATGCAGAAGTTCTCAACAAATATTAGCAAACCAAATTGAACAAGATATTAAAAGGATTCATTTACCATAACCAAGTGGGATTTATTTCAGAGATGCAAGGATAATTCAACACCCACAATGTGGAGAAAAGGAAACCCTTATGCATTATTGGTGGAAATACAAATTGGTACATCCATTAAGGAAAAGAGTATAGATGTTCCTTCAAAAAAATTAGAAATAGAATTACCATATGATGCAGCAATTCTACTACTGGGTATTTATCTGAAGAAAATAAAAATGCTAACTTGAAAAGATATATGGACCTGCACATTCATTGAAGCATTATTTACAAGAGCCAAGAAGTGGAAACAACTTGTGCCTATCAATGGATGAGTGTGGATAAAGATAATATATATAATAGTAATATAATACATAATATAATAGATATTATACACACACAATGGAATATTATTCAGTCATTAAAAATGAAATCTTGCCATTTCTGACAACATGGATGAAACCTGAGGGCATTATGCTGAGTGAAGTAAGACAGAGTAAGACAAATACTGTATGATCTCACTTGTATGAGGAATCTAAAAACAAAACAAAATAAAACAAAACAAAAAACAAGCTTATAGAAGAGAGAACAGATCGTTGGTTGCCAGAGACAGGAATTGTGTGGGGGCAAAATGCATGAAGGGAGTCCAAAGGTACAAACTTCCAGTTAAAAAATAATAAGTTATGGGGCGCCTGGGTGGCTCAGTCGGTTGAGCGGCCGACTTCGGCTCAGGTCATGATCTCATGGTCTGTGAGTTTGAGCCCCGCGTCGGGCTCTGTGCTGACAGCTCAGAGACTGGAACCTGTTTCAGATTCTGTGTCTCCCTCTCTCTGACCCTCCCCCATTCATGCTCTGTCTCTCTCTGTCTCAAAAATAAATAAACGTTAAAAAAAATAAAATAAAAATAAAAAATAATAAGTTATGATAATATAATGTAGTTAATACATTAGTGTGTAGTTAATGTGTGTAGTGTGTAGTTAACACTTTGCATATTTGAAAGTTGCTGAGAGAATAAATCTTAGAAATTCTCATTACAAGAAAAATAAATTCTACAAATATGTATGGTGACTGGTATTAACTAGACTTATTGCGGTGATCATTTTGTAAAATATACAAATATTGAATCATGTTGTATGTTTGAAAAAAATAATGTTGTGTGCCACCTGGGTGGCTCAGTCAGTTAAGTGTCCAACTCTTGGTTTAGGCTCAGGTCATGATCTGGTGGCTTCATGGGTTTGGAGCCATGTTGGGCTCTGCGTTGGCAGTGTGGAGTCTATTTGTGATTCTCTCTCTTTCCCTCTCTCTCTGCCCCTCCCCCACTGGTGCTGTCTCTATCTCTCTCAAAATAAATAAATAAACTTAAAAAGAAGAAACTGATAATGTTGCATGTCAATTATATTTCAATTAAAAAAAAAGACCATGTGTTTATATTTAAATAAAACTATTAAATATGTATTTAATATATATCTTTATATGTTAAAGCAAAGTACTGGGTTAGCCACCATTTAACTGGTGCTGATTTGTACAGGCTGAATTTCAGAATGTCCTCCAATGGTGGATCAAATAATGTCCTCCAGTGATGCAGATAATCAAATACTGGCAATTTCCTAGGCATATATGTGGGCTCCATGGAAACCTCTGAACTGCAATTTCTTGACGAGAGCAATATACTTCCTAACTGACCTCCACGACCCCTACTGGGCTCCCATCTCTAGTCGTTTACAACCCCTGGAGTAATCTTGCCCTTGCACGGGATCACCACTGAGTGGAGTGGTTTCAAGAAGCTTGAGTGTAGGAGCACCTGGGTGGTTCATTTGGTTAAGTGTCCAACTCTTGATGTCATCTCAGGTCATGATCTCACAGTTCATGGGTTTGAACGACGGGCTCTGCACTGACAGTGTGGAGTCTGCTTGGAATTCTCTCTCCCTCTCTCTCTCCTTACCCCATTTGTGCTCTTTCTCTCTCTCAAAATAAATAAATAAACATAAAAAAATAAAAAATAAACAAGCTTGAGTTTAGCTACCTTTGGGGGTACCTACCTGGACAATGAAAAACTCCTCCATATTATTACCATAAAATTTTCTCTGAATGGGGCTGCTCTCACTACTGCCCTGTCTCCTTGCCTTGCCATTGTACACTATTCCCACCAGCTTCCTGACTTCAGAGTTCTTCAGTTAGAAGGGACCAGTTCTATGCTCACATTTCCTAACCCCAGGTAATACCCATCACATTCTCTTATTTATGTATTTTGAGAGAGACAGAGAAAGGGAGGGAGCAGGGGAGGGGCAGAGAGAGAGAATACCAAGCGGGCTTCATGCCATCAGCACAGAGCCCAACACAAGGCTCAAACTCATGAACATGAGATCATGACCTAAGCTAAACTCAAGAGTTGGACACTTAACCAACTGAGCCACCCAGGTGCCCCACCCATCACATTCTCTTAAGAGCTCTTCCACTGTACTCACTCTTTGCCTGGTGACTTCTTAGAGATGGTCCTCAAATTTCTAGAATTTAGGTAATTCTTTGAGAAGTCCCTATAGGCTTAAGGTAGGAATGGGAAGAAACATCTAAACGTTCTCCACTCCTCTGTAATCTCTTCACTGAATCCTCCCAAAGAACTAGACATCAGGGTGAAAAAGCAAAGTACTGGGTTAGACACCTCTGAGCAGGTCTATAGAAATATGTCTTGTAGTTTTTTTAGAAAGCAGGATTGCTTGGGGGCACCTGGGTGCCTCAGTCAGTTAAGTGTGCAACTGTTTATTTTTTTAAATTTATTTTTATTTATTTTTTTATTTTTTCCCCAATATATGAAATTTATTGTCAAATTGGTTTCCATACAACACTCAGTGCTCATCCCAAAAGGTGCTCTCCTCAATACCCATCACCCACCCTCCCCTCCCTCCCATCCCCCTAAGTGTGCAACTCTTGATTTCAGCTCAGATCATGATCTCACAGTTCATGAGTTCAAGCCCCATGTCAGGCTCTGCACGGACAGCATGGAGACTGCTTGGGATTCTCTCTCCCCTCTCTCTATGCCCCTCCCTTCTCCCTGTCTATCTCTTTCTCAAAATAAGTAAAAAATAAATAAATAAATAAATAAATAAATAAATAAATAAAGTGAGGGTGCTTGAAATCCTTTTCCATAGTGTTAGAGCTGTACAAATATTCCAGGACAATAGAATAAATTCCCTTTCCCATGGGCTTTCTCTCCCTGAGCAATGCCTGCAACTGATAAGTAGTTCTAGAATATATATTGCTGGCAGCATTCTAAGAGCTTTCATGTATGAATGCCTGATGCCTTCTTTTTCCAGACTATAAGGATTTAGATAAACTTATAAAGAGGAATACAAAGCAGAAAGATAACATAAGTTGGAACTGATGTAAGGAGATAAGAAGGTAGAAATGAGATAAGAAATGAGATAAGAAAATGAGATAAGAAGGCAGAAATGAGGCTATTCTGCAAATGCACTCCATAAAGTTCTAAATACTTACAAAATGGAGAACTCAATTTTGGCTTTAATTTTTGTTGTGGGGATAAAAAAAAGACAACAGAAAGGGAAGCATGATCAGCCCCATTTGTTATCTAAAAAATCAATGTTCAAGAGCACATCTAGTACCAACAGAAAGGCCAACAGAAAGAAGTTTGTCCTCAGGGTTCTCATTAAAAATAGACTTTAAAATGCAGTAAGTTTCTCCACAGCAAGTAAACACTTAGCTCCATGACTGGTATAGATGATTAATTAACATTATTACATTTCTTCCTGTTTTGTTCTATCATACTTCCCAGGCTCAGATTCAGAAAGGAAAGATACGGCATTGAAGCCTTAAGAAAAGTCAGGGAGAGTGCCATTGGGCACTGATTAAAATCAACACCGATCCCACACTTGGGAATTTTTAAGTCTAAAAAGAGCTTTCTTAGGAATTAGTTCTTCAGGAAATGACAATTAAAATTGTCAATAATCTAACAGCTCATACAATTTTAATATGTAAACACAACTTTTGCTTCTTAAACTTAGAAAAAACTTTAAGAATTAAAATTTCCTAAAAATACTTTCACTATAAGTTGTAAAAGAACAAAAAACTTGCTACTTAATAATCATGCAAAAATGTAGCATTCTCTAAGTAGCAGAAAATGAGATTCTTTTATCTCTTGTTTATAAGTATTTTTAAACCCAGCTCCATAGATGAAATGTCAAATTACCAACCCAAATTATTAATAATCATAATTAAATAATGATAGAAACAAATTTCCCTAGGGGAGAAAATGTTTGAAGTTCTCCCAGGATATAAAACAAAGCTATTAGAATGGGCTGCTCTGGGGCTAGTTGGTTGTTGTGATCTAGAGAAAGGATTTCTCTAGGTCTTAACTTTCAAATCTTTGTCCAGCTGCCTACAAATACACCAGCTTCCTGAAAAGTACATGGTTAGGGCACATAGTAAACAACCTTGTTTGATTACCGGCTGGTGTGGAACCTGAATCACTATTTTCATGCCAATCCTAGTGATGTGGGCTCCATGAAATGTATGGAGCATGGAGACACTTATTTCATGGCTCCATTTCCCTGATCCCTTTTCAGTCTCTTCTTGATCTTCCAAGGACCAACCCAGCAATATAGTGTAGCTATCTAAAGGAGCAGAAGTTTTTGGGAAAGAAAGGGATTTCTAAAGCAATAGTATTTGCCCTAGTCCAGTTTTATTCAAACATCCTAAGTTCTATCTCCATATTGGTTGTCTAATTGACAGCTCCTAAAAGTTCAATTTTTCTTTGACTTGATTTTAGAGAGCTTCCCCTGTATGGTGTGGAAACAAGGCTAGAAGGAAAAGACTCACATGCCCCCTACCTGAAGGCTAGAGTGTGCCTCACACAATGTTGTGAGGAGAGTCTCACTTCCAGTATCTGCCAGCTCACCTATTTAGAGCATGACCATAATAGGGGTAGGTAATAATAGTGTTTAGATCCCTTCTGCAGCTGGTGAATTGAACGGGGATATCTCAGAGGGAGAACAGACAGGGATTGACTGCATTTTTCTCTCATCACAGCTCTTACACATATTCACTGTCAGATATCACTCTTGAGACAGGCCCCATAGTTTGTTCTTATGCCTTTTTCCAGTACTTACAACTTGTTTTCAGGCTTTAAAACTTCCCAGTCCAATCCAATGCAGAAGTGTGATTTTATACTCTTATAATCAATACAATCATCTCATAGTGTCCATTTTGTCCCGTGGCTTGGAGACTTCAGTGGGGAAGAGAGATGATTTGTTCTTCCTACTGCCTTTCCAACTCTGCTACTTGCATCTTGCTTCCTTCTCTTGTGTGTTGTGGCCAAAAGGTATGGGTAGGGGAAAGGCACAGAGCTCCAGAGGTTCCTATAATTGATGTGATAGTAGTGCCTTTCAGGGCAGGTGGAGCCAGATGCCCTTTGAGCACATTTGTGATTTTCTTTGGGAGGGTCCCTATGGAACTTTCCAAAATGGTGAACAACTCTTGGTTAATTTCCCTACTGTTTACTCAGTAGTTCCATCCCTGAAATATCAGACTTTGTTAAAATGGTCCCAAAAGTTCCAAGTGTCTACATGTGCAATTCTGGGTTCAGAGAATTATAAAGAGGGTTTCCATCAATGGGACAACTGAAGGTTGTGGGGGAAGCGGGGCAATTCTCTGCTGAGTGGGACTGTCCTATGCTTGGCAGGATGTCAAGCATCCCCACCTCCTCCCACTAAATGTCAGAGACAGCACTCCAACCCCCTTTGACAGCCAAAATTACCCCCTCAAGTTTCCAGAAATTCCCCATTGAGGAGTTGTACTGCCCTCATTGAGACCTCCAGCAGTTAAGTTTTGAACATGGGGACAATTACTGCCTCATGTCCTTAACTCTGACCCTTTAGCTAAATCTCAAAGGTAATAGTCCTGACTAAGAAAACCACCACTAGAGGCTTCAGATTAATCTATACTTAGGGTACTATGTGCTAAAAATATACATTCTCACAAAATTATCTTAGGTTAAACTTTTATAAGTGACTAAACTGAGAAAATTAGATAATTTATCTGAGGTCTTTTAGGTAATAAATGGTAGCATAAGAATTTGAATCATACTCTTCTGATTCCAAAACATGAAAATAACTAGTCTTATGTAAGAAAAAGCAGAACAAGAAAAAACAAAGATCATGTTATAAAATGGAGTCAGGGATAAAGTTTATATTAATAAAATGTATGCCATAAATTTCAATATACTGCCTAAGGATGGACCACAAATTTTTCTCTGAAATAAAAAATGGAAACATTTACACCTGTCAGAACAACTAAAATAAACAAAACTGGATACAACAGGTGTTGGCAAGGATGCAGAGAAAGGAGAACCCTCTTGCATTGCTAGTGGGAATGCAAACTGGTGCAGCCACTCTAGAGAACAGTATGGAGGTTCCTCAAAAAACTAAAAATAGAACTACCCTATGATCCAGCTTTTGCACTTAATATTTACCCAAAGGATACAAAAATACTGATTGAGAGGGATACATGCACCCTGATGTTTATAGCAGTGCTATCAACAATAGCCAAACTGTGGAGAGAGCCCAAATGCTCATCAACCCATAAATGGATAAAGAAGATGTGCATATATATATATATATATATATATATATATATATATATACACACACACACACACACATAGACAGACACAATGGAATACTACTCAGCCATAAAAAAGAATGAAATTTTGCCATTTGCAACAACGTGGGTGGAACTACAATGTGTTATGCTAAGTGAAATAGTCAAGCAGAAAAAGACAGTATCATACTATTTCACTGATATGTGGAATTTAAGAAACAAAACAGATGAACATAGGGGAAGAGGGGGGTGGGGAAGAGAAGTAAAGTAAACCACAAGAGATTCTTAACAACAGAGAATAAACTGAGGGCTGATGGAGGGAGGTGGGTGGGTGATGGGCCAGATAGGTGGCGGGTATTAAGGATGGCACTGTGATAAGCACTGGGTGTTGTAGGTAAGTGATGAATCACTGAATTCTACTTCTGAAACCAATATTGCAGTGAATGTCAACTAAAATATATATAATAGGGGCGCCTGGGTGGCTCAGGTGGTTGAGCATCCAACTTCAGCTCAGGTCATGATCTCACAGTTCATGGGTTCCAGCCCCATGTCGGGTTCTATGCTGACAGCTCAGAGCCTGGAGCCTGCTTCTGATTCTGTGTCTCCTTTTTTCTCTGTTCCTCCCCTGCTCATGCTCTCTCTCTCTCTCTCAAGAATAAATAAACACTAAAAAAAAAATTAATAATAAAATAAAATATAAATAATAACCAAAAAGCTCAAAAAAGAGGGAACCATTTTCACCTACATGATTCACAAAATCATGAAAAATTAAAGAGAACCACCATCGTTAACTTTAATGCTGCCTTTCTTTCTGAATTCTGTGGCCCTAATTATCTATTGCCCTCATGTAGCATTCAGTATCTATTAGTTTTTACAGTTGTTTATCTTGATACATGCTTTCTCTCCTCACCTGAACTGTAGGCTACTTGGAGCAGAGACCCTTCCATATTGTTTTGTATTTTCTAGTGTGTACATAATAGAAGGTCTATAATTCAGTAAGTCCTTTTTTTTTTTTTATTTTGTTTTATTATAAGAAACTCTAATATGTAACAACTAATGGAGCCACCCTAACTGAAGCAGTTAAGTAGAGGTAGAGGACTGAAGCAGAGGTAGAGGACCAAGCCCTTTCTCTCACCTACCTGTGTCCACACAAACACGCACACATGCACGCATGCGCGCACACACACCAGGGACCTCTTCCCCACTACCCTCCGGTTGCAAACTCCATGGAGCACACTTTCAAGAGGGCGCATGGGCGGTGCAGTTTCAGCAGGATGGTCAGAAGCTGCATCCCCCTCCAGCAGCCCTCTTCCCAAAGGCAGGGCCTACCCCTGCAGGCCCAAGTGGAAAAGCATTTTTGCTACTGCTTGTCTCTTAATGCTTCGTCAGACCTCGCTGACTTTCATTCCTCTCTAAATCGTCCCTTCATTAAAGTCTTTCCAGTTCTATCCCAGGAATGTGCTATTTGCTCCCTGGGGGGTTCCAACTGATGAATAGCAATTCACCACAAATCAATGAAAGTCAGTTGCCAAAAGCTAATTTGCTGAATTATTAAGGATTGTTGTGGTTTCCCCATTCCTCTTGCCCCCTCTCCCTGCCCCTCCAACTTTGCTGCGCCCTTTCCCCACACTAACTCCTGTGTCTGCCCCTGCATGTGGCCTTGCCTCTCCCTTTTCTGTATGTTCACAGGGTCCTGTACTCATTTTATACTATTGGTTAAGGAGAAATGGTGGTTTAGGGAGAAATGAATTATTTGGCCAATTGGCTTTAAATGAATGTGCCTTTGGCTAATTGATTTTCAAGAAGCTTATTATTCAGAGCAGTGCTTTGTCTGATTATTGGCAGTCAATAAATTTGACTTTTTGAGAACTTCCCCTGAGCTCCCTTAGAAAAGTATTGTAGAAGGTTGATTTTGTGAACAATGATGATGCTGTTGATGATGATCTTAATCCCACAACCTCTCTAGAGCCTGCACTCTCCTCTGTCCTCAGTATTGCTCACTGGTATCCTGGAACTCCTTGGTTTTGGCCCGGCTCCAAACTGGCCCCACACTGCTGTTAAATTCTTTCCAAAATGTGGATCTAACTATACCTCTTACCTTCTTAAACTATTCCAGTGGTTTCTTTTTCCCTTTTTTTTAACTTTTTTAATGTTTATTTATTTTTGAGAGACAGAGAGAGAGCATGAGCAGGGGAGAGGCAGAGAGAGAGGAAGACACAGAATCCAAAGCAGGCTGCAGGCTCTGAGTGGTCAGAACAGAGCCCGACGTGGGGCTCAAATTCACAAACCGTGAGATCATGACCTGAGCTGAAGTCGGACACTTAACCGACTGAGCCACCCGGGCGCCCCTCCAGTGGTTTTTTAACACCTATAGGATAAAGGCTAAACCCTCATAGCCTGGCAACAAACTCTTCTATGACAGTCTGTTCCTGATTATTGCAGTCTAATTCTATGCCCCACTCATGTCCTATATTACCATCTATTGAATAACTTCTGTGCACAGCAAGACTTTTGTGGACCTGGAGGAACTTGCTCATGCTATTCCTCCTGCTTGGAATGCCATTCATACACCATCCACCTGACACATACATCTTCCTTGCTTTGATGAAGGATCATTGTATTACTGAAGTTTCAATAGCTTTTCATCTAGCTATATGCTAGGTGATAAATAATCCCCAAATTTTTGGTGGATTACAACCATAGTCATTTATTTCATGCTGATGGGTTTTCAGATGAGCTGGGGAAGCTCAGTTTCAGGCTGTGGGTTAGGTTTACATCTATTCCTCATGTCCCTCATTGAGGGACATGTGGCTACCTAGGGCTCATTTTTCTCCTTGGTGAATGGCAGGTCCAGAAAAGCACTCAATCACTAACATAAATTTAAAGATTTTTAACACTCCGTTACTCGATACAAGGTGCGTGCCCAAGGACAGAATTAATGGAGCAGAAAAGTACGCTTTCCTTATTCAACATTCAGAGTCACAGTACAGTTGAGCCTTAAACAACATGAGTTTGAACTCTGAGGGTCCACTTACACATGAAGTTTTTACAATCAGCACTGTAAATGTATTTTCTCTTCCTCATGATTTTCTCCTTTCTTTCTTTTTAGAGAGAGTGCAGACAAGTGGAGGAAAGGGGCAGTGGGGCGGGGGAGGCAGAGAGAGAAAGAGAGAGAGACTCTCAGGCAGGCTCCAAGCTCAGCATGCAGAGCCCAACACAAGACTTAACCCCATGACCCTGGGATCATGACCTGAGCCAAAATCAAGAGTCAGCCACTTAACCAACTGAGCCACCCAGGCGTCCCTTCCTTATGATTTACTTAATAACATTTTCTTTTCTCTAGCTTATTTCATTGTAAGAATACAGTATAAAATACATGTAACATACAACATATGTGTTAATTCTCTATGTTATTGGTAAGGCTTCTGGTCAACAGTAGGCTAGTAGTAGTTAAGTTTCTGGGGAGTCAAAAGTTCTATGTGTTCAGAGGTCAGCTGTAATGTCTCATAGAAAATGGTGTGGAGGCATAATTTTGTTACAGAGAGGCACTGAAGATCTGGGCACTATAATTCAATTGGTCCTAACCATCTTCTTTATGAAGCTTTCCCCAACTCCTTCCAGACCCTCCACAGAAAGACTGCTCCTTTCCTTGTGGATCCACTTTACCAAAGACATAATTTTATGACAGCATCTTTAACATATTTAAAAAATTTAATAAATTTAAATTTAAACACCTGCCTTCTTCTATTAGATCATAAAACAATGTTTTATTCATCTTTGTGTTCTTAAGGTTTATCACAGACCTTGGCATACATTATAGTTATTGAATTAATTATTTAATTTTGTCCCTGCCTACTTTGAGCAAAGGAACATAAAGGAGTATAAAGATGAGTATAAATGGATTGTGTAAACCCCTGACTACAAAAAGAAAAACACGTTGTAGATCATTAAATCAAGTCCATAAAGAAAGGAAGGTCTTTTATTACACATCTGTTTTTGAAAGTATAAAATAAAGATATCTGAGGCAAAGACTGCTGGGACAGTGTGCTTCTGTGCAGTAAATACTCAAGACTGGTTTAATCCAGACATGGGTGGACTCACTGAGGGAGGGAAGGAAGCTCTCTTACAGGAAAAATGTGGTGAGGGCCGTTAGGAGGATGAATCCTCAAATGAAAAATAGTCTTCAGACCAGATTTCTGAGAATATTTTGTGTAGCTTTTTAAATGAGGAAGTAGCTACTTTTTAAATAAAAATCAGCCTGCTGGGGGAAAAAAAGGGACATTGATTACATGTCTTTGTACATAATGCAACAAAAATTATTCTGAAAAATTGTATGGTGTTTATTTGTAAGATGGGATTAAATAAATTTGTAAAACTTCATTTTAATTAAAATTATATTTTATATTTTTAATAGTCCATAATGTATTATTCATGGATGTAATTACCAATGTTTGCTCAACCCTTTCTTGTGAATATTAATTATGATTTCTGCTTTATACCAAGGCATCACTTGTTATATTTCATTAAACTAAAGTGGATTGTGCAAGATGGGGGAAAGATTTTTGAATCAACAAGAAACTAAAGATTAAAACATCAAATACCTCTAAATTATTTTTTTCTTCACAAGACTTATTTTCACTCTATCTCAGGTCCAAGAAGGAAAGGATAAGAGTAGGAGAGAATTAACTTACTGTAATCCTCTCAGTAAAGGTTTAAGTATTTTTTTTTTTTACTACCATTTTTAAGGCTGAAAAGTTTTCCCCACAGAATTAGTTTCCCTAGAAGTCAAGAAAGAACTCAGAGTAAGGGTTCAGATTGCTTAACAAAGTCCCATTTTTCTTTGGGGTTAAGTTTTTAATCTTTCCTATTGAAGAAAAAAAAAACTAGCTTAGTATCCCCTAAATTTCCAAATTTCTAGCAAGAGTTTGCTTGCTTTTAGTGTTTACTTCCTCACCAATCATTCATATTTCAATCCTCCTGGATCCGATTTCCACTTTAATTTCACTGAATCTGATTTCATTGGAATCATCCCCAGTCTCAGCAGCCTCCAAACCTTGTCTATGCTGCTACTAGGGTTGTTCTCTTTAATATAGATCAAATTTTGTTATATCCCTGCTTTAAGCCTTTCCACAATTCCCCCTTGTCCTCACAATACAATCAGTAAGACCCTCATGATACAACTCAAAGGTGTCTCTTGTCTCGTTAGATACCACGACTGCCAAGCCATTTCCCACATAAAGTTAATTTTTCCAGACATACTAAATAACTTTAATTCCTAAAATGCTTTCTCTTGCCAGGACTTTAAATGTGCTGCTTCCTTTGTCCTCCACACACTACCCTTTCTCCCATAAGCTCAAATGACCCCTTCTTATGCACCCCTTCCTGACTTGCACCAGGAGTTAGCCATTCCCCACCTTGGGTGCCCACAGCTCTCTATATTTGCCCCTGTAGCACAGCACTTTTCACACTATTTTGATCATTTTACTTGATTATTTATCATCCCTGTTTACCTGTAAGTTCCTTGAAAGAAGGGAATATATCGTATTCATTGTTGAATATCCAGTGCTTATTAAATATTTGCTGAATGAATACAAACATGAAGATACAAAGATAAGAAGCTAGATGTATGAAAATGAAATTAAGCTCCTGTGGTAATCCTCTGAGAAGGTGAACATAGTGTTCAACATCTTGATGGCTTCTTTAAAAGTTCTTTATCTTATCGCTGTAGTTTAAAGAAATCAATCTAACTTTGCTTAAACACACGTGCTCTTAATACATCTCTTTACTTTGCTGCTCTGTAAAATGTAACTTTTGCTTTTATTCTCCATGTTAAATTAGTCTTGTGCATTTATCTACACTACCTAAGTTTTGCTATTGTTTACTCTGAGCTCCCGCGACCTCATGCATGGTGGCCATGTGGCATAGTTACTTAAGAGCACAGACTCTGAAACCGGACTATGGATTTCCAGTCTTGGCTTCTCCGCATGCTGCTGTGTGACCTTTGGCAAATTACTGAAATTCTTTGTGTTTACTGTCTTCACCTGTGAAATGGAAATAATGGGATTAGTGTCAAGTTTAAACACGTGAAGCATCAAGAGCAGCAACTGGTAACTAGTAAATGTTGTATATGTGTCATTATTTATGCACAATTAATGCTTTCAATGCACTCTCTTATTCTCTGACACAACTACCTCTCTAACATTCAGCAGTAACTCCTTGCAGATAGGTGCCATGCTGTAAACTACTTTCTATGCCTAAGCACCTAAATGTGGGGCAGGAACATAGCAGTTCACTAAATCTTGATTATGGCTTGATTTGTAACCTAAGTGTACTCATTCCCCAGGTCAGAATACAAACGTGTTCATACCTCTTAGGTATGTACAGGTCATCAAGTTTCATTTCATTTGCTCCCAGGGACTTACACCATCGAGAAAGAGCTTCTCTTCCAAACACCAGGCGGTTGCTGCTGCATGGCTACTTGGATCCTGCATGTTCTGGTGGCTGTGATTGCATTAGTGCAGGATATCCATGCTGGCCCAGGTCCCTGTCCAAGCCTCGATGGTGCTCTGCCAGGCTCCAAGATCAGGCCTACAAGCTCGGTCATTGTTCTCAAGCACTGTACTCTAGCAGAGGGCCTTCCAATATGGATCAAGCCTTGTGCAAGAATCAGCCCCAGGTCATAACTTTTGGGTCACCAGCTTACATCATTACTCTTTCCCTGAAGGATGAAAAGATGTTCTTTTGTGCCTTCAGGTTCTAGGAAGGGCCACATCATTCCACCATGCCCTATTTCCCTAACTTCTAATTGTTAGGAGCAGATGGCTCTTTTCTTTCCAAGAAGATTTTGGGCTCCGGATGCAAATTTATCCAGCCCTTTTCTAAGCTCTGCACACCAAAGGGCAGGTCCACATTTAGAAAACAAAACTAGGGGCACTTGTTTGGCTCAGTCAGTAGAGCATGTGACTCTTGATCTCAGTTGGGATTGTGAGTTCAAACCCCATGTTGAATGTGGAGGTTACTTAAAAAAAAAAAAAGATTGCCTGTAAAAAAACAAAAACAAAACAAAACAAAATTACTCAAAAGTCAAAACAGTCTGACTCTGAATCATACCCTCCAAGGGCAAGGAGTATTGGCCATTTAGAATATTCTCACCTCTTCCTCCTCTCCACCCTCCATTAGAGAAGTTCTGGTCAAAATGACTTGGCACATCCTGGTCAGGGAGCTAATAGGTAGCTGCTAGATCTTCTCTAAAGGTTATTTTTAACAGCCATCTTTAACAAAATGTTTATTTTATTTATTTTGAGAGACAGCATGAGAGCATAAGTGGAGGAGGAGCAAAAAGAGAAAGAGGGAGAGAGAGAGAGAGAGAGAGAGAGAGAGAGAATCCCAAGCAGGCTCCACACTGTCAGTGCAGAGCCCGATGCATGGCTGGATCTCACAGTGAGAGCATGACCCGAGCCAAAATCAAATATGGGATGGTTAACCGACTGAGCCACCCAGGTGCCCCTTAAGAGCCACCTTTGCTCTTAAAGGTACATTTAAGAGTACCTTTGCTCTTAAAAGTACATTAAAGAGTACATTTGCTGAAAAATTCAGCTTTATACGCCAATCGGTTGTACACTAATCAGATGCAAGGAGCACTGTATGGCAACAGAAGAGCTGAGGGATCCTCAGTGACCTCTGCAGGGATACCCAAGACCCCCCTCTTCTCTGTCACTGTGAGGCTATGCAAACTCTCCACTCCCCACCACACACTGCTGGGGAGTCTCTCTGTCTCTCCGTTGGAGTCTACCTGTCTAGAGACCTGGGGTGAGGAAGGAGGCAATTCCTGAAACACTGAGCGTTACTCAAGAGAATATTTATATTATTAGATCAAACTTGGTTTTCCAAGTTGTACTAAATACTTTTTTCCTCCTACTCAGAGGAGCAGGATCTCTTGAGGAAGATCAAGTGAGTTCTGACAAGGAGGAAATTATATTTTTCTTGAACACCTGAGTTAACCTGCATCTCTGGTACACTGCTCTGAAAATACCCAAAGAGCCGTTTCTATGCTCTCTTAAAGGGATTGCCTCTTCCCAGGTAACTGAATCTGCCTCCAAAAATGTCCTAGTTGCTTAATTGATGTGCCCATTTTCCCCCCAGTGAAGGTTATGGGGGGGGGGGGGCATGAGGCCTCATGATTGGCCACTGTTTACTTCATATGCTTCTAAATTTCCTTCCCTCTCCGATGCATCCTATTTGCAAAGGGGCTAGCTGTACTAGGAAGAAAAGGATATCTACCAGTTCCACTGCTCATCAGTCAAAACAGTGCATGCAGAAGCTTTTTAAATATAGTCTTCAGCTACTTTTCTGATGGAAACTGACATTACAGTTCTCATTTGTGGGACTGATACTGCAGACAGGGAGGAAGCCTGGTGAGGTTGACAGAGCCTGGCTAGGGCAGTCTGTGCTGGCTCCAGGCCACCTGCAGCTCTGTTAGTAAGGGAACCTTAGGGCTGTGGCTGATTGCTCCTTAGTGACATGGGCTCCCTGCTGCTGTGACTTTTACCTTCAGCAGTGTGAAAAACAGAAACCCCGATCTACTAGCTACATTGTCAGAGTGTGCTTTTCTTTTAGATTTTTATCTAAAATTTTGTTTCACTAAAATTTAGCTCCTTCAGGCAGTTTTCATTGACTTTGGTTGATTGACGAGTGAAACAAGGTCAATGGAATAGATTAAATACAGATGCATATGGCCTTCATTTCTGTATTTGGTTATTACAAAGTGTAGAAGAGTTGAGTCATGAAAAAAGCTCACAGGTTTGGAAAATTATTTGGGGGGTGGACATGCTCCAGTAATTGCCTGGTTATCACATTTTATCAGGGCTTCTTGTATGTAATAAGTAACAAGTTCTCTTTGATTGAGATGCGCCAGGCAATTCAACCTCACTAGGTCATGTCATTAGTGACAGCTATTCACTCATCTATCCTTCATGGACTTAAAAAATATCTACTGAGCACCACCTACGTTCCAGGCATGTGGTAGGCAAGGGACCTGCAGAGGTTGACAAAATCTAATCCTAGCCTTCAAAGAGTGTTTGAAGTGTAAGGAGATGCGTATTCCAGGAATGATAGGGAACATTATGGATATCTCATTACAGCCAAATGGTGAGACACGTAAGCAATATACCAGCTTACATCTGGGTCCATGAACCAGATATTTTGATTCTGGAAAATTTGTACATAAAGTTTGGAGTCCAGATCAGAATCTTTGCCATAGTCCCACCCCCTCAGTTTATGGATACCATGACAAACCATTTTGACTAATCTACAAAATATTTATAGAGTACACAAAAGAAAATGCCATTGGTGTTGGGAAACAGAGTGTCAGGGAAGTTCCTCTAAAATATCATTGTCAAAGAAATAATCCGGGTGACGATGATGCATAGCAACAATGACCCTAATTGGTGGCAGGTGACATGTGTTTGTTGCCTTTAGAAATTTTCCTTTGAAATCATTGTTGCACTATATGCTAACTAACTTGAATGTAAATTTTAAAAAATAAAAAGGAAAGTAAAAAAAAGAAATTTTCCTTAATATTGGCTTCCTTATTCTCACTATTACCTGCTCCTTCCAGCCAATGAACGACCCTTACTTTCTGATTACATGCTTACTTCCATTTCTATGCTTTTTTCTAACTCCATGTTCCAAATATGAAAATCCATTTTTTAAGTTTACCTCACTACCTCCCATGTTTTAGATTTCAAATTCTTTTCCCCCCTAAACAGTTCCTTCTTACCCTCCCTCCACTGCCTTGAACAGGGAGTCAGGAGCACTGAGATTCAACAGTAGTTCTGCCACTGTCTGGCTGAGTGACAACTCCAGACAACTTACTAACAAAGTGGGGTCTCATTAGCTTCATCTATCAAGTGAGGGGATCTGGATCACTGGTCTCTAGGCTCCTTTCTGGTTCTCCGATCTCATGGTTCTATGAATTTTCCTGGAAGAGTAAAGTCCCAGAAGCTTTGTTAATGTTTTTACAGTCATTCTCTGACGTTCCTAAACCCATCTTCCTCTCATTCTCTGAGTAAGACTTACAAACACACAGCTATCAGGACCTCTGTGGCCCTTAATCTTTTGGGGCTATTTGCTCCCTAGAGCTGAGAAAGAGAAATGAGGGGTTTCTTAGATATTTTCAGACACATGGAAATATTCAATGTTGAAACCCACGCTTTTTCACTGTCTACTTGTTGCTATTCTCCCTTGTATTTTTATCTGTACAGAAATATAGGCCCTAACATACCAGGAACCATTTACAGATGCAGTCACACTCTCTAACTGCCTCTTTGAATGAAAGACTTAAAACTCAGACTGTCTGAGTTCCTTTCACCCCAGCTGAGATGTTTAACTTCCTATCTCTCCTTCATCCTACCTTTCGGTCTCGTTAAACAAAAGCACCACCTAGGTCTGGGCTCCTCTGAGGCTCAAGCTAATCCCTTGGATGTATAAAATAATCTGAGACTGAAGCTTTCCTTCAGTTTGAAAACTTTTTCTGTATCCCTGGATGTTGATTTTGTAAACCCAGGGTTTCCCGAGGTTCTTTCTGCTGACTGATTTTTATTCTACAACTTCTGTATGTACTTCTATTTCACATTCAGGCCATGATTCTTCAGGCCTTCATTTTTATCCAAGGCCCTGACAGACCTAGTTCCACCTTCAGTCTTGATGGGTGCATAGATGGGCCTGAAACTGAGGCCAGGACCCCAGAATACCTAGGAAATGTGAACTGGACCCCAATATGGAAATACCTGGCAGACTCAGTCCTGGGCAGGCTCAGACATTCTGACATAGTTCCTGCAGTAGATGTTCAGGCATCATTCCCTTGTCCCCAGTCTGCTGGTAAATTTGTTCACCTCCTCTGTAAGGTTTATTATCTTTATTATCTATATGTACTTATCCACTAATATCAAAGGTCATCACCTAACTGTTAGAGCTACAGTTTGGCCAGGCATGATACAGACCTGTGGGAGAGTTTACAAGAAAACAAAACTCATGTTTTCCAGTATTTTTCCAAGCTCCTAGGAGGGTTACAGTTAGAGTGGCCATACATCCTATTTAACCGGGGACAGTCTCTGTTCATACCTATTCTCATTATGAACAGAGCATCTTTTCATTCTCTAAAGTCACCTGATTTAGATAATAAATTATACAACCTACGTAGTTTTGCATTGTGTAGGTGTGCTGCAGATGTGTGGCTAAAATCCTATTTCCTTATCTTTGCATGTTGCTTAAAGTGGCCCACTTAATTACACGTTGAACTTAACAAATGACATAGTCGCTCATATTTCGAAAGCACATTTGGCTTCTGATAGAAAGAAAATGAGTAAAATGAGCCTTGCTAAATTTCTTCAATACTGTAAGGCATTACAAGCTGAAACTTGGAACAGTAGAGAATTGGTTAAACACAACAAACCATTCAGTTGAATCTGTTCATGAGAAGATTAGAAAGGAATTTTCCTGCTATAATACAAACATGTATTGCAATCTTGCAATCTTATACATCCCCACACACACACACCTGAGCAGGTTGTCTATGGAGGTTTATACAGGTTGATAGATAGGTTGTGGGGAATTCATGTTTAATCCAGGAGTTACACGTTTATCCATGTAATTCACTCTTAATGTATTTCCACGTGATGATGAACTTAAGAGCCAGTTCCACCTTTGTCACAAAAATAAGGCGTTCACTTGAAAAGACAAATTTAAAGCTTTCGTTTCAACAAGGGTAAACCAAGTTTTCGAGAGAGTACAGACTTGGCTTAACTATGATATGACTGAATGATTGTGTGCAACTTAGCCACCTTTTGGAGAAAAGATGACTTTCTGATAATGGCCCATGTTTTATTTACAAGCATTCTGGGACACACCAATGTCAAGAGAGAAATGGCTACGTGCTGAGCTGGCAAAAGCACTACTATCTAATATTAATAGTAATAGTAATAATAACTAAAATTGCTGGAGTTTCCTGAATGTAGGACCTCACACTAAACACTTTATATGCAGTACCTCATTCAATCCACAGCACCTCTGCATCAGGTGTGCTCGAGAGACATTGTGGGATCATATTTGTAGGAGGCTCAATCTACCTATCAATGATAAGTACTAACAATCTCTTCATGGATTTTTCAGTGAAATATCCTAATGATTCTCTGCTCCCATGCTGGGAAGTATTTTCATGAGTGTGGATTACTGTGTGTGGAAATTAAAATTATTTTTGGTAGTCAGAAAGTAGATAAATGGAGTAATAATAGGCAGGGTATATTAAAGGTTTTCTCTATAAACACCACTGGATGATAGCAGAGAGGTTGCTAGTTAAAAATTTTGTGAATCTGAATCTGATGACTGAAATACCAATCAGAGGAAAATTGTGTGTATTGAGGCTTATATGTCAAGTCAGAGAACCAGAGTTTAAGAAGGTGGGTGGGTATTACTGGAAACCCTCAGAAAAATCCCCTACATGGGTCTGAGGCTGTCTTGACACTGCTGTCTCTGATTTTTCCTTCTACAAGAACAAATCGGGTTCAACAAGCTATGTCTTTTGTCTATTGTTCAACAAGGTGTGCCATATTTTTTCAATAGCAAAGCAAAACAAAACAAAATCAGTCTTCCTTTATAACCTGAGGGAGATGAATAAATAATTTCTGCAGATTTATTTAAAATTTGCTTATAAATCTTGCTTGCCTGGAATACACACACACACAGACACACACACACACACACACACACACACACACACACATGTAAAATCTAATGGAATCATAATCTTAATAAACTTTTATTATTATATGTGCTGTAAAAGGGTTATTAAGGACAAATAAATCTGGGGACATTTCTTCCAGAAGTTCAAAATAATGCTTTTAGGTCATGGTGACCCTAATAGAAGAAAGAATGTTTGTTTAGTGAAAATGTATTCTTTTATTCATTATTCCTGATAATAAAGGCTTTATAAAATATGTTAGAAAACAAATAAAATGAGTCTACTTTAAAATGTATGATGTTATTTAAAAATGGGCTCAGGGATTAAATGCCCTAAATTAATTTCCCTTCATTCACTACAATTAAGTGGGTCTCCAATGTTTGATTGATGCTCTTCAAGTACAAAACACATGTAGTATGTTTGATTTTTAGGAGGAAAATAAATTTATAGCTAAATAAACCATTCTGGCATTAGTCTATGCATAAATAATATTTGTGTAGCTCACATGGCTATGAAGTAGTTAAATAAAATAACAATATTTGGAACACGAGAAGTGGAATTGATGATTTGGGAAGGAAAATGGATTATATGTGAGCTATAATTTTCAAAGGAAAAAGAGAACCCTTTTCATACTGGAATGAATCTAGAAACTTTTCTTTCCCCTTTTGAAAGTAAAAATTAAAATAAATACTCTTCTTGCCACTAATAACAATGTCACAGAGAGAAATATAGTCAGGAAAAATGAAGCTACTCTGGACTAAAAAGCTGCAGATAGCATTTTGTAGAATATATTAAGCAAGAACAGTCCTTAGATTCCAGCATTTCATGCTTCTGTACAGTGACCAGAACACAGAAATTTTCTCAAACCACTATTCTCAAGGTGTGACTTTTCAACAATTTACAAATAGAAAGAATTTTGAATTTTCTGCCGTTGAAAGTTATCTTGCAACACAGGCCGCATAAGAAATAAATGGTATAAAAAACAGGATAGAATAAGAAGTACTATTAAAAATCCCAAATGAGGGGAGCCTGGGTGGCTCAGTCGGTTAAGTGGCCGACTTCGGCTCAGGTCATGATCTCGCGGTCTGTGAGTGCCAGCCCCGTGTCGGGCTCTGTGCTAACAGCTCAGAGCCTAGAACCTGTTTCGGATTCCGTGTCTCCCTCTCTCTGACCCTCCTTCATTCATGCTCTGTCTCTCTCTGTCTCAAAAATAAATAAACGTTAAAAAAAAAATCCCAAATGAACTGGTTGATGCACAGACCTCAGAAGAAATAAATGATATCAGAAACAAAAGAGAATCTGAAATACTATAAAAACACAAAATAAAGTGGTGGATCCAAAGAGGACATGAGATAAAGTCACCAGATGGTGTAAGCTGAGAGAGAATCCAGAAGTTGTGGTTAACAGGACTTTAAGTAACCATGATTAACAAGTTAAAGAAAGTTGAGGTAAATATAGACAAAATGGATGAAAAACCAGAGGATTGCAATACAGAATTAGAGTCTGCAAAAAAGAATCAAGCATTCTAGAAATGTAAAAAGCAGAATTTGAAATTAAGAAATCTTTTGATAAGTTTAAGAGCAGGTTGAATACACAAGACAAGGTTTGTAGACTCAAAATGGCTCAATAGACAGTATTCAGGAGGCACAGTCACCAAAAGAGAATGGAAGAAACCAAATGCAACATATAAGAGAGATGAGATATGATTAAAATGTCTAACATACACATAACTGGAGTCTCCAAAGGAGAAGAGAGACATTGACACAAGAGAACTATTTGAAGAAGTAATGGCCCAAACTTTTCAAATCCGATGATAAATACCCCACAGATTCAAGAAATTCAATGGATTCTAAGCAAGGTAAATACAAAGAAAAGTTCAACTCTTATTATTTTAAAACTAATAATAAGAAAAACCCTTAAAACAGAGAAAAAGCCCACATTACCTTCATAGAAATACTAGTCAAAAACTATATGCTAAAAGATACTGTTAAAAAACTGAATGAGAAAAACAAAACAAAACCTTCTAACCCAGGACTCTAGGCAGAGTGAAAATATCCTTTGAAAAATGAAGACGAAATAAAAACTTTCATATAACCAATGTTGAAAGAATTGTTGCTAGTAGATCTGTAATAGCAGTAATACTAAAAGTTGTTTTCCATCTCAAAAGATAATGGCCCCAGATGAAAACACAGAAGTCCAGGAACAGGAGCCCAGGAGTTTATAACTTATTCAGAAGAAAAAAAAAATATGACAATAGCAAAAAAATAATGGTAAGGGAATAAGTGGAGTTAAACTATTATATTCTCCTTACAGTATTTAGGACATAGTAAAAGCAGACTGTAGTCATGGTTATGTTTTGTATTTCTAAGGTAATATCTAAACTAGTGATGCAAAAATGTATAGCATAAAGCTACTAATAAAACTAATAATAAAATGTGGTTTATTAAAGGGTGCCTGGGTGGCTCAGTCAGTTAAGTCCTAGACTCTTGATTTCTGCTCAGGTCATGACCTCTCTATCATGAGATCTAGCCCTGTGTTGGGGCTCAGCGTGGAGCCTGCTTAGGATTCTCTCTCTCCTTCTGCCCTCTCCCTCATTCACATGCTATCTCTCTCTCAAAAAAAAAAATTATTAATGCAAAAAGAAGTACTATCCTTAGTCAGTAAAGAATAAAAGGATGACATGACTTTGACTTTTTAAAAAAATTTTTTTAAAGTTTTTTAAATGTTTATTATTTTTGAGAGAGTGTGAAAGAGCACAAGTCAGGGAGGCACAGAGAGAGAGGGAGACACAAAAACTGAAGCAGTTTCAGGCTCTGAGCTGTCAGCATAGAGCTTGATGTGGGGCACGAACCCATGAACTGGGGGATCATGACCTGAGCCAAAGTTGGATGCTTAAGTGTCTCAGCCACCCAGGTGCCCCTAACTTCTATTTTTATTTATTTAAAAAAAATTTAATGTTTATTTATTTTTGAGAGAGAGATAAATTCAGAGAGTGAGCAGGCTCCAGGCTCTGAGCTGACAGCACAAAACCCCATGTGGGGCTTGAGCTCACAAACCGGGAGATGATAACCTGAGCCAAAGTCGGATGCTTAACGGACTGAACTACCCAAGCACCCCTTAACTTTTGTTTTTAAATACAAGGTTGAACTATTTGAACTAAGAGCTTCTACATTGGGTTTTTCATGTTATTTTAATATGCTTTAGAAACAACATGTACCTTACTACAGTCTCCATTTTCTTTCCCACTCCATATCCGTATACTCACAACTTGGGACTATGGTTCTCTATTAGTCAATTTAAATTACATACGGGTGTGTATTAGATTATACTACCTTCTCCATTCGCTTGACGCTTTATGTAATAGAAAATTTATAACACCAAAACACGTAAGGGTGCAGCATGCCCAATGGCCAAAGACCAGCTTCTAAAGAATTGGGCCAACACAAAGATTATTTTATATATATATACATATATACATATATATATATGTATATATATATATATATGTATACATGTATATATATATTTTTTTTTTACCAAAAATAAGTTCTATTCCACTATTAGATACCATCAGACAGTGAGTATGATTCTACTCTTAATGTATTAAAGTGAATTTGAGAGTAAAAGTAATTTTGATCAAGGTGTCATCAGAAGGCAGTAAAGGGATTTAGATTTCAGGGTTTCAAAATCCAAATTTTCACTTCTCACCTTCAGCCCATCTTTTTATTAATTTCCAGTTTTATAAATGTACTGATATTCAAATTGTAGCACAAGTCCTGGGAGTATAGCCATATTTTTTCTGGTTTCCAACATCAATTTTCTTATTCCTTCTTTACAAGCCAGGCTTCCAAGACTTGCCAAATTCTTGGAGTGATTTATAAAGCATTTAGAAATATAGATTCTCAAGTTTTGCCTCAGACCTAATGCATTGTAATCTGTTTGGGTGGAGCTCAGGAAATATTTGTTCTAAGATATGGAAATCACTCTTCCAGGCTATGCTTTTCTTTTTTTTTTAAGTACGAACAAACAAAAATCTCTACCTACTAAAAATGTATGTATGCTGTACAAACTATATTCTGTGAAACCCATAGCAGATTATAGTGCTAAGAATACAAGGGACTTCCCTCAAAAGAGCTCACCCACAGAGTCATGGTTAGGTGAATCTTTACCAAGCATGTCTGTTTGATAGTGTTATTAATGCAACTGTATTCTTTTCACAAATAAGTGGCTCGAATTGAATTCTAAGTAACTGGAGTTTTCTAGGAATTATTATTCTTCCACCCATTTTCAAATTTGCTAGAAGATTTTAAAAGTTGAAAGGAATCACAGTAGCTAAGGTTCCTCTTCAGTTACATTGTTTGGCTTTTGAATAGGTTAATGAGCCTCAGCATTTATCTTTATTTGGGCTTTATCGCTCACATTCATATTCTACTTTTTGTTCCAAAAATAAAGTTTTGAAGGAATGATTTATTTCATAAAGCAAAAATCAGAAAGAGACAGAATCAATGTTTTCTCATTAAAGCAAGAAAGAGCGTCAGGGCAAGAGGAGGACAAAGCATGAATTTGAAAATGAAACAGTGTCATGGCTTCCTCTCCCAGGCAACTTCTAGCCCACCTTCCCACAGACTAAGATGACCTCTTGAGCAGGATGGCATATTTTTATACCAGCCCAGATGAGCTCTGAAAGAAGAAAAACAATACACAAACTGGGCTGTCAAAAGCATCCTACTAAAGGTTAAGGCACTGCACCTTGTCTCTTGCTGACAAACCCACTTGTGGATTAGGACTGCCAAACCCGTTTTTACCTTTACTTTCCAGACAGTAGAGGCAAATCGCCAACATTTAACCACAGACCAAACCTGAAAATACTTAGCTCTGACCCAACCATGTGCTGGAGTTCCAGACGATCTTTAAAATTAACCTGTTCTGAGCCTTCTTGAAGGCCAATTCTTATGCAACTGACCTGACACTGTGCAGCAATGGCGCCACCTGCAGAACAATGTGAAAAAAATAACAAATGCCTCAAAGATGGAGGTCAGATTTGGTGGAGAGAGCGGAATAACATTTTTTTTTAAACTATAGTATTTTACAGTGTATTTTCTGTATGCACTTGGTCAGTTTAGGTTATATTTACATTAAATACAGCTCTGCATTTTTCATTATCAACAAATTGTTTTATTTAAAAATGTGAAAAGGGAAGAGATATAAAATAAATAGAGAAAATAATAAATTTGGAATGAACAAATCATGATCCATGTAGTGAGTGAATCATGATAAACGAGATGGATTCTTGAAGCCAACAAGTGTGGTGGTAGTCCTTGATTCCTTATCTTCCAGACTGTAGCAGAGAAAGTGGCTTCTCATCAGGCCAGTTACACTTTATGAGAGTAATTCCTGCAAACTCAGTCTAGAGCTTGCTCCTCCAGCCGTTCCAAAAGTATTGGGAGTCACCACAAAACTGCTGTTTAACCTCTTTGACATAAATTGACTAAAGGGTGTTCTGTTGCCTTCAACCAACCCCTAACTCTACATGATGACATGGGACTGAAAACGATTAGTGACAGAAGTTGAGTCAAGGCAACGCCTCTGCTGCTTCCACAGAAAACCAGTCGCTCCCATGGCTGTATTTCTCTGCAGAGGCGGCAAAAACAGCAGAAGTGGGGCCTCTATGTAAGTTCCATCTATGCCCTCAAATAATGATAAGGGACAGTTATGACGATAAATACATAGATGCAGTAGGGTGTGCCTCCTAGATCCCAGGCTGATGCTAGATCCCAGGGAAGCCTGACCTCTAAAGGCATCTAGGAAATGTAGTTTTTTCTCTTCCCAGACTGTAGTGTGCCATAAGGTCCATTTCATGCAGGTGGGAATGGAGGTAGTGATCCAGTCTTCAGTACCAGCCTCATAGGATTGCAGCCTCAAAGTTTTTTCTGTGATTCACTAAACTCCTCTTTGAGAGCTTATCACCTTGTTATAACTATTATATTTTTTTCTAGGGCATATAAAATAAACACAGTACATTAAGTTTCAAAATGTTCAACTGAATGCCACCAAAAATTCATCTTACGTGCCACTGTTGGGCACCCTGGCACATGAAGAGTGCAGACTTTAGATTTAGGTCTGGTCCTGCTCTACCTCTAGTAACCTCACTAAGCTTTGACCTCCACTTTCCCAGGAGGATTCAGTCGTAACACATGTAGCACAACACGTGTATGTGGTTGTCAGATCAACCACCCCGTGCTCTGAAAATGATAAACTATTAGATATTTTCTAATTTTTCAAAGGTTCTAATATAGTAACTTATCTCTCTGGAAATCTAAGGTATTTAAATATATGCTATTTGAACAACTATTTCCAATGGAATAAGCTGGGATTTCACTCAGTAAGGAAATGTGGAGCACAATATATAGTAAAGCCAGCATTGGTGTCAGTAGAGGAAAAATGCTAAAATTGCTTCCATTTTTTGAGCTCTATGTTTATGGTTTGTGTACTTTTCTCTCTATATATATTATACTCCAATAAAAAAGTTTATAATAGAGAGAAGTGCCAAGAGATTTCATTCAAACAGATTTGGGCATAGGTTGATGAAATTAGAAAACAAGACACTTTCTATGGAACGAATGTGCAATGCAGCTTAGGTATTCTGGTAGAATGAAGACAGCAAGAAAAAGATGTTTACAATGTTTTCTTAGAATCACAATAGAGGATTGTTTTTCAAATCCAAGAGTCTCCTATTTTATACCATAATACAAATGGATTTAAATCAAAAGGGAAAAGTTGTTGAAAATTACTCTTCATTCATCGTTCTCACTTGGCTATTTTTCCTACTGATTTGAGTAAAGATTATGTTATTTTTTTAAAATTATGGCTTCCTCTCATGCCATATAATTTGTTTCTTCTCCTTATGGCTTCAAGTAAATGTTTGTTGCTATAGCACTATATCATTATAGTTCCAGACATTTTAAATGTAGGTGTTCTTCTTTCAAATACTTGGAAAATGTAAGTACTTTTTATCTCAGAAATGTGTAATGGTGGTGTAGACAGGAAATTAATAAACTTTAACTCAGAGAACAAAAATGCCAATACTAGCAGTTATGCAAACATGAATTATGTGAAGAAGAGTACAATAGAAAGGTTCTAAAAATAGGGGCACCTGGGTGGCTCAGTCTGTTAAGCTTTAACTTGGGCTGAGGTCATGATCTCACAGTTCCTGAGTTCCAGCCCCACATGAGGCTCTGTGCTGTCAGCGGGGAGCCTGCTGCTTAGGATCCTCTGTCTTCCTCTCTTTCTGCCCCTCCCCCACTCATGTTTTCTCTCTCTTTCTCTCTCTCTCTCTCAAAAATAACCAGATTTTTTTAAAAAAAGTTTCTAAAAATATATAAAAGCTGAAAGGAACAAAGAACACCTTTGAAAAGGTATCACTGGAGACAGATATTGCATCTAAAGAGAAAATAAAACTCTTAGAAGAAAATATGCATCTAAATCTTTGTTACCTTAGGATTAGGTATGTTTTTCTCAGACATGACATGAAACACAAGCAAGTGAAGAAAATATAGGTAAGTTGGACTTCATTAAATTTTAAATTTTTTGTATATCAAAGGACACTATTAAGAAAGTGAAAAGATAACCCACAGAATTGGTGGAAATATTTTCAAATGATAAATCTGTTAAGGAGCTAGTATCCAAATATATAAAGAGCTCTTTCAACTAGAAACCTAAATAATCCAATTAAAAAATGGAAAAATGATTTGAATCAACATTTCTCCAATAGTGATATAAAAATGGACAACAAACACATGAAAAGAACCACATCATTAGTGATGTGCAAATCAAGACCACAATAAAATATCATGTCACATTCACTGAGATGTCTATGATCAAAAAATTGGAGCATAACAAGTGTGGAGAGATTGTGGAGAAATTTGAACTCCTGAACATTGATTTGGGGAGGGTAAAATGTATACTTCCTGTGAAAAACGTTTTGACAGTTCCTCAAAAAGTTAAGCATAGAGTTACCTTATGATCCAGCAATTCCATCCTAGGTATATATACAGTAGAGTTAAAAATATATTGTCAGACAAAAACTTACACATGAATCTTCATAGCAGCATTATTCATAATAGGCAAAATGTAGAAAAAAATGTTCATCAACTGATGAATTCATAAGAAGTGGTAGGTCCATTCAATGGAATATTATTTATCCATAAAAAGGAATGGACTATTGGTACATATGACAACATAATAAACATTACAGTAGTCCCTCCCCCTTATCTACAGTTTTGTTTTCCTTGGTTTCAGTTACCTGTGGTCAACAGGGGCCTGGAAGCATATGATTTTCCTTCTAAAGGTCAGTAGTAGCCTAACACTATGTCACAATGCCTATGTCATTCACCTCATTTCATCTTATCGCAGAGGCATTTCATCACATCACATCATCAAAAGTAGGCTGAGTATAGTACAATAAGATATTTTGAGAGAAGCCACTTTCATTTAACCTTTATTACAGTATATTGTTATAATTATTCTATTTTGTTAAGAATAGGCAGAATACGTAAATAGGTGCCAGAATAGGGAAACCCATAGGGACAGAAAGTAGATTGGTGGCTTCCAGAGCTAGAGAAGGAAATAGTAGAGAGTGACTGCTAATGAATATAAGGCTTTGATTTGGTGTAATGGAAATATTCTGAAATTAGACAGTGGTGATAGTTGCACAAATTTATGAATATACTGGAAACTCCTGAGTTTCATACTTTTAAGTAGTAAATTTTATGCTATGTCAGATGCATTGCAAAAAAAAAAAAAAATCTAGGTGTCTTAAGAGCAAGGCAATTTTTATTTTGCTAAAATAATCTTTTTTTAATGAAAATGAACCAAATCTAATTCTCTACATGCTTCTTTAATGAGTTTCTTCCCCTTCTCTGACAGAAAGAAGTTAAGTATTTCAAATTTTTCAGTTCCCAGAATCAATATCTTGGAATACGTGAGTTCTCAAAAAAATTTCAGAGGTAGGATGAGAAAGGAAGGAAACTACTATACGTGGAATGAATACATGTTTTCATATGCATCACAGTATTAGTGCATTTACATAGATGTTTTCTTAATCCTCACAACAGCATGATATATTGTTTTATTACTTATATTTATTTATGTATTATATTATTATAATTATATATTATAATTATTTATATATATACCTATTCATTACATTTTACTAGAATTACAGAAAATGCAAGAAAGGCTACATACTAAGATGTGAGCAGGAAAGAAGTGATCCAAGAAATCCCAATTGGATAAGTGTCCATTTTAATTTGAAGATCAAACAATCGTGTATAAAACATAAGGGGAAAATACTTCAGAAAAATCTTGAATAGAATTAAAAAATATAATTGAAATTTCTAAAAGATAAAAAACAACAATAATAACACACACACACACACACACACACACAACACATCTAGAAAAACGTTCAGGGCATAAAACTCAATATCCCATAAATCAGCTTCTGACTAAAATCATTAAATACTTTCAGAAAAGATGTTGGGTGATTTAAGGCCTTTTTCTCCTTTCAATTTATGGTCAGTTCTATCATGGCTTATTCCTGATTCCTATTCACTACCATCTGTAGCATATCCCCCCTCCTCTGATTCCAAAACAGCTGATTTCTCAGTAGTGTTTTGTTTTTTTCAACTTGTCCATTTTACTTGAATTTTTTTCTCCCTTTCCTACACTAATACAGACTGTAAGCCCCCAGAGTGAACATTTATTCTGTGTTGCATGCCCAGTGTATTAGCCACTATAGGTATTTAATAATACATAATAAATTAATGAGTATATATAAAAGACAACTGCACAGTTTTGGTAGAGGGATAAAAATTCCAAGATGGAGTACAATTGTAATTTAAATATACTTGCATTCTAATGCCAAATATAAATGGCTTTATCCATTTGCTATCTGTACCATTGTATTTTTTCCAGACGTAAGACAATGTAGATTTATATCATGAGACAAGTAATACTTCAATTTTAGTGAGCAAAATAAGAATAATTACTTTCCTTTTAGGTCTTGAGTTTTATACTCTCAATGATCTGTAAAAGTAAGGTAATCACCAGATAAATAAACCAAAACAGCTATTGGAGATAAAAATTGGCTTGGATTATTCCAACTTAAATTAGCCACTTACCTAAATTCCTTTATTTTTACTATGAAGTCCAATTCTCTTTTCTTTCTACCAAAAGAAAGTTTGTAGTATGCCTCTTTTATTTTCATTTAATTATGTGTCTAGTTTTTTAAATTTGTTTTAGAAATCATGTTCTTAGAAAAACTTAGTTCTACTTGTGTAGGCATTTAAATTAAACCTACACAGTAAGGTACACATTTCTGTAACAGCAAAATATAAATAAATGTAATATTTGCAGAAGGAGGTTAGAACCAGTGACTCAATCCTTCAACCAGATTTCCAACCAACACAGTAAAATATAGACTATGGTTAGAATAATGTTATTAATTTTTAATAAAGTAATAAGGTATTCTTTACATTTCTGAATTTTAGGTTTAAAGTTTCAACGACCACAATCTCATTGAATCTTTATACCCTTACCTTGTCCTATAAATAAGAAAGGTGAGATTCAGAAAGATTAGGACTTACCTGAACCAATTCAGCTCCTGGGAGCTGGCAAGATAAAACATAAATGTAATTCATACAATATTGAGCATGAAATAATTAAATATGAATTTAAGTAAATGGTATGACCATCTAACCTTACATTACATGGGAACCTGAGATCTCTCCCTCTACCCACTCCCCAAAGCCCATGCACTAGCAATCCTGTCTATTTCACCTATGAAGTATCTCTTCAATCTCTTTAATTCTTCCCATCCTGATTTTGATGTGTGTCTCTTAATAATATCCAGCTTTCCCAGTAGATATCATTACCCTCCACTGGTCAGAAACCATATCTCATTTAGCTTACCACTTTATTCTCAGAATCTAACAAAATTTCTGATACAGAAATGATACAGAATATGTCTCAATAAATGTGTCGAATAAATGAATGAATAAACACAGAGAAAATATCAGGGTATTAGCAAATCAGGATGCATTTTCATTTTGAACTCCAAGCAGTCAGTAACATATTCATTCAGTTGTTTTTGAACACTTATGTCCGCACAAAAACCTGCACACAGATGTTTAAAGAGGCTTTATTCATTCAATGCCTTATATCTTTTCAGATATAAGAAGATATAAGAAATTCCAAGAGGCTTCATCAAAATTGAATTTATGAACACAAATTTCAGCATCCCAGGAGCTGATTTCCCTTAGTGAAGCTTGATCCAAGGCCTGGTTTCTACTTTCCATTTTGTGCCTCACCTCTTCAGTGGAAGCCTTGTTATTAAGTCACTATTTGGCATTATTCAAAAGATGAGTGCAGCAGCACTTGTCTTGAATCCAACAAGAAAGTAAAAGTGTTTCTATTTCAAAATTGGCAAAAATGTCTTAGGCCTGATTCTTGTTGGCTAAAATTGGGCCATGTGCTCATCCTTAAACCAATCACCGTGGCCTATACTAATCATGGAATATTCTGGAGTTGCAAGTAGAGATAATTCCAGTCCAACACTGTAGTCCAATATGACAAAGGGGTGATTCCCCAAAGGAATTTTTTACCATAAAAAGGATGAATATTTTCAGTCCAGCAAAAACAACAAACCAACAGATTCCCACTACAAGGCCTTTATACTTTTTGATTATTGTTGCTACCAGGGCAAAAAAATACTGGTATCTACAGAAAGCTTGTAGAGCGAGAGAGAAAGAACTATAGCATACACCACATTTTTTCAATGGTGAAGGTGGCAGGTTTATTAAAATATAGAACTCTATATTTAGAACAAGTAAGATAAAACAAAGCCTCAAACCTATAAGTTTGGGCCCCCAACAAGATGAGGAAGCCTCAGTGGATGAGACTAGGAGGCCAGAGCAACATAGTACAACACAGAATGTGTTTCTTTATCCACCCTGGACAGAGTTACTGTTGTCTTACTGAAAATTTGATGATTTGCTGAAAAATACTGCCAACATATATTCAGATTCTGGTCCCCAGAATGGGCAAAAACAGTGAACAGTTCACTCATCCCTCACTTTTATAGAAATCTGTCTGTATATATTTGTGTTACATGAGGACCCCAAAACAAGATCAAAACAAGATCTAAGACAACAAAAGGCAGTACAGGACTGACTGTCAGAGACATGTGTCACAGGCAAGAAGTGCCTTAAGAGTTGGGAAACAAATTGATTAGGCCAAACTCTTCAGGGAGACCTGCAGAAAAAAACATTTTGTCCTCCCCATAGGAAGGTGACACAGGAAACAAAAATATGTGCTTTTAGTTGCTTCTCTCCCCCCAGTAGGTAGTAACTTCTTGGATGTATTTTAACTATATGTTTTTATCTTATCCGTCTTATGACATAGGCATGTTTTGATGAAAGCCCAGCTAAGGATAAGGATGTCATCTAAAACCACGGAAACACAAAGCTTCAATCAGTTCTTGGGCAATATTAAGAGCTTCCATTTCTCCTACAGAATGTTGAAAGCCTCAGTGAGATTCCATTCTCAGAGGACCTTATTACTAGCGAGGTCAGAGCCTCAAAAGAGAAAAACACCTTCCTCTTTTCCCACCCGGGGAGGTGATGAGGGAGAGGTGGTGTACAGATGTTCACTCACATCAAATTTTCAATTTTTTTTAAAACTTTTTTATTTATTTTTGAGACAGAGAGAGACAGAGCATGAACGGGGGAGGGGCAGAGAGAGAGGGAGACACAGAATCGGAAGCAGGCTCCAGGCTCTGAGCCATCAGCCCAGAGCCCGACACAGGGCTCGAACTCATGGACCGTGAGATCGTGACCTGAGCTGAAGTCGGATGCCTAACCGACTGAGCCACCCAGGTGCCCCTCACATCAAATTTTCAACCAGAGTGATGATATCAGACAGTCTGAAATCTCATCTACTCACAGAAGTCCACCTACCAATGTTTTCTGTGCCACACTGCACATTTCCCACCTTCCTTCGGTATCTACTCCTATTATCTGTGTCTGATGACAGAGAGAAGACTTTTCATATCTACTCATTCCTGTCAAAATCAGTTCTCTTCCTCCTTACTGTTTTCTTTTGCTTTCTTAATCATTTTTTTTCTGTTATTAAAAATAGAACAGCTGTTATATTTTCAAGAAAATACCCTTTATTTTAGTGTTCTTTTTGTGATCACCGTATTTGCTGATCTGAATTTTCCAGACAACCCCATTTACTCTTTGGCATTATTAGAAAATTTTATAAGACCATGCTGCTTTGATTGACCAATAACTTGTGAAACCTAACTTTTATCTGGCCCACCTGCTAACTCAGAAACCCTTTCAATCATCCCTTACTGACGCATTTCCCATAGTTGACTATTTTGGACCATTTCCATACAATCTAACACTCCAACCACTATTCCCTACTCATAGGAGATGTCTTTGCTTTAAAACAAATCTTATTACATTTTCAACAGAATTCTCCCTCAGCACCTCTATGAATCTTTATTTGCGCTACTTCTCTTATCTAGAACATCCTTTCTTCCCCAGACTATTTTAACCTCACAACTTGTCCAAACACTTCAAATTGCAGCTATTGCTGCCTCACTGTCTCCTTGACTATTCCAGAACCTTCTCTAAATTTCCACAGTAATATTTGAATCCCATTTGACACAGTTTTGCTGTCTACTGCTGTCTTTTCATATGCATATTCTGCCTTCTTGAGTAACAATAAACATCGACACAAATCATAAGATAACCCCTATTATAGTGTCTCAGAATTTGCACTTTAATAAGGCTGCATTTGAAAGTATAAATAATTCTTTTACAGGTATAAATATTTTAGTTGTTGCACATTAAAAAAAATTTTGCTTTACCACATACTTAAAGGTTTGGAAAATGGTTATTAGTAAAGTTATATGTATATACCTGTTTTCAAGGTGATCAGTTAGTTTTCTTCAAAGATACAGCCTATTCAATGGACTAATAACTAATAACTAGAGCTAACTATCTTGCAAATGCAAGGTTGGCATATAGAAGTCACTCAACAAATATATATTAGATGGATAGATAAATGGCTAGAATAAAAATGTGATGACTTCATCTTCATTGGAAAAAGGAATTCAGTTGACATCATAATAAAACAACCAGGATTACCTGAGGGAGATAGGAGTAAACAATGATAGTAGTCTAAATTGGGGTGCTGGCAACTCTGCATCCTGAGGGACATCCTCTCTTTCTGTAAACTCACTAAAAAGGCAGCATCTGGATGTAGCCTCTCTTTCTTTAAGTCCCCTTTATATAGTAAGCCAAGATTCTATTTTTTAAGAGAAATATGAACTCACAAAGTAAATTAAGGAGACATCTGAAAAGCATAACTGATATTAAAGGACAGTGATAGAATAAATAATCTATGTAGCCATGCAAAATAAGTGGAATGAGGAGATCAAGAACTTAAAATAAGCACAATAAATATCTTTCAAGAAATGTTAAGAGGTGTCTGGGTGGTTCAGTCAGTTAAGCATCCAACTCCTGATTTTGAGTCAGGTCATGATCTCACAATTTGTGAGACTGAGCTCATGTGAGGCTCTGTGCTAACAGCAGAAAGCCTGCTTGGGATTCTCTCTCTCCCTCTCTCTCTGACTCTTCCCTGATTGCATTCCCTCTCCTTAAATAAATAAACAAACTTAAAAAGATAGAAATGTTAAGGAGCTCAACTATACTTCAATTAATTTTTTAAATGTTATTTATTTATTTGGGAGGGGAGGATAAGTAGGGAGGCAGAGAGAGAGAGAGAGAGAGAGAGAGAGAGAGAGAGAGAATCCCAAGCAGGCTTTATGCTCAGTGGGGAGCTCAATGTGGAGTTCAGTCTTACAACCATGAGATCATGAACTGAGCTAAGACCAAGAGTCAGCTGCTTAACTGACTGAGCCACCCAGGCACACTCAATTTTTTTTTTTTTTAATATTAAGGAGGATTCCAGTGATATGAGGAAAAAACTAACAGTTACAATGAAAAATCAAATGGATATATTCAGTATGAAAATATAAAATTTGAAATAAAAATATTGTAAGTCAGGATCAAAAGGCAGAGTAGAGAAAACAAATTGTTGAGCAAGAATATCAAATTAAGAAACTCTCCCAGAAGACATCAAGGAAGTTTAAAGGGATAAAAAAAATCATTAATGAAAAATTGAGTGAAATGGGGAGTGGATGTAGATATATAAAATCTACAGAAAAGAAATTCCAGAAGAAAAAATAAAGAGAGGGAAGGAAATATTTGAAGAAATAATAACCAGAGATTTTCAAAAATAAAGATTAGAAACCTCAGACTAAAAGGACTCAAAGAGTATCAAAGAAAAAAAAATACACATCTAAACACAAGGTGGTAAAATCTTACAGGCTCTAATTCAAAGAACAAGTTTTAAAAGGTATCAAAGAGAAAGAGGATATCTCAGACTGACATCAGAATTCTAAAGAGCTACGTTGAGCACTAGGTGTTGTATGGAAACCAATTTGTCAATAAATTATATTAAAAACAAACAGACAAAAAAGAGCCACATTGATATCAAACAAAACTTCACAGATTTAGATGTAATGAATGAAATGAATTTAGAACTTAGACTTTAATATCTAGCTAATCCATCATTAAGTATGAATGCAGCACTAAAGGTGTTCACGCATACATGTACTGGATATTTTCTGTTTGTCCACCCAGAACCATGCACCCTGCATCACTGTGCTCTGTGCCTGGATCAAAGGGCTCCCTTGCTGCTAGGCTGTGTCTGGGGAATGGAGACCGTTTGCAGATTAGAGGGAGCTAGGAGTCAGGTCAGTGCATTAGTGCCCATGGCACCCACCACGAGGAGTAGCATGGGCTGGCTCATCATGCCTCCATCCACAGTCACAGCTCCAATAGGTAGCCCCTTACACACAGATCTTTCACTGTCTCTCTCCCTCAGTTTCTTCCTTTTCTCCTCCTGCTCTTCTTCGTCTTCCTCCTGTTCATCTTCCTCCATCTTCTTGGCTCCCCTTCAGGCCTAGGGATGGGAACTGTGCCTTGCTATAATGAACAGCTGATACTGCACTAACCCTTCTGCTTTTCTGTACCCTGCTCACTCCTTTGTAAATCGTCCCTTTATTAATTACACCTCAAATTACTCCGTTTGAATGTGCCATCTGTCTCCAGACAACACTCCAGATAATAAACATAGCCTCAAGAGGTTTGCTATACAAACATACTTTGGGAAATGCTTTTGAAGGAAAATGTTGGGGCTTTTCTAAATATATGGGGGATAAAGATGAGTACATAGTCTATTTTTAATTTCAGCAACGTATTTTTAATTTCTCAGAGTTTCATTAACCCGTTTTTCCCCATTTTGTAGCATGCTTTATTTATGTTTTTATAAAAACAGTTTTCTTAAATCTCCTTGAGAATTATATTTATTTCTAAGCCTTCTTTTATTATCTTGAATTATTTCATTATTCTAGATTCAGTTTTCTATCTCTATCATAGTCTTATTCCTTCATTTTGTAGGATGTTCTAAAATGTCTAACAAGCCTTTAAGAAGGCAGAAATGATTGTTTCCTTTTCTGTGCAGAAGCTTTTTATCTTAATGAGATCCCAATAGTTCATTTTTGCTTTTATTTCCCTTGCTACCGGAGACGTGTCAGGTAAGAAGTTGCTGCAGCCAAGGTCAAAGAGGTTGCTGCCTGTTTTATCCTCTAGGATCTTTATCCTCTTTTCCTGTCTCACATTTAGGTATTTAGGTCTTTCATCCATTTTCAATTTGTTTTTGTCTATGGTGTAGGAATGTTCCAGTTTCATTCTTCTATATGTCGCTCCAGTTTTCCCAGAACCATTTTCTGAAAAGATTCTTTTTTCCATTGGATACTCTTTCCTGCTTTGTTGAAGATGAATTGGCCATACAGCTGTGGGTCCATTTCTGGGATTTCTATTCTATTCCATTGATCTATGTGTCTGTTTTTGTGCCAATACCATACTATCTTGATGATTACAGCTTTGTAATCCAGCTTAAAGTCTGGAATTGTGATGCCTCCGGTTTTGTTTTTCTTTTGTAACCTCTGTCTCCCTCTCTCTCTGCACCTCCCCTACTCAGACAAACACACTCTCTCTCTCTCTCAAAAATAAATAAACATTAAAAAAAAAAGAAACCTGTGGAGTTGGACCTATATTTCATTTACTCCTGTCTTCTCAGGATTCTAAAGATATAAATTGGAGCATTTTTATGTCATTTTATCTCATTTTTTTCTGATTTCTTATTTCATAGATGGATCATAATCTCAGTTCTAGAAAACAAAACTTTGAGTGAACAGGAAAACATAGGGCCTGAGATATAAGCCAGTAAATTTATGTATGGTTTTAAAATATACAGATTCACCTGATTTTATGACTTTCCCCTATTCTCTCATTTGCCAACCAACCTTCTTTAGCCTTATCTGGTTCAGAGTAAAAAGGATTTTTCTCCTTCTCCTTCTCCTTCTTCTTTCTTTTTTCTTTTTTCTTTTCTTTTTTTTTTTTTTTTTTTTTTTTTTTTTAGGATTTTCTTGATCCTGAAATGAAAACAGGGTGTCTAGGTTTTACACATAGTAGGAACTCCAAAAATATTGTTGAATATTGTTGAATAAGAACAACATCTAAAAAGTGCAGCCAATCTACACTTTTTCATATGTTGGGTCTGGTTTTGTTTCAACATTTCAAGAGCTCCTGCATGACCCATAAAACCTACAGCTACTCCATTTGAAATGTAGTTGAACTGCTTTTTGACTCTCTGCTCATAGCAATAACTTCTCAAGATTGTATTTAAGAGCCTGCTAGTCTGACAGATAATGGAATTAAATGGCTCCAGGTTGATTTGGTAGCTATAAAGCAGAAAATCATGTTAAGGCTACTTTGATGAACTGAGAATGTAAAAACAACTCTTTATGGAGTGATAAAGAAAGGAATTGTATTTTTACAGACCATATGTGGAATGGAGACAGTCAGGTTGAGTATTAGAAGAAAATTCTTGAATGTGTGATTTTCACATTTTATTACCATAACTTCACCTGACACACATGGCAATAAACATGGCAATAAATAAAATATACGTATGTAGAAAGTCACGTAACCACGACCAGAATCAAGATATAGAACATTTCTATCATCCAAAGATGTCTCTCATGCCCTCTACATTCAGTTGCCTAAATTTAGCTAGCCTCTAGTACCACTTGCCTGTTTGCTATTCCTAGAGTTTTGTCTTTTCAACAATTCAGGTAAATTAAGTCATAGAGTATATAGTCTTTTCTGTTTTGCTTCTCTTACTTAGCATAATACTTTTGAAATGGATCCTTGTTGCATGTATCAGTAGTTGATTCCTTTTATTGCAGAGTCATATTCAATCAGATAGCCTCAACACAATTTGCTTATTTATTCATTGCTAAATGAATAGGTTGCTAAATGTTTGGGTTATTTGCAATTTTTGGTTATTTTGAATTAAGCTGCTATGAACATTCATGTATAGGTCTTTTCTTTTTTCTTTTCTTTTCTTTTCTTTTCTTTCTTTCTTCTTCTTCTTTTTTTTTTTTTTTTTTTTTGGTTGAAGTTTATTTTATCAATTCTTTCTTTTAGGCTTCCTGCTTTGCTTTCAGTGCCCTGTCCACAAAATCTTTGCCTTGCCTAATCCAGGCTACAAAGATTTTATTCTGAGTTTTATTCTAGAAGTTTTATAGAATATTCTTATTCTTATTCTTATATTTAAGAATATGATGCATTTTAAGTTAATTTTTGTATGTAGTATAAGGCCTAAGTTCCCATTTTCGGTATATGGGCATCCAATTGTTTCAGAACCATTTGTTTGAAAGATTTTCCTGTACCCATTGAATTATGTTACCACTTTTGTCAAAATAAGTTGACCATATACTTGTGCATCTACTTCGGGTAACTATTCTTTTGCAGTGCCAGTGCCACACTCTTTTGATTATTATAATTTTGATTTTTGTAATTTTTGATTATTGCAATTTATAATAGGTCTGCAGATAAGGTAGTATAAGCCCTGCAACTTGGTTCTTCTTTTTGAAACGTTTTTGGACTTGGGGCATGTGGGTGGCTCAGTCAGTTGAGCTCCTGACTTTGGCTCAGGTCATGACCTTACAGTCTGTGAGTTCGAGCCCTGCATTGGGCTCTGTGCTGACAGCTCAGAGCCTGGAGCCTGCTTCAGATTCTGTGTCTCCCCCCCCCCCCCCCCTCTCTGCCCCTCTCCCACTAGCTCTGTCTCTCTCTCAAAAATAAATAAAAACATTAAATTTTTTTAAAACATTTTCAGGCTTAGAAATTAGTCAAACGAGTATGCAAAATGCTGATGTCCTGATCCATAAGAAACTAAGAAAAGAGAGATATGTATTTTTTGTTTTGTTTTGGTTTTAGTTTTTCTTGTTGTGTTTTGTTTGTAGAGTAGAAGAAAAGACACAGCTCTTTTTGGCATAATGATCCATAATGAAATAAAAGGCTTAGAGGTCTAAGCAGTGATGCATATCTTTTCACTGATTTCATAGACATTTTACCCAAATGCTAATGAATGGTTTTAATGACTAGCCTTCTGTACCCCTCCACAACCCTCCCTTCTGGATCCAAAGAGACTTTTTCAATTCTCACTGTAAGCACAAATTCAGGGGAAATCAGATGGAATAAAATGAGTGACAGCCTAGGGCAAAGAAAAAAAAAGGGGAGAAAGCAGATGCCTGGGTGGAGGACAAAAGGCCTAAGAGACTCAGGGGGCAGGGAAGTCAGAGGAAACCAGAAGAAAGCTCAGAACCAGGGCTCCTTTTGCAAAGCCAAGGTGAACTCTGTATGGGCTCATAAGCTGTGTTACACTATCATCAGTGCTCAGTGTCCAGACTGGAGCTTCTTTGACTAATTATAATAGTTTCCCAATAATGGATTGAACCAGTTTTCTCTTCCAAACTCTTATAACAGAATAAAAAGATTACATGTTTAAAGGACCAAAAACAAAACTGCTCTATTTTTATTTCTGAAATGGCATGAATGCAATGTGAGGGGTAAAAAATCTTTCACAGGTGTCTGGACATTTTACAGTAATTATTTAAATTGTTTAATATCTATATGTTTTTATTTTTTATTTTTTTAAGGTTTACTTATTTATTTGGAGAGACAGAGAGAGCAGTGGAGGGGCAGAGAGAGACAGAGGGAGAGAGAGAATCCTAAGCAGTCTCCAGGGCAAAGCCTGACCCAGAGCTAGAACTCACAAGCTGCGATATCATGACCTGAGCCGAAACCAGGAGTTGGATGCTTAACAGATTGAGCCACCCAGGTGCAGCCAGATGTTTTTTGATCAATCTCTGCAATGTTTAGGAATTTTAAAAATCTCCAACCTTAATAATTAAATGGTCAGTAATAGTGTTGATTGATCCCATCTTCAGTAAGTTATATTTGGAACATATGTACATCAAATTTAGGAGAGTTATATGGATATCTGCTGATTAAATAAGGATAACCAAAATCAGTGAATATGATTCATTTTTAATGGTTTAATGATTTAATGATAATTACTGTTTTGCTACAAGATAGCTAGTCATAACAGGAGAATGGCACACACACATAATCCATAGTAAGTCCATTTCAACACAAACCAAATCATCAGTTGTCTTCTCTTGACTTTGTTAATTTTCTGTGTCATATTGCCATTTTTTCTTAATACCACACACTGTTTCAGTTGTGTTGCTGTATCCATTTTATCCTGACATACCTAAAAAGTCAAATGTCTACGTTTTGAAAGATCCGAATAGCCTGAGTTCTCTGGTTCCCAAACCTTAAAGCTTTACAAGTGAAATAATACTCTGATAATTCTTGAGCTTCTCTTCCTTTCTCTATTTCCTGGTAGAAAGAATAAGTGCTGCAAAACTGGAGGCAAAAGAAACACTTTAGCCAAGAGGCTGTGAATGGACTTTGGGAATCACAGTTGTTAAAGGGGAAGTGACAGGGCACTGGGATATGGTCACTGGTTCCATGATATTTGAGGGTAAGAGGAGAAGACTGGAAAGAAGGGAGGTTATGATTAAGGGACATTGAAGTAAGGTAAGGAATATGAGTGGGGAACTCCATTCTTCCTAGCCTTGCTCTCTCGGGGGTCAGTCTTGGGCACAGTAAAATCATGGGCTTGGAGTTAATGCTCTCATCTGCTAACTACATCTAAAAGTCCTTTTATATAAGAACGAGTCATTCATCCCACTACTAAAGTAAGGGATTTAAAAATATAAATATTTGAGATAGACTGGCTTACATATATTACAGCCAGCCTATAAATGAGGATCCCAGAAACATCCTTCTTTTGATTAGAGAAACCAGCTACAAAACAGGCATGGGTGGAAAGCTGGCAGGGTTGAGGGCAACTCTCAGGAAGCAAAAGGGAGCAGAAAGGTGAGGCCTGGAACATGGGGGCTGCGATGATGCTTCAGAACCTGAAGGTGCTGTACAGTACAAAGGGCTTTCCTGCTCACATCTCGTTTTCTTCTGGCAGTGACCCTGTGAAGCAGAAGAGGTACCTCACCAGTATACACAGGAAGAAACAGAGGCTTAAAGAGGTTCAGTGGCTTGCCAGTCATCACAGCAGTGGTAGCTGGTAGGGCTAGAAGAAGCTCACACCCGGGCATCTGCCTCTGAATCACATTCATTGGTCATTTTGCGGCTTTGCCATCTTCTTTGACTTGATGATTATTGGACAGACTTCATTTGTAAGAGACTGTATTACCAAGCTTCAACAGCACTGAAAATTACATCACTGTGTTCAACCATTAACTTACTCAAAAAAGAAGGCATAATTTTTAAGTTATTTCCTCAGCTCATTTAGCAATACATAGAAAGTCACATTACATTGACTGCATTAGGGGAAAAATTACCAGGCAAAAACATTTATTTCTATACAAGTTTTTTTTTTTTAATAATCTACAAGGATAGTTTACTAATTTTTCAAAATTGCCTTTTCATGTATAATGTTATATTTTTATGAAGAAAATGATTTGTTTCCTTCTTTTCCTCATTCTGAGAATAAAAAAAAAATGTCTTCCACCTTTGCTCAAAATAATTTTCTCTTCCAATTAAGCTACAAACAGTCCTAATTATGCAGACATTGTTATAATTAGCGGCCACCACCTAAAGCAGAATTTTCAGAAAGTTCAGAATTGAACAGGGCAAGATGTCATTTGATGTATTTTTTCTCCTCTGATTGTTCACACAATTTGACTTCAATGTTGCCATCACTGAATGCTTCTCCTTTTGTCTCCTCCACTGGGTTCTCTCTCTGGGAAAACACTGCTTTCTTCTGCATCATTGTAATTCCTGAATTTCCATGCCTTCGTGCTGGAGATAAGGTTTCTTTTACTATGCAATAACAAACTGCAGACAAAAAATTTTTTTTGAAGTTTTCGTTCATAAATGCATAAACAATGGGATTACAGATGGAATTGGAAAATCCAATTATTTGCACGATAGCAAAAATCATCTTGATTGTGACATCATCATATTCCTTTTCAAAATTGCCTGAAATAAAAAGTAATAGTCTACAATGTATTATGTTTTCACGAGCATAAAATAAAATTTCTGTTTATCATATATCTTTACCAAACACTTACACTTGTACAAGTGGTTAAAGGTGTGAAAAATACTCAAGGCAATTTTGGGAAGAGCCAAATTTGTCTGAAGAAAATGTCTTCAGATGTCTGAAGAAAAATGAGCTCTGTGATGAGTTCCCATTCTTAGAGAATCTTGGCTTACAAGCTTAGCCTGGTGCCCAGCTCATATTAAGGAACTTACCGCATTTCGACTTAATTCCAAATGTCATGTAAACTGGGAAGCAGCAGTTACCATTCAAACGTTCACTTGTGTTATAGAAATACAATCTGTATCTGTGAATCATGTTAAGTCTCAGATTATCACAGGTAATACACCGGGGGTCTGGCTGAAATCCTAGGTGTTATCAAATTCATGTGGTTCAAGTCAGGATTCTAGATCTAAACAGACAATGCTCATAGGCCGTCACACCTCCTCCATGTTTGAATGGTTTAGGGAGAACAGGGGACAGAGCATGAAAAAAGACTCTCAAAAATGTTTCTGTCCCTTCTGCGATTATTAAAGTTTTGTTCAAAATTGTACATAATTAACCTACCATGTAATGATCTGGTAATCTTGAAAATACGAGAGAAATCCATTAAATGTTTGATATTTGATTACCCAAGGGAATAGCAACAAATTTTTCAACGATTCATGGTCTAGTCTAGCAAGATATGAACTAGAACTTCTAACAAATGAGAATGAAAAGCACTCACTGTATTCAGTCATCATGTGCACGATGTGGAAAGGTGCCCAGCATAGAGCAAAGAGAGCCACCACTGTCACCATCATAATGACAGCTCGCTTCTTCTTCCTGGACCCACAAGGACACATCGCATCAGTTAACTTCTCCTTGGCAAATTTGTCAAATTGATATCAAAGCTATTAAATAAAGTTTGAGCCTAAATCTCTCAACCATAACTTTTCAAATATTAATAAAGTTCATGATAGGTTAATTGTGGGCTGTTTATCATCTCTTCCCATTGCTATTGCCCTCATTCCCAAATCTCTCATCTTATAAACATCATTATGAAGGATGCTCATTATAGATCTAACACTCTGCTAGATGCTTGGCATGGGTTATGTCATTAATCTTCTCAGTAAGCCATTTGACAGATGCAGAAACTGAGGCACGGAGAAGGTTGAGTAACTTGCAAAGTCAGATGACTAATAAGGGATTTAAACTGTAAGGGCTAGTTTGGACTTAAATTTAGGCAGCTAAAGTCAAGTGTTTAAGCTCTTATTCATTTTTATGTTGAAGAACACTCTTCTGAGGAAGTGAAGTGGAGAGTGAAATCAGCAATAAATCCCAAAGAGCTGAAGATCCAGCCCTGGACACTGACAGGGAGGATTTCTTCATACAAACTGGACGCTAGAGGTCGCTGCACACTTGAAGAAATGATAGAATTTCATCTAACCATTAAACTTCTAAGATTTTTGTTTTTGTTTTTAATAGCTGTTCCATGTAGATTATAAAATAAATGATATGGAATACAAGTACTATATCAGTAAATTGTGTTTTAAAAATTTTATTAATGAATATAATCAGAAAAGAAAGCCCTTATTATGATAGTATAGATAATAATTATAAGGTAAATAGCATACTCTGGTCACCAAAGAATTTTCATACAGATTTCATGTATTTCAGCATCATCTGAGGATGGATATTTATTATTCTCCCTGTCACACGTGAGGAAAGCGGAAGCCTTAGGTGTAAGGATACTTATCTGCACCACGTAACTGCCGTGTGGTAGAGAGGAGAACACCACAGCTCTTCCTAGCATGTCATCTTGACATATAGATGAAAATTCAACAGTTTTCCAAATTGTCTAAATACCTGCTATTCCTAAAATCTCCAAAGTTGAACGTCAGCCCATTCTCTGAACACGAATTACAAATGGCACTTGGGCTAAAGTTCCCAAGAATTGGGAGAGCTCTAGCAACTTCCCCCTCAAGCACAACTAATTAAAAGTATTTTAAACGGAGGCGACTGCTTCATTAAACAGACCTGGCTATTTTTGACATTTCTTTTCCGTGAATAGTTCGAAACACTGAGCAGTCCCCCACTCTTTTCTTTATCCAAAGTTCATAACCAATTTTAGTGTACAGGATAAGCATCAGCATAAGAGGCAGGAGGAACAGGATGACAAGGATGAACGTCGTATAGATTTTCTGGTGCGCAGGGCTGGCCCACTCTTCCAGACAGCAGACATGCTCCTTTTCATACAAGAAGTCATACTTAATCTTTAACATAAAAGCAAATCAGTTAGAGGAGGCAGAGTCAGCATCAACAGAACAGAAAACAGCCACGTACTGCTATAATGCTGCAGTTTTCAAACCCTCCTGTATTTACTGTGGATCCATATTGCAAATTAGATACGATTTTGATTGTTCATTTGTTGTAAGGTGTCATTTTCTCCACATCATTTCTTACATTCTTAACAGTTCTATACTTCCTTTCTATTTTAAATGGAATTGAGGTCAATAGGCTATTTTTTTAATGTTTCTCAACTTTTTTTTACACTGTAGTCAGAATTTTTTCAATTCGATGAAAGAGCTATACTCTTTGACCAAAGTATGTATGCATACTGTCCAGATGAGGATTATTACTTTTCAGAGGAAGAATACACTACATCAATCAAGGTACATATGAAAAAAAGAAAACATCTTGTAATTGCACACCAGCTAGTTTAATGTTCCATTATTTTGCTTCCTCAATTGTTGAAGAGACAGATTTTGGCAAAGTATCAGCTATCTTTCAGTTCACAGTACTGAAAGATTGCATTTTGTTACTGCTATTTCAGATTGCAATGATCAGGTTGCTTGCAAAGATTTTAGAAAGACAGCTGATAGCTTTAAGATTTGAGATGAATAAGAAATTGGGATTCAAACTATTGTCTATCTACAAATATTCAGACTCAGCTATCAGCCTTTGAGGTAGATATTTTACAGAAATGCAATGTCTCTTTGTTAATACTATTTCTGACAGATGGTTGGGTTCAGAATATTATTAAAAACAATATTAATAACAGTAGCAAATGCTAAGAAGGGACAAACTAAGCAAAGTCATTTATCTGGATAATAAGAATAAAAGTTAGAAAATTTATCAAAACTATTGCCATTTTAGTCACTTCAGAGATTTCCAGATGAAGAATCCCTAGGTCCTAGACATATTTCTGCCTCCATTCCTGCAAATTTTATTGCCAATCTTTAGTCAATTGAATGGGGGAAAAAGCTTTCTGGTATACTTATCAAAGGCAAGAAAATTCAAGTTCTGATCTAGGTGTTATTTACAAATGCAACAAGGGATGAAAACACTTACTGAATAATAATTTCAAGATCCAAACTCCCTGGGAACGGGATATTAAGGTGAAATTCATGCTGACCCCATGTAGGCAGAGCCCACAAATGCCGACGACCATGGTGGCAACATATTGGCACATCTTAAAACACAAAGCTAGACTGATAGTCTCCAGGGGGGTGCATGTTGCCTTGGGAACAAGCAAAGACTTTCTGAGTGCACAGGCACATGGTTTTATGGGAATCAATTTCCGATTGTCTCTTTGCAACCACACAATTCTCTAAAATTCCACTGCCTAGGGGAAGCCTGAGATTGAGTGTTGTGCTGGCCCTGCACTCCCAGCTCACTTCTATCTCTCTTCTCCCCATCTACATAAGTCAGATGTCTCACTCAGTCCTACTCTTACTATGAGGCACTAAAAAAGGAGGTGGTTTGAACTACTGATGTCAGTGAAGCCACCGTAATCAAGACACCATAAATCCATGATAGGGTTTTGTGTTTTCCCTATATCAAACATATTTTTATTCTGGCATTAGAAGAAAGGTATTTTGACAGGTGTTGGGATGTTGTGGATTTACATTTTTCATACAGTGAAGAGGCAGAAGTGATGATGACAATTTTAATTTAGGCACCTCTTTGCTTCCATCCCATGAAAATTGTCAAATACATCACTCCTGAGAGAGAGCCCATTGACAGCAAAGCAAAGAGAACCTCAGTGGGTCGAAATGGTAAAGTTGGTGGTGTTTTATTTCATCCAGGTGAGAAATTCAGGCTTTATGCATGCTCACACACACTCTCTCTAATAGAATTTAGAAGTGAGAAGGTGGCCATGGGATGCATATTAATAGATTTATTTGATAGGAAAAATGAAATCACACTTTTTCCTGACAGAAAGCAAATCTGATTTAGCTGATTTGTCTGATAATGAGGACCGACTCTGCCAATTACATATGCATTTCCTAAAAACTAAATGAGTTACATATTCAAAACATATTTAGAGCATATGATAAAATAATTTTATTTTAAAAAATAGACAAAACTCTTTGTGTTCTGTGGGCCAGAAATGGGCCCCACAAATGACTACTGGGTTGGGTCACTTGTGAAGCCTCCATCAGTATGGGATACCTGCCGGAATAAGGACAGCCTTAGAGAAAAGACCCAGCCACTTACAGTTGTGTGTGGAAGATACATGAGCAGCCTGCTGGAGCAGCAGTCAGAAGCCTCAGTGGTGTTATCTTTGAAAACCCCATGAATAAGGAATCAATCATGGGCAGCAAAGTCACACACATGTGGGCGATGATACCAGTACACCTGTCCCTTCCTCTCTCCATCCTTAACACCAGCTCCCAAGTTGCCAAGGGCAGCCATTTTCTTGGATGGGAAGAGAGAAAGAGAAACACCCAGTAAGGAAGCAGAGAAGAAGGGAATCACCTCCCCTTTGCATATTGTAGGATTCTAGACCTAAAAACAGTTCAAGCTGAGCTGGGAGACATTTTGTGTTGATTGAGAATATGGATTTATGTGATTGTGACACCGGGCTGGAATTTTAATGACAGAATTAACAAGTTGCTGTGAGTGAAAGTGACCATAGGAATGTTGCTATCTGAATGGCTGAAAGAATTACAGGGCCTGCTCAGAGCTTCATCCACAACATTTTGTCAAAGTATTGGAAAGTTCTCAGGTCACGTTTTTATAGGTAGTAAGGGATAGAATAAAATTACTTCCAGCTCTCACCTGTGGAGTCCAGCTTATTCAATATACCAATTACATAAAAAAAAAAGAAGAAGAAAGAAAGAAAGAAAGAAAGAAAGAAAGAAAGAAAGAAAGAAAGAAAGAAAAAAAAAATCAAGTCACGTTTTAAATGTACCCTTTCCTGAGGGCTCATTTGCTATCCTTGCCAATCGACATTTACCATCTAGTAAAGTTTCACTTTTGTCTATATCAATTTAAAAAGGTATAAAAGGATACAGTTAAAAAAAATTATCTAGTGATCAACCCACTACTGCTTTTGAAGACTACTGTCTGGGCTAGATCACCGATGCAGGACGTGTATGTATGCCCAATGGGATAGGCTGGGTCATCAAAAACAGCACAGTGTCCCCTTGCTGTGAATAGCCAGACAATGTTAGACCATCAGTTTAAGGTGTGGGGGAAGGGGAGAGATCAGATAAGATGATCCTGTCACACATTCCAATTCAAATTTCAATTTGTCAATGTATGGGAGGCAGAGAAGAAAGGACTTATGAGGGAGAATCAACAAATAAGCAGATGATTGATTACAATTTTTCGATGTGTTTTAAAAATAAAATAAAAATCTAAAGCAACCGTTGAACTCTTAAAATGTAATGAGACATGGGAGGCCACTAGGAAAATATGTTCGGCTGACAGGAAAATGTAGAAAATGACTCTGATAAGTTTTCTTTTAAGCATTAAAGTCTTAACCAAGGAAGAACTAGATAAAACAGAGGGAAAAATCTTAAAACAAATTATTTTATGTCATTTGAAAATTTTTCAGTGAAATAATTGGGGTCACCAGAATTTGCTATAAAGCTCTTGCAGGAAGAAAAATGATTGTAATTGAGAAGGCTGGGGAACATTCAATAATATGATGATCAAGCCAGCCCCGAACCTACCTCAAGGCGTTGTACATGCCACATGGGTGATCCTACGATGACTGCCAGCAGCCAGACCACACCTGCTAAGACATTAAAATCATCAGAATCTGATTCAGTGAGTGAAGCAGAACACATGCATACTTAAGCATAAAGCATATGCTGTAAGCATGAAGACTCCTTATGTGCAATCATCTCTGCCCTAGAGCAGTGCAGTGGGCTACATGTTCCCACTGCTGCTATTTCTCTGTCCTCAAAACTGTTGCTGGAATAGTCTTCCTGAAACATTTTTAAGTGTTTAATCAAAATCTTTAATAGTGTTGTACTACCTAAAAGATAAAACTTAAACCCTTAACATGATCACTGAGGTTCTCTCACTTGCCTCTCTCCCCTGTTATATTTCTGTCCACGTTCTTCATTTCCCAGGACTTAACTCAAAAGTCACTGTCTCTAGGAAATCTTTGAAGGCCACCATCATTTCCTGATAGAACTAATTCCCTGTTGGTTCCATTTGCCCTCTAGAGTGGCACCTTTGTTGCCCTTAGTTGTTTCTTTTCAACCTCTTCTAAGCTCATTAAGGGCAAACACAATGCAATTTATTTTTGTACTTGTTTGTTTCCCTAAACAAGGGAAGTTTTCCCAAAAGAAAATTCCTGGCCCTCAGAAGCACCTGCTGTTTGGTTGTCAAAAGGATGAATAACTTAAACATGATATTGATCACCCTCTACAATTTCTTCTTAAAATTGAGTACATTTATCTTATGCATCATGAGTATTATTTTCTTATTTATAAAGCAAACATTTGATAAGAAACCAGAATGCTTTTTCCAAATTTCCTGCATTCATGATTTTGTTGACAGAATTGCTTTAATGATGTGTCTTTAGCAAGGAACAAAAGAGAATCAGAACAGACTAGGATGATGCCATAACCAAGAGACCCACCATCAATTCTGAGAGAAATATCCCAGCTCAAATTCTTCTTATTCTATCTGTATTAGGTACTATTAAGAAAACAGTATATTGCCTTGGATTTCAAGGAACTGGGACTCACTTAAGCCATAACTGGCTTATTATAAAGAAATACATGAACTGGCACCGCCTATAGATAGTCATTATTATTCGATGATTCAAGACAGTTCTCAGACTCACAAATCAATCTCTCTCTATCCATATCACCATAAACATCTGCTCTAATCTAGTCCAATCATTATCTCACTATGTAATCTTATGTCCAATCACTTTTCCAATTTTAGTAGAAATTCTGGATTCTAACTGAGTCTAATTGACTTAGCTCCTTGCCAATCCTTCTGGGTCTACTGCCTGTTCAGGGATAGACAGGCTGGGATTAGATGAATATTACTGGTGTAAATGAACATTTGTGGGCAAATAAGTCTAGCAGATCTCTGATAGTGGGGGCCTGGAGGCAAAGCAGTCTCAGCTAAGAGGTACTTGACCAGAGAGAGACATCAGGCAACACTGTGAAAGCCCCATGGGATGCTGAGCCTTCTTGATTTAAAATCCTTTCTGTCTCCCATGAATTTTTTGAGTAGAAACTGCCTTGACTGCCTGTTACCGACTTTGCCCTCAGATGCTGAGACTCTCTACTTCTCTTTCCTTTTTTAATGACTTCCTCCTCCATGTATTCCTTTCCTCATCCTCTTTCTACACCCACACAGGCTTTTCAGATGTTTTGAAGGTGGGAAGATGTCAATTATTAAAAGCCAAGAGGTCTTTGAATTCTTTGTAGGGAGGATGTGACATAAATTTGAAAATAACTAACTAAAACTAATGAATATTTTCCCCGTTGGTTTATCTATTCATTTCATACTATGTAAAATGAGTTTGGCATGGCAAAGCCCTTAGGAGTTCTTTCTGTAATTCTATTCTCCCGTGCTGGCTAAACTCCTAAAGCAGAAATAAATGTTTACCTATTCCTCTCAAGTGAGATACTAGTAAAAATTGCTCTTTTTGGTTATTGCATTAGTTTTTTCCTCAACCTTTCATTATTTAGCTGTAATACATATGCTACGGCTCTACTTTAAATGGCTCGATTGTAATTATCGAATAGAGAAATGCTTCCATCTTACTGTGCTAGGCTTTAGGACACCACTTACAGTTTGCCACTTATCAAGAGGTACATGCTCCTCATGTCTTGCTGACTCAGAAATGGTTACATCAAGCTGAGGATGCAGGAATGTCTGAAGCAAAATTATGAAGTGGATGGAATCTGTCTTCATCAGGCGCCTCCAGCACTCAGCAAGCACCTAGCGTCCCCATGAGCCTCGCGGCTATTGTGTCCTCAGCACTGGGGCCTCCTCTGAGCAGCACCCTCTTCTCTACCCATCTAAAAACACCTTTCCTTCCCCCTGTCAAAATCTACTGGCCCTAAGAAGGGCATTTTAGGTTACACGCCTCTTACCTCAGGATGACAGTTTACTAATCTAATAAATGTTAATGTGGTAATGCCATTGAAGGTTATCTTAAATCAACTAAAAGTAGTGCTTAAAAGTTTAAGACTTAAACTGAAGAAGTAAATCTGAGATAAGGAGATTTGAAGTGTGAAGTTAGGACTGAAAGGAGAAAAGGAGTGGAGGTCAAGGTAAAATGGGGAGAGGACTAAAACCCCAAAATTACACCCTGATGCCTACAAGGCTAGACAAGAAGCTACTCGTCTGCTTCATCAATATAGTTCACATTGAAGAAATTATTTTGTTCTGTACTGAAGAAGAGCATGAGTACTGCCACTGGCACACTCTCACCTAGCATGGTGAAAGCCCTTCTGTTGGTGTATTGCCACTTCATTTTAAAAGGATGCACAAGTCCCTGGTGCCTTTCCACAGCAATGCAGGTCATAGTAAGAATTTCTGTCACGATAGCAGTTGACTGGACAAATGGCAGCATCTTGCAAATGAAGGCACCTGCAGCAAGGAAACAGGACCAGTTAAACATCAAGATAAAAGTTTTATCTGTGTTTTTGTAATTGTTACAGTTGATTAATTCTGAGCCTCTGTTCAAAAGTTTTATGATTATAGTGACATTATAGACTCGAAATAATTGAAAAAGATTGAACTGGCTGATATTATCTTTAAGTTCCTTAATTATAGGTAATTATATATAAGAGGACAATGAGAGGACCAGTTAGTATCTGGTTATTGATAACAGGCAGAAAAAAAATCAATGTGAGCTTTGCTTGAGAAACAACAAAGTCAGCGTGAAGTGGTCTCCTGGTGTCTCAACTACAGGTAGTCATCTTTATGTCTTTCTTTTTGGTTCTTTGTCAAATCACGGAAAAGGAAGAATTCTCACCAAAGACTCAGATTTCTTCTTTTATTTTTTATTCTCCTTTGCCTTTCTGTCCAAGACCTTATGTGTGGATTACATCATTACACTCATAACTGATTTCACTTTCTCTAATGCAAAGATCTCAAATTGGTGGCCCCTGGGCAAGATTTGGTGTGCAAATAGACTTTGCATGATTTACATAATATTTTTTACAATACTTGAATGCATTGCCAGTATTTTGAAATGTTTAACTATCTGCCTTGCCCCTTCACCATTCATTTGTAACCCTGGTCTAACATTTCTGCTCTTGACTCCATCTTGCTCATTGCTACCAAATTAGTTACTCTGAATTATCAGAGAATCAGAAACTCAGGGAATATGAAGAGTTGGAAGAGACCTCAGAAGTCATGGAGTCCAAGCTCTCACCAAAAACAAAAATCATCTTTTCAGCTTCTCTCATAGATTCTCTGCCAAGCTCTGCTTAAATATCTGCAGAAGAGGCTTCCTTCCGGCATACTCCCATCTCAGGCTGATGTGTGGCTTTCCTTTTCTGCTTGGAATGCTTTTCCCCCAGAGAACTCCTCCTCTCTCTTACTCTACCTTTTTTTCCTTAACTTTTTCACCTTCCTAAAGACTACATAATTTACTGATTGGTTTCATTTTCATTAAAAGTTTCCCTATGTCTACCAGAATGTAAACAATCCAAGAGCAAGAATTATCTGTTTTCTTCCCTGATATATTTCAAGCATTTAGAATGGCACAAGGAGGCTCTCAACCAGAATTCACTGAATTGAAGATAATGAGTAACCAGAGGGCTTTTAACCTCTCAAAATGCCTCCATTCAGCTTGGGAGAAAGGCTCTCACTGGAGAAAGTGCTTTTCAGTAGTTCCACCCACTTCTTCCAGTTTCACTTTCTGCTTTCTGAGAGTTTCAGAACTAACCAACTATCTTTTCCAAACATCAGCTCTTCGTATCTTTGAAAGAGCCGTGCCACTCCTAAGTCTTTTCTTTTATAGTTTTTCTAGTTGTTCTTCATTTGACATGTTTTCAAACCTTTCAATTCCTTGGATGCCTTCCATGGACTTTCTTTGGTTTAGTAACTACATGGTCCTGAAGGAAACCCACCATCCCAAGATATGGTCTAGCTAAAGCAGAAACTGAAGGATTATATTGCTTCCTTTCCAATACCTCTCACATTGTTCTGTGACTGTGACTAGAATTTACAACTACTTTCAGTGCTAGGATTTTCAAATGGTTGGCTTCTGTTGCACTTGAAATCAACTTGAAACCAACTGGGTCCATTTAACAGAAAATTATTTTTAATAGAATATTTTTGTCCATCCAATATTGCTGTAACTAAGGCAAAAGACGTATTTAGATATCACTCTAGATACTTCCTTTCCAATCCTTTTGGGAAGCTCCAAATTTCAATCCAAGAGCCAATCACACTCATTTATCCTCTGTTCCAGTTTCCCAAATCCAAACCCTGTTCAAAGTTAAGGCCTTTCCTTGTCTATTAGAGTTGTTTAAATGCTAAGTGCACAAATTTGCTTTCCATACTATTTCACTGTTTGAATACTGATCATACTATGAATGAATTAAATTACCTTTAATCCTATCTTGGATGTGATACTTGAATAAAGGTAAATGTAAATAAATTATTCATCTGAATATGTCTCCTTCTTTGTTTTTTAAAAAATCTGATAAGAATTTCTTCTACTCTTTCAACCAAGTTGTTTATTAAAAAATAGTTGGATAGGCTGAGGTTAAGAAACACCAGAAGAAACTTTCCATGAGATAAACATAGATTCATTATCAACACAGTTTATGTGTAACTATTCAAAAGTAAGAATTATTATGGTAATGTTTACTGTAGTCTTATCTCATGGTAGTATTATCCATCCTAAATATATTCATTGTGTCTATAATAATAGCATGGGATATTGGTCAACTGATTCCCTGTTTTTAGGATACGCTCTGATCCTGATTCTTCTGATCTTTTACTTAGCCACTCTGAGTCTCAATTTCATCATTTGTAAAAAGGGATTAATAACACCCATCTGTCACAGGACTTGTGGGTGTACTGATGTGATTATAAAATCATATAAATGCCCATCACAGGATGTGTTCTTTAATAAATGGAAGCCGTTTTATCATCAAAAAGAATTGAGGTAATTTGGTACATTTAGAGCCAGTAGATTCTTTGTGGATACATTCTAAACTACCATCAAAGGGCATCTAGTTTTATAACATTCCCAAATCAAGATATGCAGCTCAAAACACTCAAATGATTTGCTCATGTCTAAACAGCTGTCTATTGACAGATGAGGGCCTGTGCTCAGGTCGACTGACTCCAATTCTTTCTACTATGTCATCCTCACTTAACACATCCATGTTATGTGGCAGTTTTCTTGTCTCATAAATCATCTGTTTAATAATCCACTTGAGAATCTCGCACCGGGTTGTCGTAGTTCTATAATCTGTCATCTTACCCTTTTAATGCATCCAGACAGCATTTGCCCAACTCATTGCTTCTGACATTTCTTCAAACAATGTTTTAAGAAATTACTGGCTGTGTGTTCTTGATCACATTGCCAAGTTTCTTCAGTGTTATGGTATGGTATTTATCCAGGCTGAAGATTTGAGTTCTTTTAAAAATAGGTAGATGTTCAGGTGTCCTGTGTGGCTCAGTCAGTTGAGCATCTCACTTGGGCACAGGTCATGATCTCACGGTCTGTGAATTCGAGCCCCGCGTCAGGCTGTGTGCTGACAGCTCAGAGCCTGGATCCTGCTTAAGATTCTGTCTCTCTCTCTCTCTCTCTGCCCCTCTCCCACTCATGCTTTGTCTCTGTCTCTTTCAAAAATAAACATTAAAAATTTTTTTTTTAAATAGATAGATGCTCTTTTGCTATCCATTCACTTATCTTGGACCTTTATTTTTCATTCTAAACATCGTTGGTATGCTCTTTTTTAATTTGGAGATCATTTTTCAAGGTCTAGAAGACTAAAGCAAAAAAGGCACTGAAGATTTTTTTTTTTTTTTTTTCTGTCGTCCATTAAATTTCCTACCCTTGTTCTGGTATTCTCTCTGATGACTCTTCAGTCAGCTTGTTCTACACTTTAGATTTCCTAGTGTAAAATTTATAGGTCTGAGCTACTTTGGAAGAATGTGTCCTTTGCAACATGTCTTCCTAACAGTGGCAATTTGAAACTGAAATAATCCTAGAATTCCCTATATAGGGCACTGCTTTCTTGGAATGTCCTTCCTTTTTTCTTTATGGGATTACCTGATTTTAATATCAGATTGTGTTTGTTTAAACCTGCCTGGAATTCCTATTTCTCATATTTTTATTATCCACCATCCGCCTGCATTTCCTAACAGCAACACAATATCCTCTAGTGTATAAACTCTACCGTATGTGGGCAGGTGAGGTAAGAAGTCCTGCTATAGAAGACAAAGAATTCTCACAATCTATCAGCTTCCAGTGTTCCAAATTTACTTCAATTCTTTTAATATGTTGAAAGAACACATTGAAGGTGGAAGGGGGGTCGAGGTGGTGCAATCTTGTGCTCACCAGATCTTGAGTGTTAACAGACCACAGCTTAGTTACCGCTTTTGACCTCTGAGTACCCTCAGTTCCTCTGTTACAGACCCATTCCTCAAGCTTCACACTGATCCTTGAGCCTCCCACATCCTTCCAGTACCTTCCCTTCTCTTAAGCCACTTAGCTATCAACAGTTGCTTGTAACTGAGTAAACTTATTTGATATACTCCATTTTTATTATCATTTCTTTAGAAGATGGATTTCCCAAAATGTAGACTACTCTGATCAATGTTCTTTCTGTGTGTATTGCTAACTCTAAAATAACACAGTCGGATCCTACTATTACGGTTTTTCCATTGCTGCTTCTATTTCTACTAGTGTGACTCCTGCATAAGAAACTACAAGTCTCCTTTGACTACTAGATTAAGAAGAAATGTTTTTGTTTACTATTTATTGCCTTCTATTTCCAACCTTGACTTATTTATACAACTTTATTTTCCAGAACAAGAACTCTTGTGTTCTGACAGAATGGTACCCACTCTATCTATTCAATCCTGCCCTCACTTCCCACCATGCATAATATTGGTCTTAGTGGTTCAAATGGAAACAAGACCTCATTATTTCTCAAACTGGTGCTTGGAAATTGAAAACATTTGGCCAGTATTTATTTTCATCCTAGTGTAATGGTGAGTTTAACAATGACCAAAGTGGAAAGGCAGAGTAAAAAGAACAGGGTATTTATATGTAGAAAAGATTAAAACATTCTTTTATTAGTTTAGAAACTGGTACAATGAAGTATAATTGCATGAAAGTATCTAATGATAGCCATTCTCTGAAGAATCTGTTCCAAGGTTAGTAAAACAAAAGCAAAACAAAACAAATAAAAAATGTGAATAGACATATACAGATTATATTACAAAAAAAAAAAAAGGCTACTTTATATAACCACTATTTGAAACAATGGTTTAATGCATTATAAAACAATCTGGAAAAATCTGGCATTATAATTACCTTAATTTTCTGTACCAAAACAAGCCATATTGAAACAATTGATACATTCTGCCCCAATATAGCTTGTGAGTTTCTGGCTTTGTCCAATATGTTTCTTAAGCAACTGTTAATGAGCAAATTTACCAAATCCTGAAACATATCAGATAGTAGGAAAGTGAGGAACAAATGAAATATAGTCAAAATCAGAATTGTTATGCAAGCTGTGGCTGATAACCACAAAAGACTAGAACCATGGAAGGTCCTCCCAGAGATGAGCCAGGCTCATTCAGTATCCCACAGAGCTCTGTATTTCTGCAGGGGTTCTCAAGCAGCTGCCAATAAGGAAGAGAGGCAGGTCCAAAGCAGGAAGGGAGAAGAGGTTCTAAGCTCTGACCCTACCTTATCTGGAGCAGCTCCAACTGCATCTAGTTTAATTTGATGAGGTTCCAGCACACAAGTCATCTGCAATTTTAAAGAAGTTATAAAACCCTTAAGTGGCCTTATACAGTACCCTAGAATATTCTGCCTACTTAAAGCATACAAACTGAAGAGGAGAATAGTTGCTAAATATCTGAAAAGAGATGTGTTGCCTATCCCTCCTAGGATCTTGGCCCTTCTGATATTTATTCCTATTTAGCATGAGACTATGACAAAGCACTCTAGTTATTATTTTAAGACCTATGAAGTGTCCACTAACACTGCATTTGTGTAGCAGGATAGAACTTAGCCCAAGAGAAAGAAAGCTTGGTTTGGGGCAAAGGAGAAACCTAGGAGGAAGCAGAAGGAGCCTTAGCTCTTGCAGAGTGGAGGGAAAGACAGAAGAGCCCTACAGCTACTGGGTGCCAAGAGAAAAATTGGTAGAGAGGTTGCCATAGGAAACAGATAGAAGTTGAGCCATTTTTCTCCAGAATTGTTGCTCGACTTAGGGAAGGAGACAGAAACTGCCCAGCTGGCTCTGAGAGGAGGCACATTTCAGTCCACTTGAGCTGCTATGACAACATACCACAGACTAGTTGGCTTATAAACAAGAGAAATTTATTTCTCACAGTCTGGAGGCTGGAGATATGAGATTAGGGTGCCAGTATGGGTGGGTGAGGACCTCTTCCAGGTCATAGACTTCTTGTATCCTTACTTGGTGAAATGGGTTAGGGAGCTCTGTGGGAGCTCTTTCATAAGAACACCAATTGCATTCATGAGGGCTCTACCCTCTCCACCTAAGCACCTCTCAAAGGCTCCACATTTTTTTTTTTATTTTTATTTTTTTTAAATTTTTTTTAACGTTTATTTATTTTTGAGACAGAGAGAGACAGAGCATGAATGGGGGAGGGTCAGAGAAAGGGAGACAGAATCCGAAACAGGCTCCAGGCTCTGAGCTGTCAGCACAGAGCCCAACGCGGGGCTCAAACTCACGGACTGCAAGATCATGACCTGAGCCGAAGTCGGCCGCCCAACCAACTGAGTCACCCAGGCGCCCCTCAAAGGCTCCACATTTTAAAACCATCACAATGGACAATAGGATTTCAACATATAAACTTGGGGTGGGCACAAACACACAGACCATAGCAAGGCACTTCCCCTAAGTGGAACTGAAGAGAAACCAGATGAAATGAAACACTGCTGGACCCTGTCTAGATTACAAGAGAGTGAGAGTTGTATCCAGCAAGGAGAGGTGTTGTGATGATTACATTTATGTCAACTTATATACACTGATTCATAAGTTTTGGCCAATTGTTCCAACTGTTGGAATTCATCAATAGTTTATTCCTTTGTATTGCTTAGCAATATTCCCCAGTTTGTTTCATCATTCATCCATTGAAAAATATCTGGGTTATTTCAGTTTTTTACTACTACAAATACAGCAGTTATGAATATTTGTGTACAGGCTTTGGTGTGAACATAAGTCTTCATTTTTCTGGGATAAATGCCCAAGAATGTCATTACCTGGTTGTGTGGTAATTGCATGTTTATATTTATAAGAAACTGTCAAACTATTTTCCAGAGTGGCTGTATAATTTTACATTTCTGTTGGCAATGTATGAATGACTCAGTTTCTTCATATTCTTGTTAATATTTAGTGTCATTTCTCTAAATTTTAATCATTCTGATAGCTGTAGAGTGATATCTTGTGGGTTTTTTTTTTTTATTTCTCCAATTTCTAATAATGCCGAACATCTTCTCATATGTTTCTTTGCCATCTGTATATTCCCTGAGATAAAATGTCTCCTCATATCTTTTACTATCCATTTTCTATTAGAATTATCTTTTTATTGCTGAGTTTTAAGAGTGTTTATATGATCTAGATGCTAGTCCTTTGTCAGACATATGATACATGCTTTATAAGAATTTTCTCCCAGTCTGTAACTTATCTCCTCATCTCTTCACATAGGCTTTCACAGAGTAAGCGTTTAATTTTGATGAGGCGAGTTTCCCAAATTTTCCTATTATGCATTGTGCTTTTGGTGTCTGTTAAGAAGTCCTGGAGATTTTCTCATGAGTTTTTTTCTATAAGTTTTAAAGGTTTGCATTTACCTTTAAGTCTGTGATCCATTTTGAGTACATTTTTGTATAAAGTGGGGTTTTTAAGCTAAGGAGTTTTTGTTTGCTTTATTTCTTTTGGACTATGAAAATCAATTGCCCCAGCAATAATCGTTGAACAGGCAGTTCTTCCTCCTTTGAAATGTACCTTTGTCAAAAAAAGTTGAGATATTTGTGTACATATATTTTTGAATTCTCTGTTCTATTCTATTCATCTAGATCTATCTCTCTGCCAATACTGTGTCTTGATTACTTCACCTACATAGGAAGCTTTAATATTCTGTAAAGGGAATCCTCCCACTGCATTCTTTTTTTTTTTTTTTTTTTTTTTTTGTCAAGATTACCTTAGCTCTTCTAGGTCCTGTGTCTATTGATATATATTTTAGAATAAGTTTTCCAAAGCATATTGTTTTCAAAACTCCTTGAAGGGATTTTGATAGAAATTACATTAGACCTATTGATCAATTTGGGGAGAATTGGCATCTTTGATATGTTAAAGTTTTCCAATCCATGAACACAGTATATCTCTCCATATACTTATGTATTCTCTGACTTCATCAGCATTTTGTAATTTTCAGCACATAGGACCTGTATGTTTTTGGCTCACAGCATATCTAAGTACGTATTTCATTTTCTTTAGAGTAATTATAAAGAGCATGATATTTTTCATTTCAGCTTCTGAATGTTACTTGTTAATATGTAGAAATACTGTTGTATTTTGTGCAGTGATCTGGTATACTGTGACCTTGCTGAACTCAATTATAGGAGATTTTTGTAGATTCCTAGAGATTTTCTATGTAGAAAATAATGTCATTTGCAGATAAAGGTAGTATTATTTCTTCCTTTCCAAACTGCATGTCTTTTATTTTCTTTCTTTGTCTCCCTGCAGTGGCTGGAATTTTGAGTGCTATGTTACATAAGAATGATGAGAGCAAACATCCTTGCCCTGTTCCTGATTTTAGAACAAAAGTATTCCGTCTTTTACCATTAAGTATGTTATTAGCTGTAGGCTTTTTACATTGTCTTTATTAAGTTGAGGAAGTTTATTACTAACTTGCTGAGAATTTTATCATGAATAGTGCTAGATTTTGTCAAATTTTTTTTTCTGTGCCAATTGCTATGATTATATGGTTTTTCTTCTTTAGCTAATTATATTGATTAGCTATGGTGGATTACATGGATTACTTTAATCAACTTTAATATTGAGTCAGTCTTACATACCTAGATAAATTGCACTTGATCATTCTTTTTATATGTTGTTGGATTCTGTCTGTAATGTATTAAGGATTTTTGTATCTAAATTTCTAAAAGATAGTAGACTGCAGTTTTCTTTTTATTGTACTGTCTTTGTTTGGTTTATTAGAGTAATAAGGACCTCATGAAATAAATTAGTAATTCTTCCTTCTGTTTAAATTTTCTGGAAGAATTTGTGTAAAATTAGTGTTAATTTAAATGTTTCATAGAATTCTCCAGTGTAAATATCTGGGCCTGGATATTTCTTTTGGAGAGATTTTTCAGTTGCAAAGTAAATTTCTTCTTCTCTTTCTTTTAAAAAATGTCTTTTAAATCACAGAATTATGAGCAAATTGCTTAAAGTCAGAAGGGCTATAATGAAAACGAATAGGTCTCTGCCCACCCTTGCTCATCTGCTGTTCTAGTTCCCAACACCTACTTGTTTTTAATTCTTCTACCAAGTACCTTTACATCTGTAAACTAATTGCTTTATATAGCCTTTTCTTCATTTACTGATTTTACTGATATCTATTGACTTTCTTCGAGGATAGATGGGCTTTTGGTTCATTTTTACCACCTCTCACTCCTGCTTCTCTCCACAGCTTTTAATTTTCTTAGAATTATAACACTCTCTTCAATAACTTCTTTGGAAAGGTTTTGGGAGATTATTTCCTAAATTCTTGAGTGGAGTCTTCTCTATCTTAGGCCCATAAAGTAATATACTTAAACCCCTATTCATTGGCCTATCAACTTCCAACAGCTTATCTTGTCCCCCACTTTGTAAGATAATGATACCCCACCTCCTTCCTCCTTTGCTTCCTTTCTTCTTCCTTCAAACTTCTATCAGCTCACGTTTGCATTTACTTTATCAACACGGATAGCTTTCCATTCTGTTTCATAGCCATATTAAATCTTCTTCACTTGACCTATATTATAATTATAAAAGATTAAAACTATAAATAGCATTTTCATTATTTTATAATGGCAAAGCCAACATGTATGTTCTAAATACATTTCTCTTCCTCTGATTTTATAATCATGATCCTTGTTAACTTATTTAATGCTCTAAAGTATGCCATATTTTAAATTTTTTTTTCAACGTTTTTTATTTATTTTTGGGACAGAGAGAGACAGAGCATGAACGGGGGAGGGGCAGAGAGAGAGGGAGACACAGAATCAGAAACAGGCTCCAGGCTCCGAGCCGTCAGCCCAGAGCCCGACGCGGGGCTCGAACTCACGGACCGCGAGATCGTGACCTGGCTGAAGTCGGACGCTTAACCGACTGCGCCACCCAGGCGCCCCTAAAGTATGCCATATTTTAATGTGCTTCATATTTGGGCCATAATTTTCTTCTAGAGTATTTTTGCTTATTATTTTTTCCAGGTATTTTTTTATTGTATTTTTTCTAGTTGGAAGAAGAAACACGTACCTTCTTCAACATAGTCTAGTGGTTTAGAGTATGAGGTCTGGAATTACTGCCTGGATTTGGATCCTGGATCTACTACTACTTAACTGTGTGACCTAAAGCAAATTATCTTACTTCTCTGTGTCTTGGGTTTTCTTATTTTTAAATGTAGATGATGATAATAGTACTTGTCTCACATAGCTATAAGAGGATTCAGTGAATGGGATGTCTGGGTGGCTCAGTCGGTTAATCGTCTGACTTCAGCTCAGGTTATAATCTCACACTCCATGAGTTCGAGCCCGGGTCATAATCTCACCCTAGTGAGTTCGAGCCCCCGGTAGGGCTGTGTGCTGTCAGGTCAGAGCCGGGAGGTTGCTTTGGATTCTGTGTCTCCTTCTCTCTGCCCCTCCCCCACCCATGCTCTGTCTCTATCAAAAAATGAATAAATGTTAAAAAAATTAAAAAAAAAGAAGAGGATTCAATGAAATAATAATAATAATAATAATAATAATAATAATAATAATAATGTGTTTAGGACATGCCTGGCACTGTGTGAAAGTGCATTCATAAATGTTAGCTATATTTTTGCTGTCATCATCACCATTATCACCATTCTTATCACTTTTATACTGTATCTCAACTTTTCACATAACATTTGCTGCTTAGAATAAATTACACACATGTTGAGAAAACTAGGCAGCAATATGTAAAAGAATGAAACTGAACCACTTTCTTAAACCATACACAAAAAATAAATTCAAAATGGATGAAAGACCTAAATATGAGACAGGAAATCATCAAAATCCTAGAGGAGAACACAGGCAGTAGACAGAGGCCATAGCAAATTTTTACTAGATATGTCTCCTGATGCAAGGGAAGCAAAAGCAAAAATAAACTATTGGGACTTCATCAATATTTGTTATTTTAAGATTCTTCTAGAAGACTACTGACTTCTAATTTTGATGGCTGCAGTTTTTATTTGTTTTTTTTTTTAATATACTGCTGTATAACTGTTATCATAATATTCATTTTCAATGGATTCCTTCCCCACTTTTTCTTTAATTTCACAACTTCTTGGTTCTTGTGTTTCATGTGAATATTTTATAAGTAATTTCTCCAAAAATAATGATTTTAAAGTAAGCTCTTTAAGTTCTTGTGTATCTGAAAATGGCTATAATTTGACTTTAAATTCAGTATCATCTTTCTTTGGAATATTGAAGACCTTTCTTTATTGATTTTTAGCATCTTTATTGTCCATGTGATTTTTCCTCACTTACAAGTATCCTGGTTTACTATTTGGAAGATTTTATTGATCTCTTGGCAATTGAAATTCTGAAATATTGCAGGGATATGTTGGAGCATGTACCATTTTTTACTCTTTTTCTTTGGCCTTGTATGCACCTTTTGAAATTAGAGATTTCTAACTCATTTATCTCTGTGCTTTTCTTTGTGCATTTTTTTTTTTTTTTTTTTTTTTTTTTTTGTGGAACTCCTATTAATCAGGTGTTGGAATTCCTGGATTGATCTTACTATGTTTACCACTTTTGTTTCTATATATATATATATATATATATATATATATACACACACATATATATATGTATGTATATACATATATGTATGTATATATATACATATGTATATATTTGCTTTATAGATTCTCTTTGTCTTTTGCTCCACATTATGGAGATTTTCTTGTCTTTGTCTTCCATTTCTTATAATATTTATATAAATTCATCAATCACATTTTCACTTTTTTTTTAAATTTTTTTTAACGTTTATTTATTTTTGAGACAGAGACAGAGCATGAACAGGGGAGGGGCAGAGAGAGAGGGAGACACAGAATCTGAAACAGGCTCCAGGCTCTGAGCTGTCAGCACAGAGCCTGACGCGGGGCTCGAACTCACGGACCGTGAGATCATGACCTGAGCCGAAGTTGGACGCTCAACTGACGAAGCCACCCAGGCGCCCCCTTTTTTTTTTTTTTTTTTTTAATTTTTTTACATTTTCACTTTTAAGAGCTTTTTCTTATTCTTGATTTTTTTTTTTTTTCAGAGAAGCTTACTCATGATTTATGGAGTCAGGGTCTCCTTAAATCCAGAGGTCTCTCACTCAACATCAGTAAGTCATTCATGAAAATGAGACATTGTGTGAAATATGGACTGGTAGTCCATTTTCCATTTTTTAAAAAGCCCAATTAAACTCCCAACAGATTTCCTTAAGTGTAACTTGTAACTAAAACACAGTAAAACCATCATGTACTATATAAGATGTCTAAAATAATGCTCTTGGTTGAAAAACAGAGTGGTTGTTATCAAATGGTTTGTACCTATGCTGCTCTGCATGCAGCATTTTCATGCGCATCATTAATATCTCTTTTCAAACAAGGCATAGCAAATAGCACACATAAATTAAAAAATATATTAGAAAAATGAAGGTAAAATTTGCAACAAAACAGGGCAAATACCTGGGGTGTCCTGTTACTTATGAAGAAGGGAACAGATTGGAAATTTGAAAGAGGAGGAGGGTTGAAGTATAATCACTGTCACTGGTTGTGGTAAGTAAAGTCATGGGTAAGCTGGGTTGCAAAGGTGCAATTTCAGGCAAACTATCAAACTCAGAAGCTGACAGATTCTTTATCCTTCTTGTGTTGGTAGGGGCTACTAAATGGATCTTCAGGGTGGCAGATGACACTTCAGGATGAAAAACGACAGAACGGTGCTTTATTTACTCTCTTCTAGCTCACGTTTATAGAATTCTTTGCATGGCACTATAAGAAATATTAAGCAATAATATCTCCACCAACTTCAAGGGTAATGATTAGCGTTGTATCTGTATAGCCCACAAGTTATTTTCAGCAAGCAATGTCTAGTGGTTAAATTGAATGTTTTCGAGCTTATCACTGTGATTAATTTTTCCAACAGATATTCCAAACAAGTTCAGTACTTGTTAATTTATCAGCATGACATTTAAAAAATTCTTCAGCATCTTCCTCATTGATCTCTTCTCAAAGCCAGTCTTCTTTGCAAGTGTTAACAAAGAGCTGCAAAGAATGGCTCAGTTGCAAAGAATGAATAAAATGACATGATGTTTCTCTTGGTGTCAGCAACATTTGGCACACGCATCTCTTTGTGGACACTCGGCATGCTTTTCAAAACATCTATTTGTAATGTTGTTCTACCAACTATATTTGGAACATAGCTAAAGAATGTTTCTATGTATCGTTTTGCTTAAAATGTTTTATTAATTTGAGGGACATAAATTTTTTCTTATGTAAACATCAGCTTGCAAATTGTGGTGCCGAATGATACATTTACTGTAGAAGTTTGAGACTTAAAAACAAATAGTAATTCCACTGGGAAAATATCAAGTGAGAAGACATTTTTCAGGGTTATGTCTGTAAATATAAAAATACTACTTAGAGTTTATTTCTAAATTCATCTATAAATAATCCATTCCTTCCAGTTTCATTTATCTGTCTTGTTCCCTTTTATTTTGCACATCTTCTTCAAACTGTCTGACAATCCTTAGTTGCCTTTACATATTTAAGAATGTGGCATCGCTTCTCGGCCTTTTGGCTAAGATCAAGTGAAGAATGTGGCAGTGTACAGACAACTGGTGTTCTGTGCATTCATGGGTTGGAGTGGCTCCAAGAAAGACTCTGATTTAGGATGAGTAGGCCTACACCAGGGGCCTCATGGATTATAAGACCTTAAGGTTTTTCTTGTGGAGCCAAAGCTCATACTAATATTGTAATTCTGCTCAGAGCACTTCCTTCAATTACCTTATAAGAAGAATCTTCTGGGTGTATATTTGTGCCAGAAAACAAGTCCACTACAGTAAAATTATGCATGTTCTGGTATTTTTCTTCTAATTTTTGTTATTCTAATAGCTATAAATACCATTTTAGCAAAATAACTGAATTGGCTTTTTCCTCTCCACTAATGGCAATAATTAGACTTTCAAATAATAGAATTAAATGAGCCCAGGTTAAACATTAGGGAAATAAAGCAAAAAGAATTAATGTGATTTCTTTATGCTAAAATGTTAAAATAACTCACTGTCAAGTAATAAAGGAGGATTTTTTTGTGTTCATAAATGATAAAAGATATGGAGAAGGTCAGGTTAGGCATCAGAAAAGAATTCTTGAAAATGAAGGTTATCAGCCAACAAAACACATTATGAAGTGTCCTTCCCAAGAATTGCTAAATGAAATTTTCAAAATATTCATGTAACTCATGTACTTGTTTTCTCACCAAACATACAATAACCTCAAATTAGTATAAACTAATGTCAAAACAGGGAAATTGAGAAATAAATTATATGTTAATATGTTGTAAATTACTAAATTATTAAATCATTTTTTCAAAGCATATTTTAAAATGAAACAGAAAACTGAAACAAGCAGTAAACAAACAATATACACATATGCACACACATATACCCAAACACTAAAATGTTTCTATTTTTCTAAAAATATACATAGGAAATAACTAAAATGTAACACACTAAAATGATCACTGTAATCATTTCTGGATGTTGGAATAAATAATTTTTATTTCTACTTATTTGTTTTACATATTGATTAATTAGGATATTTCAGACTGCAAATAAAAGAAAATTCTTCTGTGTCTTCCTCTCTCTTCCCCTTCCCTGCTCACACACTCTCTCTCTCTCTCAAAAATAAATAAACATTTTTTTAAAAAGAAAATTCAATTCAACTGAACGAAAACATAAGGAAAATGTATCATTTCATATAAAAGGCATTCCATAGGTAGGGAAATAACAGTGTGGTAAATTCCACAGCTGAATGATTTCACCACAGATTGGGTTTTCTTCATTGGGTTACTTTGTCTTCCTCAGCATATTTTTGCTTTTGTTCTTAGGATTGTCCCTTTGTCCAAATAAATGACTGCAGTATCTCAGACCATTTCAAAAAGCAAAAGGGTAAAGAAAAGTATATATATTTTTATAAGCCCTTTATAAAAATGAGGAAAACCTCAGACCCCATGGCCAAAATGGGCCACATGCCCATTTTTAAACTCATTATTGACAAGGAGAATGAAATTTAAAATATTGGTCTAAATTAATCCAACTCCTAGAGCTGGGAAGGGGTCCTAACCTTCCTTAAAGAACATGCCCACCACCACCACCCCCCAAAAAAAAGAAAGGAAATGCCCACCCAATACCTGAATATATCAAGTTTTGGTTACCAAGGAATAACATCAAACAAGACCCAACAAATGGAGAGTTATTATATATGCCTAGGGTGGTTGTGTTATTTTCCTATTGCTGCTATAATAAATAACCACAATCTCAGTGTCTTAAAGGAACACAAATATATATCTTACAATTCTGTAAGTCAGATATTTAAAATGGGTCTTTAGGGCTACATTCCTTCTGAAGGCTTTAGAAGGGAATCTGTTTCTTTGCCCTTTCCAATGTCTAGAGACTGCCCACATTCCCTGACCCATGGCCCTGCATCAGTCTGATCCCTGACACTTGTCACATTTCTTCTCTACCTTTGACACTCCTGACTTCCTTTTATAAGTACCCTGTGATTAATTGGGCCCACCCAGATAACCCAGGATAATTTCCCCATCTCCAGATCCTTTCCCATGTAAAAGCCCTCTTGTCATACAAGGTAATATAGAAGTAGAAGATTGTGGAGATTATAATATGGAAATCTTTGAGGGACTAATGTTCTGTTTTACCACATAAAATTAATATAACAATATCATACAGTGACTTAACATGGCAAAGATGTCAATTATCTCCAAAATAATATGCAAATTGAATGCAATACCTATCAAAATTCCAGGGGGAGTTTTTAGGAAATTGACAAACTTATTTTTAAATGTGTATGGAATAATAAAAGTCCATACATAGCTACATCAACTCTGAAAAAGGAGGTGAGGGGCATCTGGGTGGCTCAGTCCGTTGAGCGTCTGACTTCAGCTCCTGTCATGGTCTTGCAATTCGTGGGTTCCAGCCCCACACTGGGCTCACTGCTGTCAGCCTGTCAGCACAGACCCTGCTTCAGATCCTCTGTCCCCCTCTCTGTGCCTGTCCCCTGCTTGAGCTCTCCCAAAAGTAAATATTTAAAAAAGAAAGAAAAAGGAGGTTAAAGGAGTAGGAGACTTTCCTTATGCAATATGTAGATATGTTAATAACCTTTGCAACAAACACTATAGTACTGGTGTGGGCATAGGCAACTAGACATTTCAAAATAGAAATTTAAGAAGAAGATAGGAAATTGATTTATAATTAAAAGGCCACCACAGATCGGTGGGTAATTATAAAACTGTTTGTTTATAGGTGGTGTAAAGAAGACTAGCTCTACATGGAGAAAAATAAACCAAGTTGCCTATCCTACATCATATACAAAAGTGAACTCTAAACAGATAAATTATCTGCTGTAAATAAAAGTATTAGATAAATATATGAACACAGACTGCAAATGAGTGCATATCTGAAGACAGAAACAGTACCACCAGTTGGTTACACTGTCAGCAGGCACTTCTAGATAGATATTCAGACTCCCTTCCCCAAAACAGGGAATATGTGTGTGCTTGGAATTCTAAGATGTAGCCCCAGATTTCAGGCCCTAGGAAGCACTGGTTCTGAAACTTGGCTACATGTTGGGATTACCTGGAAATCTTTAAAAGAAATCAATGACTAAATCTCATACTGAGGGAATCTAATTTATGGGATATGAGTGAGGCCTTAGGGTTTTAAAAAGCTCCCAGGTGGTTTTAATATGTAGTGAAATTTGAGAACCACTGAGGTAGAAATGTATTTGAGAATGAGCCTTCACTTCAAGGTCTACGTTTCCAACATAGCTTCTAACTGTGGGGCGTGGGGTGGGAAGGGCTTGGAGGGATATTCTCAATCTATCACACTGATTTTACATTCTATATTCTATCTTCTCACTCATTTACACATTTGTTCATTCATTCACCTATGGGTCATATACTGTTTAAGGCTTTTTTTTAAGTCTTTTTTTGAAGCTTATTTATTTATTTTGAGAGAGAGAGAGAGAGAGAAAGAGAGAACTCATGCACATGAATGGGGAGAGGCAGAGAGAGAGAGGGAGAGAGAGAATACTAAGTAGGCCCCATGCTGTTAGCACAGAGCTGGATGCAGATGCAGGGCTCGAATTCATTAACCCTGAGATCATGACCTGAACCAAAACTAAGAGACGCTTAACCGACTGAGCCACCCAGGTGCCCCAAGGCTTTTTGGATTCAGACTAAAACAAAATATAAACACTCTTAGCTGTTCTTCATGGAAAGAGAACAGACATTAAACAATATCCCACAAATAAACATTTAATTACAAAGTAGTATTCCAAATAATTTTGCTTGGATACAGATAAGGATAAAGGAATCAAAATATTTAAAAACCAAAAACAAAATGTTGGGGTGCCTGAGTGGCTAAGCCAGTTAAGCATCTGACTCTTGATTTGGGCTCAGGTCATGATTTTGCAGTTGGTGGATGGAGCCCTGCATGGGGCTCTATGCTGACGGCTTGGAGCCTGCTTGGGATTCTCTCTCTTCCTCTCTTTCTGTTCCTTTCCCGTTAATGCTCTTTCTCTCTCTCAAAATAAATAAGCATTTAAAAAAAAGCATTTAAAAATGAACTAAATCTAATTGAGAAATGACAAAAGAAAAATATACATTACACCAATAGTGGCAAGTAATACCTAGAATGCTGTCTATTGTTTATCATCTACATTACAAGGGATACAAGTGAAGATATGCTGGTAATTATTAAAAACCAGCTTTCCAAGTTAAAAAGAAAAAAGATTATGATTTGTAGTGTTTGTGAATATCCCTCCTGTAAATACTCTCACCGTGGCCAATTCCAAACTACCAACATGGTATTAGTGGATGTGGAGTTGGAAAGAAATGCACACAGGTGGTTCTCATGAGCTGGTGCAAGCTAGCTCTAGCATACCATCAGATACATAATCATATTCAAATAAATTATAACTAAAAATAATGCCAATGAATATATGTTTAGTGACTTATGGTTTTGTTTTCTTCTTTTCTATTCTTTCTCTGTTTTATCTGAATCACTATTCTTGAAAGGACTAGTTGTAAAAGGAGGTTTATGTTTTATAGATGAATTCTTGTTAATTTGATGTCAATTTGACTGGATCATAGGATGCCCACATATCTGGCTAAGCAGTATATCTAGGTGTGTCTGTGAGGTTGTTTCTAAAAGAGATCAGCATTTGAACTGGTGAACTGAGTAAAGCAGATGGCCCTTCCCAACAGGAGTGGACATCATTTAATCTGTTGAGAGCCTAAATAGAACAAAAAGGCAGAGGAAGGTTGAGTTTGCTCTCTGCCTGCCTGCTTGAGCTGAGAAACCAATTTTCTTCTTCTTCCCTGGACATCTCTGGTTCTCAGGCCTTCAGACATGGACTGGAATCTACACATTGATTCTCTGTCTCTCAGGCCTTTGAACTGCCACCAGCAGTGGGTTTCCTGTGTCTCCAGCTTGCAAACAACATGTTGTGGGACTCTTCAACATCCATAACTATGTGAGCCAATCATTATAATAAATTATAATAGTATATATATATATATATATATATATAGCATATACTATATATGTACATATATAGTATATACTATATAATATTATATAGTATATACTATATATAGTATATACTATATACATATATATACTATATACTATACTATATACTATATGCTAAATATATATACTATATATTATATATTATATACTATATACATACTATATACTAGTATATACTATATGCTATATACTGTATACTATATACTATATATATTATATACTATTATATATTATATACTATATTATATATATACTATATACTTTATATATACTATATACTATACTATATACTATAGTATATATACTATACTATATACTATATACTATATACTATATAGTATAGTATATATATTATATATTATACATTATATATTATATATTATATACTATATTACATACTATATACTATATTATATACTATATATTATATACTGTATATATACACATATATATGTATATGTATGTGTATATATATGTATGTATATATGTATATACATATATATGTATATGTATGTGTATATATATATATACACACACATATATATATGTGTATATATATACAGTATATAATATATATGTGTATATATGCAATATATACATATTCAGTTTCCCTGGAGAGCCCTGACTAATATGTTACCTTTCATCTCTTTCTCTGCACTGCTCTCATTAACTTCTAGAGTTTTGCAACAGCATGAAATTCCACCTCTGATCTCCCCTGCTCTCTCTTCTTATGTCACTGTTTAGTGTCCTATATCTTCCAGCAATGTCTTTGGCTGAGAAACTAGTGATGATGTTCAAAGTTAAAACACTAACTTCCATTCCAGTAATATTTACTGAGCATTTGCCATATGCCAGGTATTGTTCTAGCAAGCATTAACTCAAGCCATAAACTCCATAAAATCCTCATAGCAACACTATAAGGTAGGAATTGCTAACATCTCCAGCTGTAGAAAGAAATGAGGACTAAACCAAATTCCCTAAGGTCATTCCTATATTCCACATGATGGAGCAAGCAGTCTGGCTCCAGAGTCTATGCTCTTAGCCACCATGAAAAATAGCCCCTAGATAACAGATTTTAAGTAATTAGTGAAGGCTTTACAAAAGAAGTGTGTATTCAGTGTGCCACACTGGTTTAGAAGCAGCAATGTTATTTCTTTTAAATTCCTTTAAATTACTTCACTACTTGCCCAATTAATACAACTCTATTAGCTACCCGTGTGTGTATTTAGACTCGGAAGATGTTGATTATCTCCATTCCTTCTTTTCCACATCTCATCTCTACACCTTTCACATTTCTTATTGCTTTCCCACCCTGTTTTTCTAAACACTAGTTTTTTGAATCTTATTGGGGTAATATTTTCCTAAATTTTATTTGAGTGATGGGTCTCCTATGCTATAATTTACTAATATCTAACTTAACACAGTCCGAAAATTAAAATACATTATCCACAGAGAGTACACCATACTTTTTTTTCAATAAAAGCTGTTTTTATTAATAATAGTAATGAAATTACTAATAAATAGTAATAAGTAACAGTAATACAAACAGAGAGCTAGGAGGCCCTAGGCAAAAATCATATGTAAGACAGCCATTCTTCTACTCAGCCAGTGCTTACATCTTTTGGCATAATCTAAACAATTTGCCTTTGTCAGTCTCATTTACACCCACACATTCCAAAATGGATACAAAAGACTTACTACTTTATTAACAACCATAGGTAAATCGATTTTTTTATTATCTGTGTTCCTTATAAATTGCATCATCAATTCCTCCACACTTGATCTTAGCCAAAAGGCCGAGAAGCGGTAATTCCTCCAGTTTAGTAACCCAATCCTGACAGTTGGCCAAAACAAAGTATAGCCACTGTGTAGCCACACACCCAAATCAAAGCGCTGCTGAGTTCTGCTGGTCTAACCTGTTTATGGTCAACTGGACTTGCTCTAGCCCGACTCCCTTTCCAGCAGTGGTTCTCACCTCAATAAGAAATACCTTTATATTACACACACACACACACATAAATAAAAGTATTTCTTACTGTGTGTATGTGTGTGTGTATATATGTGTGTGTGTGTGTGTGTGTGTGTGTGTACACATGTAACCAAAAGTTTTATTATGTAAATGATCTTTGATATTCTCTATTCTAATATATTTAATATATTTGTATTTTTCTTCAGTTGCTAATCCTGACTCACCAAATGACTTCATGACTCATTAATAAGTTACAACTCATACTCTGAAATTCACTGCCTTAGAACAGTGATGCCTCTGCTCCAAAATGAAGTTCAAACTCCTTAACATAGCAGTAGAAGGCTCTTCATGATCTGTCTTCCTTTTCTCTCTAGCTTTATCTCTCACCACTTCCCCTTTGAATGCTAAACTCCAGGGCTATGGAGCTACTTGTATTTTCCAGGAAGCCTGATGTCTCTCAAAATCTTTACACAGTCTACACGGCGTACTGTTCACCCTTGTATCTCAAGTTTGACATTGTGGCTGGCATCTACTAGGCAGTCAATAAACACTAGTTGGATGAGTAAATGAATGAATAAATGAATAAATGGTAAAAATTCTATAAAAATCTATTTAAATAATATCTTTTGACAACAAAATCCCATCGATTTCACTCTGAAAATCCACACCTAGGCTACAGAAAGCAGAAAAAGCACTCAATATCCTAGAAGTTTATTAAGGAAAAATGTAATTTCTGAAAAATCACAGCAAACAGTTTCGTAAAAGCTTACTTACTCAGGAAATTTTCACCCATTAAATTTGGATCAGCTTGGTTTTTGTCACAACAAATCAAGCAGATAAATAAAGTTGATTGTATATAAAATTCTGTACCCTTCTGGGTATAATGATGACTTGGAAGAAAATAATGGCATAAGTCCTGGTTACTGTAGTAACTGCCTCTATGGTACAATAGGTAATCAAAGAGGTGTATTTAGCCATTCTATTTGCTAATGAAAAGTGCTCAATGGTCTTTCACCTTTGGTCAAAAGAATCTATCCCATGTTCATCAGAAGCAAAAGTGTAACACAGCAATGGTATATTATAAACCAGCCTCAAACTCCGTTGTGCATATGGACCACATAGGTCGTAAGCCCAGGATGGGGTCTGAGACAGTTTCTAACAAGGTTCCAGGTGCTGCTGCTGCTGGTGGTCCATGGAGCAGATTCTAAACAGCAAGGAAAGTACACAGTATATTGAAGACTTTCTATTTTGCTGTTAGGGAATGCTCTTTCCTCGCCCATTTTTGTTACCAAGGTAACTGGGCCACGAGAGGTGGGTCCTACCACCTCTTGACCTAATGACCTCTTACACCTGGCAGAAGAACTGTTTTAGCAAAGGGGCAGCGTCTCCTTTCCTTAGGCTCTTTCCAGACACTTAGCTCCTTTTCCCTTTTCAAATTAAAGGAATCAGTACAGTTTACCCCCAGATAAAGTTCCTTCTAGTTACCAGTGAAGCAGCCACTTTTTATTTACCCCTTTATTTCAGGAACTTAAAAAAAAAACAAGCAAACAAACAAAAAACCCTTCGATTGTCTGTAATACTCCACCATTGCTACTACCTAGAGCTGAAAACATGTTGAAAAGATGTATGAAAACCATGCAGTACCCAAATAGCTCAGTATACAATTTTGACTTGTATGCTTCTCTCTGAATAATTATTTTTCTGTTAGAGATTTCCTTAAAGTTTTTAATGGAAGATAATAAAATTCCATTCTCATATAGTCAGTTTCCCATCTGTCAGTAACATCTGTAAGTCAAGATTTTCTGACAATATTAGAAAAATGTGGATGTTTTTCCCCAGTTCTCTTCCTTTTTAAAAGTTTTTTTTTTCCTTTATGCTATATACCTTTCTCCAGGAAGAGAGAAAATGGGTGTAAGTGTACAGAGTTGCTTTAAAAAACAGAAAAAGTCTTTCTTTGACATATTTACTATAAGAAAGGCCTTTAAAAATGAAGTCTGAAAAGGATAAAAAGCAAAGGCAATTGAAATAACTAACCAAGATTCATGCTTAGCTGACTTGAAATGTTCATCATTGTTATTGAAATAACTTCACAAATATATTACAGAGAACTGTTCTTCCAAAAATTTGAGAATCTCACAGATAGTTTAAGAGACATAAATTAGTCAGTTAACCTCTCTGGATTCCATGCAAACCTAGTGCATTTTGCGGCCTCTAGGAATTTCCTAAAGAAGGAGCCAAAACTATATTTTATCTCAGGCCAATCCTGCCAGGCAAATGCACTGCCTTTTCTCTCCAACTCTGTCGAAGGAGTGGCCCCATATGAACCCATGGGTCACATGAACCCACCTATTCCTCCTAGCCTTTTGCTGACATTTGGGCCCAAAGTCTAAGCCAGTCAAATTCCTTCTCTTTGGATTAAGACATAGGAAACAGAATAAGGACTGTGAGATGAAGCCGATAGATATATAGAAAAGTCATGAGTAAGAGTGGGGGCCACAAGGGTTATGAGAAAGTAGAAAATCTAAAGATAAACAAATATGACAGGGATAAAATGAGCATAAGAGTTCTCCTGGCTTCTTTCTCTCCTCTACCCTTTTCTCTTTAACTCAAAGACATGCCTGCTGGATGGTTCTCTCTATGGGCTGTTTCATTAACCAGATTGTATGTAATAATTGGGGTCACATATCAGGATGGGATATTTGCATAAATAAGACTGAGATTTAAAGACAGAGAGGGAGAGGGTAGGAGACGGAGGGAGATGGGTAGAGAAGGAATAGAAATAGGGAGACCTGAGAAAAGACTGATGAGGATGAATAGAAAGAAGTAGGTAGTAAGAATGCCCACAGGTAACTGAAGCATATGTTCTTAACCAAGGGAGGCTTCCTTGGGATGGGATAGGGAAGTTGAGAGACCTTGACATCCTGCATTACAAGATGAGGGCACAAGTCAGTGATAGCTTTTGAATTAATATCACTGAGGCAGAAGTACAGTCTGGGGTGTTCTGAAAAGACACATGATCTTTGCATGGTGAAAAAAGTTTTGTGGGGCACTACTACGTGTAATATTAAAGACCTGAATGAAATGGAAGAGAGGGATTTCAAGAAATAATTTTGTGAGTAATGAACTAAAATCTTTGAAAATTTCTTTGATCAAAATTATTTTACATTAGTGTTGGTCACTGGACTAAGTCTCTTTGAATGTGACACTGTACCAAGCCTGAGCCACCTGGAACCCTAGGATTTATTCAGCTTTCCAAGAATAGAAAGCAGAAAGGGAAAGATATGTAATGGTAAAAAGATCGACCAAACCAAATGATTGTACACCATGGTAGTACAAAGCAATCAGACTTAATAAGCAAGTTTTTGTCCACTGGTGGACTGGAGCAAAGTCACATTCATGGCTGAGCCCTGGAGATTCATGAATTCTTCATGCTGAACTCCACATAGCTGCTGCTTTGGATCCCACTTCAGTTTTCATGAGACCTACCTGCTACTGTCCCTAAATTCAAAGGAGATCCCTCTATTCTTTACTACAAAATAGGCTTGCCATACTCCAATTATTTGAGGTAAATTGAATCTTCATTCCTTGCAACCAAAAAAAAGCAAAAATATATACAAAAGATAAATATAATCTCATTCTTCCGCATGTTGCGAAAATAAATACAACTGATTCCTTAAAAGTCTCAAATATTAGTACAATGACGAATCAGGAGATATACTTTAATGCATCCAAAAATATTTATTGAGAAGCTACTAGGTGATACTGAGAACTATTACCATGCAATTAACTAAATGATGGATAAACAAGAGAGATGAAGTCTTTGACTTTATGGAGCTTACCTTCTAATGCAGAAGACCAAAAACAGGCAAATAGATTGTGTCTTCAAAGTCATAAAATTCACATGTATTATTTCCTCAACACTGAAAATCTAATTTGAATAATGTGTTTATTGAATAGACCAGCTATTTTTGCATCTTGCAAACACAGTGTGAAGATCTATATTTTACACCTAATGATTCTATTTATAGGTAATACAAAATTTTAACCGGATCTTGCTTAGAGTGATGTTTTATGTCATTAAGTCTTCATTTAATTCATTTTAAGCAATAGACCAGTGCTAATTTTCAAAGCTCCATCACTCTGATTTTTTTTTTTTAAAGTAAAACTGTTCTTCCTCAGAATCCACTGAAGAAATCACTGCTTGGATTAGGTCTATATTGATACTTGGATTCGATTTTGACTCAATAAAATTCCTCCTTATAAAAAATAAATCCCTTATTGTTTGTAGATATTGCAGTAGAGGAAAAGTTTTAAAAAGCCACACATGTTGCCCTATCTGTAGAATAACCTGACAGTACTTCTAAAGCTGAGTCAATATGGACTTCTGGGAATATGTGTTGTGTGTTAGGGCTCCAAACTTTAGTACACAGGTGGGCAGAACCACTGAGAGTAAATATGCAGGAGTCTGTTCTCGTGAAAGTTTCTGAGGAAAAGACCAGGACAACTTTTTATTTCAGAAATTTGTCCTCCAGATCCCAGAAACTAGCATATGAGGTCTAACTATGTAGGCAAAACTGTGCACAAATGGGGCAGAAACAGGTGATGAAACGCAACCCGTTGCAGAAAGAGAAACCGTGCCCTGTGCCAGCATAGCAGGACGTGTCTGTATTAATACTAGCGTGGCAACACGGTGCCTATGGTCTGCAGTGTCCTGGAAAGACACATGGGCCTTGCAAGGAACTACAAAATCTATATCGGCCCCAACAAGTCTTTTACCACTTAAGCCTCTTTTCAGGATATGTTATTGCTTCCGAAATGAACAAAAGTAAGTACTCTTTTCTGTGTTTAGACTACAAATGATTAGTTTGACTTTTCATTGAATATAGAAGTAAATATTTTCATGGTAATTATTCAAGGCTTTGTTAACAAAACTAAGTTATATGTGGATGGGACTATTTATAGTTGTTTTATATAAGTGCATATCATATGTCATTGAGAAATTAATTCTGTAATTACAGTTTTTTTTAAACTCTATCATCCTTATTGTCTATAAACCAAATTAAAATAAAATTTACATTTTATTTTATTTTATTTTATTTATTTTATTTTATCTTAATGTTTATTTATTTTTTTGAGAGTGAGAGAGAACACAAGCAGGGGGTAGGCAGAGAGAGAGGAAGAGAGAAATCCCAAGCGGGCTCCGCACCGTCGGCACAAAGCCCGATGCAGGGCTCCACCTCAACAACTATGAGATCACGACCTGAGCCGAAATCAAGGGTCAGATGCTTAACCAATTGAGTCACCCAGGTGCCACCCTAACATTTAAATAGTAATAATTTGCAGCCGTAAGTCACAATTAGCTTCCTTTCTTTGGGTGCCCACTAAGTTCTGGGTCCTTCACATACAGGGTCATTCACTCTCACAGCAGCCCTATAAAGTATGCATACGTTTCCCAAATTTACAGATGAAGAAGCTACAGCAAGGAGAAATAAAATAATTGTCCCAGTATGAAACACTGTGTTTGTCAACCTGCAAATAACACTGCAGATATTAAATGCATCTCAATTCTACAAAGAAGAGATTTTTTTAAATATTTTTTTTTACATGTATTGAAAGAGACTTTCAACCTCGTTTCAAGTTTTATAGGTGAAAAGTTTTATAGGTGGAAATGTGTAAATATTGTATACTTCATACTGAAATACAATGGGAAATCATAAGAACTGAATATGCATTAATATTTTTGATAAAATATAGTATGATGTAAATCTTGCATTTTGATGTAATGTATGCTGCTACATTGTCCACTGGGGGGCAACATCAGACATTATTTTATAACTTCTCAGCTTATAACATCGTATAACATCTCCTAATAGGAGCAGATGGAATGCAAGGAAATGTAGTTAATAGTACAGTAACTTGTGAGTCATAAATGGTGCGACAGGATTAAAACCCAGTATTGTCCACACTAAGGACCTACTCATTTTGATTTATATTAATTTTTTTTATAATTTTTTAATGTTTATTTATTTTGACACACAGAGAGAGGCAGCATGAGCAGGGCAGGGGCAGAGAGAGAGGGAGACACAGGATCCGAAGCAGGCTCCAGGCTCTGAGCTGTCAGCACAGAGTGGGACACGGGGCTCGAACATATGAACCGCAAGATCGTGACCTGAGCCTAAGTCGGTCACCTGAGCGACCTAGGCGCCCCTGAACCAAACTGTCTTTTTACCTCTTTTATTTCTTCTGTGTTATAAGAACACATTACATTTTAAGGAGAATTCCACTAGTCCTTAATAATCTACAATCTTTCTGGTACTATACGCGATGTATTTCTCAGAAACAGCCACAAGAAGAACAAATTTTGTCTTGCCTAGATAGATAAGAACAATAAACACTTGAGTACTTAAAAATTAATAATTAGAAATCAATCTTCAGGGGCGCCTAGGCGGCTCAGTTGGTTAAGCGTCTAAGTTTCCGACTCCTGATTTCAGCTCAGGTCATGATCTCACCTTTCAGGAGACCGACCCCTCTGGCTCCTTGTTAACAGCTCACAGAGCCTGTTTCAGATTCTCTGTCTCCCTTACTCTCTGCCCCTCCCTCGCTCACACTTTCTCAAAATAAATAAACTTTAAAAAAATGAAATCAATACTTAATTTTAAAGCAGGAATCAAGACAACAAAATTATCTGTGGATACACATTTGAGTTGAGATAGGGAGTTTTAAAGAAAATGTGACCCTATAGCTCCAGGACCATCTTTCATACTACCTGAAAAAGATATTCCAAGAATGAAGCTGCAAAACAGAAGGAAGTGAGGCTGGGCACAGAGAGGAAGGATGGTGGGCCTCCGGAGTCACTGTCAGAGGACCTAGATCCAGCTGTGCCAGAAGCTAACCCTAATCCTGAGTTTTTCAGTTCCATGAGTCAGAATACCTCCCCCCCCGCCCGCCCCCCCGCCGCCCGCTCCTTTTCTTAAGTTAGTTTAAAATGGGCTTCTCTAGTTCCAGACAAGAATTATAATAAACCAACCACTGGCCAAAGAACATGCTAAGCTCTATTTTAGAAAAGCAAATGAAAAAGAGATTTTTTTTATGCCTCTTAAGTGCCCAATGAATTTTTCCAAGTTTTGTCATTGCCAAATCCTTTTGTGTCCCTTTTTAAAAAAAGTTTATTTGGGGCGCCTGGGTGGCTCAGTCGGTTGAGCGGCCGACTTCGGCTCAGGTCATGATCTCGCACTCCGTGAGTTCGAGCCCCGCGTCGGGCTCTGTGCTGACAGCTCAGAGCCTGGAGCCTGTTTCAGATTCTGTGTCTCCCTCTCTCTGACCCTCCCCCATTCATGCTCTGTCTCTCTCTGTCTCAAAAATAAATAAACGTTAAAAAAAATTAAAAAAAAAAGTTTATTTATTGATTTTGAGCACGTGTATGGGGGGAGGGGCAGAGAGAGAGGGAGAAAGAGAATCCCAAGCAGGATCTGCATTGTCAGCGCAGAGCCCCACGACAGGGCTCAATTTCACAAATTGCAAGATCATGACCTGAGCTGAAGTCAAGAGTCAGATGATTAACCGACTGAGCCACCCAGGCATCCCTTCTGTGTCCTTATTTTAACCATGAAATGCTGTTGTCTCTACGTAGAGACGCATACAAATCCCACTGCTTTTACTACCATCCTGCAGCCTTCCAAGAAAACTTAGTGAATTTCTTGACCATGGTATCTTTTCTTCTTAAAGTGTGCCCATAATTGATTTTAGAGAAGATCACCCAGAGGTTAGCCTTGGCACATTTTTTCATTTGAGTTCCAAACTACCATTGGGTCTCTCTTTGATTTCTTTCTTTTATTTTTTTTAGTGAGTCTACTCTTCGTCAAGAGCTTTCATCATTCCCATTAAAAGGTTTTTAAAAAGCCCCATAATACTGTTGATTTTACATCAGTTTCACCATATTTAAATTTCCCCCAGAAACTCTGAAGTTTCTGAAATGCTATAGGAAAAGAGAAAATTATTATAACATGTGTAAGTGATGTTTTCTAATCACCAATCAAATAATGAAATAGTTCCAGTCTAATCCCTCTGCTCTGAGCTGGCCCCCCTAATTAAGATCTTTTCACCACATAATGTTCAACAATTTCCTTTAATAACCTATTTCACAATTTATCAAGCTGAAATCTCTAAAAACTCACCTGAATTTCTGTGTTGTGTACAGTGAGTGTTCGTTTTTTTCTCACCCTCCCTCCTTCCAGTTCTTTCTTCCAGTAAAATCCTTTTTCACAAATATGAAATGTTATGCAAAACCCCATTTATTAACAAGAGAGAAGGGGGCTATTTTGATAAAGCCGGGGAACCCACCTGTTCCATACACACTGACACCAGCCACCATGGCTCTGGGTAACATGCACTGAAAACCTTGCTGTGGGGTGTGCTAAGTTTCAGGGGCACCCCGGGGCTCAGTCAGTTAAGGGTCCGAGTTTTGCCCCCATCATGATCTCATAGTTTGTGAGTTCAAGCCCTGCCTTGGGCTCTGTGCTGACAGCGCGGAGCCAGGAGCCTACTTCAGATTCCATGTCTCTCTCTCTCTCTCTTTCTCTCTCTCTCTCCCTCTCTCTCTCTGCCCCTCCCCTGCTCACAGTTGGCCAGTCTCTCTAAAATAAATAGACATTGAAAAAAAATTTTTTTTATTTAAAAATGTTAAATTAGAGTTTCATTCTCCAAGTGAGAGAATAATTCTTTTTGTCTTTCATCTTACATCAGCCCAACATTTTAATCATTTTTGACTTCTTTCTAAATCCACCATGAAAGACTCCAAAAAAGTGTATGGCTTTAGTAAAGACGTGGCTGGGTACAATGGGAGAACTGTCTCAGAGTTCCATGTTGGATTCCATTTTATGCAGCTTACTTTTGCATTTTCCAAGCATTCTAATTCCGATTGCTTTTTTTTATACAACACATAGCAAACGTGTGCTGGCATAGGTAGCAGGCACTGTGCTATTTAAGCACTTTACATCCATTATTTCTTTTCACCTTCACAATAGCCCAAGCCTTGGTGCTGTCAACATTTACCCTACATCAGTGGTTCTCAACCTTGGCTACAAATTATACAATTCAGGAACTTCTGAAAATCCAGTACCTAGGTATCACATTCAGCCCAATTAAATCAGAATCTCTAAGGGGTAGGAACAGTCATCATTTTTTTTTAAATTTTTTTTAACGTTTATTTATTTTTGAGACAGAGAGAGACAGAGCATGAACGGGGGAGGGTCAGAGAGAGAAGGAGACACAGAATCTGAAACAGGCTCCAGGCTCTGAGCTGTCAGCACAGAGTCCGACACGGGGCTCGAACTCACGGACTGCGAGATCATGACCTGAGCAGAAGTCGGACGCTTAACCGACTGAGCCACCCAGGGGCCCCAGAACAGTCATCATTTTAAGAATTCCCCCAAGTGATTCTATCTGTTGGCAAGATTGAGAATCACTGCTCTAATAGGAATTTTCCTATCAGCTACTGAAAAAATTAATTTTCACATTTTTTTTTTTTTACCTAAGCAAGTAGTCTTCAAATGTAGTAAGTGTATGTGAAAGTACACTTCTCCCAGTGAGGCTGCCATTACTTAGGGTATTTTTGGAACTCCTTTTTTGTAATTGCTTTTAGTCAATTTGCCAGTCATCATTAGAAAATTCTTTTCAGTGCCCACAACAGGATTGCAGGGAGATGCATAGAGCTCTGGGTGCACACTTCCCCTGGCTGTGACTACACCCCCAGCAGGATGAAAGCCAGCAGAGAGACCTGTGGGCTCCTGGCAAGGCCATCAAGGCCTCCGCATCTCAATTTATTAATGCTGAGAACCATAAAGGAGGGTAAGATTAGAACTGATTTCCCAACTCCTTCTGGAAAGACTTTAGAATTAATCCCTTCATGTTTTAAGTTCACTTTTATCTCAGTCACCATGAGTCCTATTCTCCTAGACCATCCCTTGCCCCTGGACCCAATCTAGGCTCTTGATATCCCCACTATGACCCAAGGTCCCATTCCCTAACACGCCCCCCCCCCCCCTGCTTTCTCCATAGTGCACTCTGGATCTCTGACATCAACGAAACCCCCTGCCTCACCCATGTTTTCTTTGAATGGCACCTCCCCCTTCTTGCTCTAACTGAAACCTGGCAGTTCCACAAGGACACAGCTTTCTCTACACTTACAATATTCCAGTGCACACAGCAGATATTCAGAGGATGCTGAATACAAGAATGACTCATAGTACTATTAATAATAATTTCGACCCTGGGCAGGGAGACAAAGTAAGGTGAGAGAATGGTGGATGCTAATTAGATATCCATGTGTAAATGCCTACTTTACAGATAAGAGAGATTATGGCTTACAATAATTAGATAATTAGATACTGGTTTCAGAATTATCACCAACAAAAGGAGAGTCCTGATTGTAGCCTCTATGCAGAAATGAACAATGGAAGAAAAGAGATTGAGTACCAGGCTTCAGGTGACACACACTCAAAAAATGAGAGAAAGTATGAGAATCACTGAAGGAAAGAATATAGAGAAAAAGACTGATATATAGAAAGCGAAGTAAGAAGGAAAAAGAGAAGCTTATGGACACCTAGAGAAGAGAGAAAAGTGTTCTGGAGCATTGTTCAGAAGCAAAATCTATTGTACTGAATTTAGTTGAAAAAAATTTCACCATACTGTCAGTAAATTTGGAGGAACATTTAGATATTTCGAAGAAATATATTAAAGAACGAAAAAAAGAGACAAAATAAGGAAGAACAGCCAGCAGATAAGGATAGGTAAATTCTGTGGTGCCAAGAACACAAAGGGCAAGTTCACTGCTGAAATTGAACCAAACAGATTGGTGACTAGAATGCATACAGAACTTCCAAGGCCTGACTCCTAATTGCTAAGACAATAAAACCCCATCCTCACATTAGTGATTAAAAAAAATCATAAGCAAATGCTATTTACTATTCTTGGGGGCAGTGAATCTCTACTCCTACCAGCTCCATGTCGGAAGTTCTGGGGAGTAGTGTGGGAGCAAATCAACTGTTGATCACAGAGAGTTGGCATTAGGATGGTAATGCCAGATATACAGAAGGATTGAACATACACTTTCCTCAATGCTGAGCAAACTCAGATGCTGAATTAAGATCTTCTAAATTGAGTGTAACTCATATAAATAAACCAAATATTTATGGATATAATTTGTTGCACCTGTCATTTATGGTGTCACCACTGTACAAATGGAAACTCAAAGTTTTGCTCAGTGGTATGCTGGAAGACAACTGTATGGTTTTGAGTTTTGGGGTTTTTTCTTTAAAAAAGAAACTGATCTGCAGCTGCTGATGTCCACAGTGTAAATACTCCTACCATGACCGACTTCTTTTTTTTTTTTTTTAATGTTTATTTATTTTTGAGAGAGAGAGACAGAGCGTGAACAGGGGAGGGGCAGAGAGAAAGACACAGAATCTGAAGCAGGCTCCAGGCTCTGTGCTGTCAGAACAGAGCCCGACATGGGGCTCAAACCCATGAACTGTGGTGAGATCATGACCTGAGCTGAAGTTGGATGCTTAACCGACTGAGCCATCCATGAGCTCCACCATGGCTGATTTCAAGCCAACAATATGATGTCCCTGAATGGGGAACTGAGTAAAGATGAACACAATGGTCTCTGTAAGTCAGTGCAAGCTGGCTCCAGAGAGTCAGATGTAATTAATTTGGACTGGGGCCTGCACAGATCATTTTCAAAGTCTCTCAAGAGGTTCTCTAGGCAGCCAAGTCTGAAAATCATTACTTATAGTGGTGCTTCTCAAATTTTCATGTGCTTATGAATCACCTGGAGATCTTGTCCAAATGCAGGCTTTGACTCAGTAGGTAACATTGGTCCCTAGCAAGGGAGATAAGTGGACTAAAGAAGAAAACAACAGTCATTTATAGCTCTACCTTTGTCAGAAATGTTTGAGAGGGAGGCTTTGAGAAGTCACAAACTGGAGGTTCATGAATTATTCGTGGCCAAACCCACAGAGAGGTTCTTTTACACAATTCTACTTTTAAATTTGAATTACATGCCAAGATCATAACATTCCATATTCCCAGCTTCTCTGAAAAAAAAAAAAAAAAAAAAAAAAAAAAAAAAGGCAGTAACTACAACAACAACCAAAGAAGATCTGACACCCCCCCCTGCCTGCAGGGATCCTGCCTGCTTTAGGGGAGGTAGCAGACTTCCTTCTCCACTGTTTCCTCCTAGTGGTCTCTGCTGTTCCATTTATGTTTCCTATTTCACTTCTGAAGGAATTTGAGGGGTATTCATATTTTAGGTGTAGTATAACTGATAATATACTTTTTCTTCCCCATTTGCACTAGCCTACTCTTCTGTCTCATTTCCCACCATTGCTCACATATAAACTATATTCTTGAAATGGCTTACACAGCATTCCCGGAATTCATCACCTTTTCCTTTCCTCCAAACTTTGGATTGACCCCTGTTCCTAGAACACACTCCAACCTTCTTCCTTTGCTAGGAACAATCTGAATCATTCCTCAATATCTAGCTCGAAAGTCCTTGGTAAAGCCTTCCTGACTTCTGTGCTCTTGCAGCAGAATGGATCCTCTTCTATTAAATCCTAGATTTGCTTATTCTGGGATATTTCATATTCTCTGAGGCCCCAAAAGTCATTAGATAAGCTTTGTTCATTTTTTTGTATTACCAAGGTAAAATGCTTTGCCATAAAGAAGATCCTCAATAGCTTTATGGACTAATAGACTGTGAATTAACTTTGAACTATTAGATTACATTCCCTTGAAAGCTCTTTTGTTAATTTATCAAAGGAGTGTTGCAATTATTATCCTATCCTATAAAGGACAGGTTAAATCTGTTTGCATCACTTTCTCCAGAAACTCTGCAAGCTCTCTTCTTTCCCCTGAACTTCAATTTTGGTGTTACTTACTTGATTTATAAGAATATTTATTCTATAAATCTAGTCTCAGATAAACATAAGCCACCTAAAATCAAACAATCCTTAATAGAATTAATACCTTATACTTTCATGGAATAATAAATTGCTTCAAAGCACTTTTACTAACACATTTATCCTCACACTAACCTGTAAAATACATACCCAATGTATTACTCTTTTTCAGCATTTAGAACCTAAAGTGAAATGTCCTTCATGAACGGGGAAGCAAGGAAAACAGAAAGTTTAAGAAAAATCTTTGCAGCGCCCACCTAAGTCCTCTGAAAGAAAGATCCACCCTGTAATCTTTCCCAGGCTTGATCTCCTAGGATGGCTAGGGGCTAAACATCTGCTTTATTCCACTTCCAGGCTCCCAGAATTCCTAATATTTTATTGAGAAACTGAGGCTCAGATGTGTTGAATCGACATGTATCAGAGCCAAAGTAGTAATCCAGGTCTTTGAATTCCCAGTATAACACCCCACTTTTCTTAACTGTGTTTATCTTTACAAACAGAGCTATAATCATCCAGCAATACATATATGCTTCATAAATCTGTCTTCAGAAACATGCAGAAATGAAAACTCGTGTACCATTGCCTCAAAAAATAAGTTATATATGATGACCAAAAGTTTACCCATTAATTTGGCGGAGTTAGTTGCACCAGGCAACTTTAAAATGCCCAAGGACAATGATTTCATCAGAGTGCATAAGAAAGGCTATAACCCATAAGTCAGTTTGCAAATTCCTGCACTGTGTCACCCTCAAGTGGATGCTATGTTCTCTAATGTTTAATTTAGTTTGGGGAATATTTACATTACAGATGAGGTGGGAATCAAAGATTTTAGCCTCTTGACCCACTAATGATAAAATCCAATGCAAATTAATGGGGGAAAAAAAGCTATGCCAGGGAAAGAAAATCTCAAATTGTTAATGTAGGATGAAATGAACACCCGCAGTGAGATTTAAAGGAAGTAGCAAAGGAGTGGAAATGGCAGGGTTTAAAGGCATAATGACCCATTTCTCTCACATTCCCTCTGTATTTCCAACCACTTTCTAAGAATTTTGATGAGGCCTCAAGGATGCACCCATCCATGACAATGGGGTACAACACAACCTGTGCTTCCTCCCCAAGGCACACCAAGAACACTGGTGACAATAGAAGACAATACTGCTTACGGATTACAAGGATGCTCTAAAGCTGTGTCTCTGGAAAGACTGAATCATTTAGGGAAGTGAAGTGTGTATTTTTTTCTCAACCTCAACATACTGCTCCCAGTTCAATGACTCTGAATGGCTTTTCTGCCATTTCCACTCCCCTTTTAAGGAAGGAGGACAAATCGCTGTCTCCTTCATTATCAGTCAGCAGGGGGTATGTTATGTTTTCTGTGTTCTTTCTCCCTGCTTGACTGTTAATACAATCTTTAAAAAGAAGGACTATTCCAAGATATATATATATATATATATATATATATATATATATATATATATATAATAGTTTAAATCCTCATATAAGAGTTAGATCTACAAATACCTGTTTGGAAGCCACAGAGGCAACTGTGGAGTGAGCCTAGAGGTATGCAGGAAGAGCGGATATCGAGACTTTTATTATGTGAAATATTTTTATCTTACTTTTATTGGAAATAGGGAAAATCCTGGTAATTATGGAAAAAGGAGCTGAAATAACAGGAGAGAGGTGCAACTCCCCACCTCACTGCCTTGTACGTTTCCTAGGCATTTTCCTAACTATGTCTTTAAGCGACAAGGAAAAGAAACGTTGGGCTGAATTAAAAGTGGCAAAAAACTTCTCTCCAAGTGAGCACAAGTGAGGAAGTTCTAAGAAGGAGCACTGGATTCATTTGGTAGAGACAGAAATGTAAGGAATAGAGGGGGCGGGAAGAGTCCCTTGGCAGACTGGAGTTTAGAGAAGAAGGTGCGCTCGCGGACTCACCCCCCAGCCAGGTGTCAGAGATGTTCTGTAGCATGGTGACCGGGATGCAGAAGAAGGCGATGAGCAGGTCGCTGAGCGCCAAGGAGCAGATGAAGATGTTCGTGACGGTGCGCATGGCCTTGCTGCGGGTCACCACATAGACCACCAGCGCGTTGCCAAAGAGCGCTAGGGCAAATATGAGCACGCTGGTGAGCACGAAGGCCAGCTTGGCGCGCCCCGGCAGCTCCGGGGTGTAGACAAGCGGCCGCAGCCCATAGCGCGCTATGAACTGCTCGCGCGTCAGGTTATGGTCCCGTAGCAGCCTGGAGAACTGCTCCCGGGTGATGTTGAGAGACTGCATGCCGCGCTCTGCCGGAGCGCCAGGCACAGCCAGCTACCCCGGGCGAGCACCGCTGCGCGGCGGGGCGGGGCGGGGGCTGCGAGGGGACAGGGCTGGCGGCCGCCTCCCACCCTCGCAGGTCCGGACAGCCGTCTGGCGCGCTGACGGGCTCCCGATTGCACCCCAGCAGGTTCGAGAAGGAAAGCAGCGAGGGATCAGAGCCACAATGAAGAGGCGGGAAGCCAAAGCATGGGAGGCTATCCCGTTGACCAAAACTGTTCGCAGTTCAAAGAAAGTTCTCTTGGTCCTCTCAAGGTTTGGAGCCGCGGTGTCGGGAATGCAGGAGCGCCGCTCCAGAGTCCTCGCGCCTCCGGCTCCCCAGCCTTCTGCTGCAGGGATGGCACGGGCTCCAGGAGCCCGCGGAGGGTGGGGCTGGGACTGGGCGGCGCGCCACTCACCTCCCTGCTTCAGGCGCTCAGACGCCGCCTCCCACACCCTCAGGGAGAGGGAAACCTCTCTCTGGCTCCCCGCCTTCTGCAGCCCTGAGCCTTTCTTCTGCCCCAGGTCATGCTTCTGTGTAAAACCCGGAATTGGGGTTTGTAGCGTCTCACGGTTTCTCCTTTGACTAAATAATGTAGGCCACAGCTACCCGAGGCAAAATGGGATTTTTAATTTTTTCCCTATATTTTCAAAAATAATTACAGCACACAGAAAATTGCAAGGATAATACAGAGAAGTCCCAAGCATCCTTTATCTACTTTCTCCCGTGATTACATCGTAGTTAATTAAGGTACAATACCAAACCAGGAATTTGACATAGCTACAGTGTGTGTGTAAAGTCCGTCTTTATCCCGAGTGTAGATTCCCGTAACCATCACCAAAATCAAGATACAAAACTATGACCAAAACGATCTCCCTCCTGCTACATGTTTGTAGTCATACCAAGTACCTCTCCCCTCCCCCGCAGCCCTGAACCCCTGGCAATTACTAAGCTGTTCTCCATCTCTATGCTTTTGACATAAGATTGTGTAAATTGAATCACAAATTATACCTTTTGATACTGATTTTTTCCACTCAGCATAGTGCCATTCAGATCCACCCAAGTTATTATTATTCCTTTTTTATTGCTGATAATGGCCCAGGGTTTGTTTAACCATTCATGGAGACGAGGACATTTTGGTTGTTTCCAGCTCTATTAAAAATAGAGCTGCTATGAAGAATCATGTACAGGTTTTTATGTGAACGAATATTTTTATTTCTCTGGGAAATGCCAAGAAGTTTGGTGGTTGGGTCTATGGTTTATATAGTTAGGTTTGAAAGAAATTGTCAAATTCCGTTCCAAAGTGTACCATTTTACATTAGCCATAGCGACATATGAGAGATTCAATTTTTCCACATCCTTACCAGCATTTGGCATTGTCATTGTTTTTTATATATGTTCTAATAAGTATGCAGTGATATTTCCTTCATCCCTAATTTGCATTTTCCTGATAGTTAATGATTAGCATCTTCCCGTGGGCTTATTTGCTATCCCAGTATTTTCTTCGGAGAAATGGTTTTTCATTTATTTTGCCCATTGTCTTTCTTTTTTCATATTTCTTTTTTAAAATGGACATTGGGCTCTTTCCATACTTTGACTATTGTTAATAGTGCTGCTATAGACATTGGGGTGCATGTGTCCCTTCTATCAGCATTGCTTTATCCTTTGGACAAATTCCCAGTAGTAAAATTGCTGGGTAGTAGGTTAGTTCTATTTTTAATTTTTTGAGGAACCTCCATACTGTTTTCCAGAGTGGCTACACCAGTTTGCATTCCCACCAGCAGTGCTAAAGGGTTCCTTTCTTTGCATCCTCACCAACATCTGTTGCCTGAGTTGTTAATGTTAGCCATTCTGACAAGTATGAGATGACATCCCATTATGGCTTTGATTTGTATTTCCCTGATGATGAGTGATGTTGAGCCCTTTTTCATGTGTCTGTTAGCCATCTGGATGTCTTCTTGGGAAAAGTGTCTATGCGGGTCCTTTGCCCATTTGTTCACTGGATTATTTGTTTTTTAGGTGTTGAGTCTGGTAAGTTCTTTATAGATTTTAGATACTATCCCTTTATCTGATATGTCATTTGCAAACATCTTCTCCCATTCCATTGGTTACCTTTTAGTTTTCCTGTCCTTCACCATGCAAAAGGTTTTTATCTTCATGAGGTCCCAATAGTTCAGTTTTGCTTTTGTTTCCCTTGCCTCTGGAGATATGACAAATAAGAAGTTGCTGCAGCTGAGGTTAAAGAGGCTGCTGTCTATTTTCTCCTCTAGGATTTTGGTGGCTTCCTGTCTTACATTTAGGTCTTTCATCAATTTTGAGTTTATTTTTTGTGTATAGTGTAAGAAAGTGGTCCAGGTTCTTTCTTCTGCATATTGCTGTCCACTTTTTCCCAACACCATTTGCTGAAGAGACTGCTTTTTCCACTAGATATCCTTTTCTTCTTTGTAAAAGATTAGTTGGCCATATATTTGTGGGTCCATTTCTGGGCTTTTTATTCTGTTCCATTGATCTATGTGTCTGTTTTTGTGCCAGTACCACACTGTTGTGATGATTACAGCTTTGTAATACAGTTTAAGGTCTGGTTTTGGTTTTCTTTTTCAACATTACTTTGGCTATTCAGGGTCTTTTCTGGTTTTGTACAAATGTTACGATTGTTTATTCTAGCTCTGTCACGAATGCTGGTGTTATTTTGATAGGGATTGCATTGAATATGTAGATTGCTTTGGGTAATACTGACATTTTAACAATATTAGTTCTTCTAATCCATGAGCGTGGAATGTTTTTCCATTTTTTCGTGTGTGTCTTCTTCAATTTCTTTCATAAGCTTTCTATGGTATTCAGTGTATAGATTTTTCACCTCTTTCGTTAGGTTTATTCCTAGGTATTCTATGGGTTTTGATGCAATTGTAAATGGGATCAATTCATTGATTTCTCTTTTTTCTGCTTCATTATTGGTGTATAGAAAGGAAACCTATTTCTGTACTTTGATTTTATATCCTGTGACTTTGCTGAATTCATGTATCAGTTCTGGCAGTTTTTTGGTAGAGTCTTTTGGGTTTTTCACACAGAGTATCATGTCATCTGAAAGGAGTGAATGTTTGACTTCTTCCTTGATGATTTGGATGCCTTTTATTTCTTCTGTTCTCTGATTGCTGAGGCTAGGACTTCCAGTACTATCTTGAAGAGCAGTGGTGAGAGTAGACATCCTTGTAATGTTCCTGACCTTAGGGGGAAAGCTCTCAGTTTTTCCCTATTGAGGATGGTATTAGCGGTGGGTCTTTTATATGTGGCCTTTATGACTTGAGGTATGATCCTTCTATCCCTAGTGTTTTGAGATTTTTATCAAGAAAGGATGCTGTATTTTCTCAAATGCCTTTTCTGCATCTATTGAGAGGATCATGTGGTTCGTACCCTTTTATTAATGTGATGTATCACACTGATTGATTTGCTGATATTGAACGAGCCTTGCATCCCAAGAATAAATCCCACTTGATCGTGGTGAATAATTCTTTTAATATACTGTTGGATCCAGTTTTCTAGTATATTGTTGATAATTTTTACATCCATGTTCATCAGAGAAATTGGTCTGTAGTTCTTTTTAGTGGGGTCTTTGGTTTTGGAATCAAGGTAATGCTGGCCTCATAAAATGAGTTTGGAAGTTTTCCTTCCATTTGTATTTTTTTAGACAGCTTCAAAAAAATAGGTGTCAACTCTTCTTTAAATGTTTGGTAGAGTTTCCATAGAAAGCCATGCAGCTCTTGATTCTTGTTTGTTGGGAGATTTTTGATTACTGATTCAATTTCTTTACTGGTTATGAGTCTGTTCAAATTTTCTATTTCTTCCTGTTTCAGTTTTTGTAGTTTATATATTTCTAGGAATTTATCCATTTCTTTCAGATTGGCCAATTTGTTGGCATATAATTGATCATAATATTCTTTTTTTATTGTTTTTATTTCTATGGTATTGGTTGGGATCTCTCCTCTTTCATTCGTGATTTTATTTATTTGGATCCTTTCCTTTTTCTTTTTGTTCAAACTTGCTAGAGGTTTATCAATTTTGTTAATTTTTTCAAATAACCAGCTCCCGGTTTCATTTATCTGTTGTACTGTTTTGTTTTGTTTTTTTTTTGGATTCTATATCATTTATTTCTGCTTTGATCTTAATTATTTTCCTTCTTCTGCTGGTTTTGCACTTTTTTGCCATTTTTTTTCCAGTTCTTTTAGGTGTAAGGTTAGGTTGTGCATTTGAGTTCTTTCTTCCTTCTTTAGGAGGTCCTAGATTGCTATATAATTCCCTCTTATGACAACCTTTGCTGCATCCAGAGGTTTTGGCTGTTGTGTTTTCATTTTGATTGGCTTCCGTGTACTTTTTAATTTCCTCCTTAATTTCTCGGTTAACCAATTCATTCTTAAGTAGGATGTTCTCTAATCTCCAAGTATTCATGGTCTTTCCAAATTTTTTTTCTGTGATTGATTTCAAGTTTCATAGAGTTGTGGTCTGAAAATATGCAAGGTATGATATCAATCCTTTGGTACTTATTGAGGACTGATTTGTGACCCAGTATGTGATCTATTCTGGAAAATGTTCCATGAGCACTCAAGAAGAATGTGTATTCTGCTGCTTTTTAGGATGCAATGTTCTGAATATATATGTAAAATCCATCCGGTCCAGTGTGTCATTCAAAGCCATCGTTTCCTTGTTGGTTTTCTGCTTAGATGATCTGTCCATTCCTTTAAGTGGGGTATTGATGTCCCTTACTATTATGGTATTATTATCAATGAGTTTCTTTTATATTTGTGATTGATTAATTTATTTATATATTTGGATGCCTCCACATGGGAGACATAAATATTTACAGTTGTTAGAGCTTCTTGGTGGATAATTTTGATATAGTACCTTTCTTCATCTCTTGTTACAGTAATTATTTTAAAATTTGGTTTGTCTGATATAAGTATCCAGCTTTCTTTTGATGAACATTAGCATGATAGATGGTTCTCCATCCCCTTACTTTCAATCTGCATGTGTCTTTATGTCTAAAAATAAGTCTCTTGTAAGCAGCATATAGATGGGTCTTGTTTTTTCATCCATTCTGATACCCTATGTCTTTTTATTGGAGCATTTAGTCCATTAACATTTAGAATGAATACTAAAAGATATGAATTTAATGCCATTGTGTTGCCTGTTGAGTTGGTGTTTCTGATGATATTCTCTGGTCCTTTCTAATCTTTGCTGCTTTTGGTCTTTTTTGTTTTGTCTCTTCTCCACTCAAAGGGTCCCCTTTATAATTTCTTACAGGGCTGGTTTAGTGGTAACAAACTCCTTTAGTTTTTGTTTTCCTGGGAAACTGTCTCTCCTTCTACTTTGAATGACAGCCTTGCTGGATAAAGAATTCTTGGCTGCATATTTTTCCAATTCAGCACATTAAATATATCCTGCCACTCCTTTCTAGCCTGCCAAATTTTTGTGGATAGGTCTACTGCGAACCTGATCTGTCTTCCCTGATATGTTAAGGACTTTTTTCCCCTTTCTGCTTTCATAATTATTTCCTTGTCTGTGCATTTTGTGAATTTGTGTATGATATGCCTTGGTGATGGTCAGGTTTTTTTTTTTTTATCTAATGGATTTTGATGTCTGTGTCCTTCAACAGATTAAGAAAGTTTTCCACTATAATTTGCTCACATAAATTTTCTGCCCCCTTTTCTCTCTCTTCATCTTCTGGCACTCCTATGATTTGGATGTTATTCCCTTTTAATAAGTCACTGAGTTCTCTAAGTCTTGTGTTGTGATCTTTTGCCTTTGTTTTCCTCTTTTTTTTCTGCTTCATTATTCTCCATAATTTTATATTCTAAATTGCTGATTTGCTGCTCTGCTTCATTCATCCTTGCCCTCGTGGCACCATTCAAGCTTGCATCTGAGTTATAGCATTTTAAATTTCATCCTGACTAGATTTTATTTCTTTAATCTCTACAGAAGGGGATTCTATGCTTTTTTTGGTTCTAAATTCTAATTCAGACATCTTGCTTATATCTGTTTATTAACCCCCTGGCACTCATTTCTTGCTATTCTGTCTTCTGGGGTGAATGCCTTTGTTTTGTCATTGGAAGGAAGAAAAAAACTAATAAAAAAATAAAATTAAAAAATTAAAAACAGCACAAATAATCAAATAAAGGAAGGTAGATCCTAGGTGTGTTCAGTCTGCCTGCTGAAAGAAGTTTGAAAGAATAGAGAAAAAAGGGAAAGAAAAGAAAAAAATGGTAAGAAAAAAAATTAAAATTAAGAAAGTTTAAATAATAAAGTAGAAGAAAATGAAGTGAAGAAAATGAAATAGAAAATTTTTTTAAATAAAAAATAAAGTAAAAAAATAAAAACAATTTTTTCTTTCTGTATCCAAGAATGAGGAAGGAAAGAAAGGAAAAAAAAAAAATTAAGCAAAAACATAAATGAAGAAAATGAAGAAATAAAGGAGCCAGCAAATGGAATGAAACCTGAATGAAGTTACATCCAGTTTCCCCTAGATCTGAAACTATGAAGCCTTCTATAGTCAGTACATATATTAAGCAGATGGAGTTCCTTGTGCTGGTCTTCTAGGGGATGTGTTTGGAGGGTGCAGTTGGGCGGAGCTTGTTGTAATGGCTCTGTTCTTCACTAGCTGGTGCTGCTTACCTTACTGGGGTGGATCACTGTGGCTCACATGTGCATGTGTGTGCATGGGAGTGGTTGAAATGGCTTCACCCAGCTCCTTAGTCTCTGGTACAGGATTTCATGTTCTCACCAACCCGCAATCAAGCACCCATCCTTTGTCTCATGCCTCTATCCATACCCTGTCTCTACTATGTTCGTGTCCAAACTGTCCACCTGCCAAGCAGTACCTCCCTCCAGAATTTTATCTCCAAAGGGATTGTGTTTCAAAACCTCACTCTTCAGGACCTCTGAGGCTTGGACTTATGCCAACTCTCTGGGTGATAGTCTTGCTGAGCAGTGGCTAGGTGCTCACTTGTCCCAGAAAACATTCATGCTATCACACAGCAGCACAGGTTCAGAGATTATGGCAAATCACAACACACAGCTGGCACCAGGTTTCAATGTACTTTGGCATCTTTGTCCCAATACCAGCAAATGTGGCTGCTCTCCAGGGTTCACTGGGACCTCTGCTTATGGGGAGGCCATATGACTCTACCAAATGCTCTCTAACCAAGGGAATCATTTCTCCCCATGTGGCATATGGACCCCTCAGACCCCACTGCCAGCTCCTAAGGATTCTCTTGGTTTCCTCATGGGAGCACCACCACGTGCTGAGATCCAGAACTTCAGACTCTGCACTCCACTGTTTATAGAATCATGTTGATATTGAAACCCTCTCCTTTCAGGGGCTCCTGGGTGGCTCAGTCAGTTAAACATCTGACTTCAGGTCATGATCTCATGGTTTGTGGGTTCAAGCCCCTCATTGGGCTCTGTGCTGACAGCTCAGAGCCTAGAGTCTACTTCAGATTCTGCGTCTCTCTCTCTCTCTCTCTCTCTCTAGCTCTCTCTCTCTGTCTCTCTGCCTCTCCTTCACTCACGCTCTGTCTCTCTCAAAAATGAATAAACATTAAAAAAAAATAAAAAGAAGGAAACCCTCTCCTTTTTTCCCATCAATGGTTTTGGGGAACAATTTTGTTATTCAGTCCCTTGCGAGTGTTTTCACTCTTTCTCTCTCTTTCTCTACAGCTACTTTCGGGGCAGTGCTTTTCTTGCACAGTCCCGATTTGCCACACTCTCCCCTTTCTCTCTCTGTCTTCTCTCTGCAAAAACAACTCCCTACCCTCCACAGCTTTTCTCTCCTCTGGTTCACCTCTCTGCACCTTGTACCTGCTGGGTTCTGTGGTTCAAGTTATTCAGGTTGTTGTATTAATACTGATATCAACTTCCTAGGTGTTCAAAATGTTTTGGTGCTGATCTAGCTGTGTTTCAGGGACAAGGTAAGCTCAGGGTCTCCATGCTGCTCTGCCATCTTAACTCCCCCCCAAAAACCTCTATCTTTCCCATTTTCTAATTGAATTGTTTCACTTATTTGCTGTTAGTGTTGAGGGGTCTTTTTATATTCTAGATACCAATTTTCTGTTAAATAAATGGTTTACAAATATTTTCTTCTAGTCTATGTTTTGTTATTTACCCTTTTAACAGGGTCTCTCATGGATCAAAGTTTTTAATCAGTACTATTTATCAATTTTTCTTTTGTTGATTATACTTTTTTTTAACGTTTATTTATTTTTGAGACAGAGAGAGACAGAGCATGAACGGGGGAGGGGCAGAGAGAGAGGGAGACACAGAATCGGAAGCAGGCTCCAGGCTCTGAGCCATCAGCCCAGAGCCCGACGCGGGGCTCGAACTCACAGACCATGAGATCGCGACCTGAGCTGAAGTTGGACGCTTAACCGACTGAGCCACCCAGGCGCCCCTTGTTGATTATACTTTTGATGTACAGTCTAACAATTCTTCACCACATCCTATGTCCTCCAAATTTCGATTTAAAATTTTTCATTTTTCATTTTAAGCCTTCCATTCTATTTTAGGTGTTGATCTAAGTGTCTAACTTCTCCAACACCACACAGTCATAAATACTGTAGTTATGTAAGTATTGAAATCAGGTAGAGTGATTTCACCCACTATGTTTTTCTTTTTCAAAGCATTTTAGATATCCTAGAGCCTGTGACTTTTCATATAAATTTTGTAATAAATTTGTATATGTCCTCAATAAAGCTTTGCTGGGATTTTGATAGAAATTGACATCTTTACTATGCTGAGTCTTCCAATCTGTGAATAGGGTATGTCTCACCACTATTTAGGTCTTCTTTGATTTCTCCCATTAGCATTTTTTCAGTTTTTAGCATATAAGTCTTGTATATATTTTGTCATATTTGCACTTAAGCATATCTTTTCTTTAAAGCATTTGTGCATGGTATTTTATTACTAATTTTCAGTTCCATGTATTCATTACAATAGAAGTGTGATTTATTTTGTATGTAGATCTTGAAACCTACCATGTTGCTGAATTCACTTATTAGTTTTAGGAGATTTTGTTGTGTAAATTTCTTGGGATTGTCTACATAGACAATCATATCATTTGAGAAGGGGGGCAGTTTTACTTCTTCCTTTCTGATTTGTGTATCTTGTATTTCTTTTTCTTGCCTTATTGCAATGGCTAGAGCTTAAATGACTATATTAAATCACAGAGATGAGAATGAGCATCCTTGCCTTATCTTCAGTCTTGGGGGAACCACTAAGTCTTTCACCACTAAGGACAATGTCAGCTACAGGTTCTTTATCAGTTTGACGATACTCCTTCTATTCTTAACATGTTGAGAGACTTTATCATAAATGATGTTGAATTTTTTCAAATACTTTTTCTACATCAATTAATACAATCATATGGGTCATTTTTCCTTCAACCTGTTAATGTGGATTGCATTGATTCACTTAAGAATATTAAACCAGTCTTGAATATCTGAAATAAACCCTATTTGGTCATGGTATATAGTTATTTTTACATATTGCTGAATTCCATTTTTAAAGGATATTCATGTTTATATTCAAGAATGATACTGGTTTATGAGTTTCTCTTTTTGTACTATCTTTGTCTAATTTTTGTATTGTAAAATAACAGGAAATATTTATTGGTCTCTGCCTCCAGTTCCTGGCACAGATCTTCTGAAATTCTTAAAATTTTCTAAGTGGTAAGAGCACTGGGAGCATCTTTTGTTCTAATATTTGGTCTTTGATTCCAGTTCCTGAAACAGAGCATTTAGATCCCTTGAAATTTCCTGGTTGATAGGAATATCTTTGTTTCACTTGAGGTGACTCTTGGTGAGCTCCTAGACAGGAACTTGTCACCAGAAAGACCAAGCTATGACCAGAAACTTGGAATTTTCAGTCTCATCACCCATTCTCTGTAAGGTAGAAATGGAGTTAATAATTAATCATGCTTATATGATGAAGCCTCCATAACAATCTCAGAGTACAGGGTTTAAGAACTTCTAGGTTGTTGAACACATAAAGGTACTGGGTGGGTAACACTCCTGGCAAAGGCATGGATGCTCTGCGCCCCTTCCCTCATACTTTCCCTATTCATCTATTCCATCTTGATGTTCATATGCATTCTTTATCATATTTTGTATAATAAACCAGTAAATGAAAGTATTTCCCTGAATTCCATGAGCCATTCAAATTATCAAGCTCAAGGAGGGGGTGATGGGAATCCTGATGTTTAGCTGGTAAGACAGGGGACAACCTGAGACTTGCAATTGGCATCTGAAATGGTACGTGTGTGTGTGTGTGTGTGTGTGTGTGTGCGGGGGTGGGTGTCTTGTTTAATGGAATCCTTAAACTGTATGATCTGACATTATCTCTAGGTAGATAGTGTCATAATTGAGTTAAATTGGAGGGCACCCAGCTTGTGTCAGAGAATTGCATAATGTGTGGAAAACCCACACACCTGGTATCAAAAGTGTGCAGGTGGTAATAGTGTGAGTATAAAGGAGAGATATACAGAAGTGTGTTTTTCCTTTACAGGTATCCAGGTATACTGGCTTCATAGAATGGATTGGAAAGTGTTCATTTCTGTTCTATTTTCTGTAAGAGATTGTGTAGGATTGGTATTAATTCTTCTTTAAAAGTTTGATAAAATTCTCAAATGAAAACTTCTGGGTCTAAGAGTTTCTTTTTTTAGGATATTTCAAATATGAATTTAATTCACTTAATAGTATAGGGATGTTCAAATTATTTTATATTGAATTGTAGCAGTTTGTGTTTTTTGAGGAATTGATAAATTTTATCTATCAAATTTATGTGTATAGGGTTGTTAATAGTATTCTTTTGTTATCATTTTGATGTTTGCAGGATGAGTAGTGATAACCTCTGTTTTATTTCTTATATTGGTAATTTTTGTCTTCTTTCTTTTTTCTTTGTGAGTTTTGTTAAAATCTTGTTAATCTTACTGATATTTAAATAGGACCAGCTCTTTGTTTCATTGATTTTCTTTAGTATATTTCTGCTTTCAATTTTATTAATATCTGCTCTTACCCTTATTATTTTCTTTCTTCTGCTTACTTTCAATTTATTTTGCTCAACTATTCCCAGTTTCTTGAGATGGAAACTTACTTTAGTCCCTTGAAATTTTCTTCTTTTCTAATGTAAGCATTTAGTGCCATAAATTTCCTTCTTGGCACTGCTTTCACTGTGTCCCATATGTTTTTGTATGTTATATTTTCATTTTCACTCAATGTACTTTTAAATTTTCTTTAAATTTTCTTTTATGACCCATGAATTATTTGGAAGTCTGTTATTTAGTTTCCAAGTGTCTGAAAATTTCCCTGTTGTATTTCTTTTTCCTAGCTTTATTTCATTGTGGTCAGAAAAGATATTTTGTATTATTACAATTCTTTTAGGTTTGTTGAGGTCTTTTTCTGGTGCAGTATATGACCTATCTTGCTGTACATTTCAAGGGCATTAAAAAAAAAATATATATATATATATATATATATATATATATGTGTATATATATATGTACATATATATATGTACATTCTGTTGTGCTGGATGGAGTGTTCTATAAACATTGATTAGATCTTATTTGTTGATGGTGTGGTTGAGTTCCTCTATTTCCTTGCTTATTTTCTGTCTTCTAATTTTATTAATTTTTGAGAGAGGATATCTAACCATAATTGTGGATATGTCTATTTTTCATAATAGTGTTTATTTTACTTTTAGGTTTTTTTTTTAATGCTTATTTATTTTTGAGAGAGAGAGACACACACAGAGTGCAAGCAGGGAGATGCAGAGAGAGAGGGAGCCACAGAATCCGAAGCAGGCTCCAGACTCTGAGCTGTCAGCACAGAGCTCTACAGGGAGCTTGAACTCATGGACTGTGAGATCATGACCTGAATCAAAGTTAGCCGTTTAACTGACTGAACTGCCTAGGGGTCCACCATATTAGTGTTTATTTTACATACATTGTAGTTTTGTTGCTCAGTGAACACACATATATTTCATTTATTTTTTAATGTACTTATTTATTTTGAGAAAGAGAGAGAGCAAGACAGGGGCAGAGAGAGAGAGAAAGAGAGAGAATTCTTAGCAGGATCCACACTGTCAGTGCAGAGCCTGATACTGGGCTCAGATTCACAAACCATGAGATCATGACCTGAGCTGAAGTCAGATGTTTAATTGATTGAGCTACCCAAGTGCCCCTACACATTTAGGACTAATATGTCTTTTTGATGCCTTGACTCTCTTATCATTATATAATAACTCTGTCCCAGATAATTATCTTTGCTCTGGAGTTTATTTTATATCATAATAATATAGCCGCACCTGTTTTTCTTTGATTAATATTTTCATGCCAGGTCTTTGTCCATCCTTGTACTTAAAATATATTTATATCATTACATTTAAATCAAGGTTCTTATAGACAGTCTGTCTTTGAGTAATTTTTTGATCCACAGTACCAATCTCTAACTGATGTATTTAGACCATTTACATTTAATGCAATTATTGAAATGTTAAGATTCAAGTTAGCCATTTTATTTTTGTTGCTATTTTCTGTTTTTTCTGTTATTAATTTTCATAATTTCTTTTCCTCCCTGTGAGTTATATGATCATTTTTAAGATTTCATTTAGATTTATCTGTGTTTTTGAGTATATCTCTTTATATACCTTTTTCTCTGACTACTGTAGTTGGCACATTATATATACATAACTCATTATAGTCTATATACGTCAACATTTACCCATTTGAGTCAAGTGTAGAAGCCTTACTTTCTTTTATGTCCTTTTATCCTTCCCCAAATATAATTGTCTCAAGTATTGCCTCTACATATACTTAGAACCACATTAGTCAGTGATAATTTTAGCTTCAACTATCAAAAATAATTTAGGAAACTCTAAAGAAGAAAAATCTATTGTATTTACTCATATTTTTTACTCCTTCTACTGTTGTCTTTTTCTCCTTGATACTCCAAGACCTCTTTTCTCATCCTTTCCTTTCTGTATAGAGAATATCCTTCACCATTCTTTTTGGGTAGGTCTGCTGACAATAAATTCTCTTAGTGTTTCCTTTGTCTGAGAAAACATTGATTTCTCATTCATTTCTGAAGAATACTTTTACTGGCTATGCAATTTTAAATTGACAATGTTTTGTTGTTGTTGTTTTTGTTGTGTGTGTTACTTTGTTTTGTTTCATTCAGCACTTGACAAAGCCTTTGCCACTTCTTTTTGTCATCTATGATTTCTATGATTCACCATAATTCAAATAGTTTTTTTTCCCTATAGGTAAAGTTTCCTTTCTCTCTCAATATTCTCAAGACCTTTTATTGTGTTCAGTTTTCAGAAGTTTTGTTATGATGTATTATTGTTGATTTCTTTGAATCTTTTCCATTTGGGATTTGCAGAGTTTCTTGAATCTGTAAGTTTGTCTTTTGCCGTAGTGGGGGAATTTTCAGTCATTCCTTCTTCACATTTTTTTTTCAACCCTGCCCTCTTTCTCCTCTTCTTCTGGGACTTAGATGACATGAAGGCTAAATTTTTTGTTATAATCCTATAGGTTTCCTGAGGTTCTGTGTTTTTTGTTTTTTATTTTTGTTTTTCCATTTTTTGTCTATTTCTCTGCTATTAAGATTGGATAATTTCTCCATTTCTATCTTAAAATTCATTAATTCTTTCCTCTTCTCCCTCCATTCTGCTGTTGAACCCATTTATTCAGTTTTGCCTTTTGGTTATTGTGTTTTTCAGTTCCAAAATTTCCATTTGGTTTTCCTTGTGTCTTCTGTATTTTTACTGAGACTTTTTCTTCTTTCTTTCTTTGTTTCTTTCTTTGTTCCTTGCTTGCTTCTTTATTATTTCTTGTGGAAGGATTTTTATGATGACTGCTTTAAAATTCTTGTCAGACAATTCTAACATCCCTGGAATCTCAGTATTGATGTCAGTTGATTTTCTTTTTGTGTTAAGTTGAAGTTGCTTGTTATTGATTTGAATAATTTTTCCTTAAAACTAGATATTGGAGATATTGTCTTATGAGACTCTGAATCTAATTTAATTCTCTTTTTGCTGACCTATTCTAACACCTCTCCATCAGAGGGATAGAAGTGACTACCCTTGCATTACTGCCAGGCAGGGGTGGAAGTACAACAATATATGAATTATAAGTTTGCTTTGGAACATTCACTTGTCCATTTTGCAACAGAAGGTTTTGCAATTCAGGGTGATTCTTCCAGACACTGAAGAAGATGTAGTGAAATTTTGCAGAAAATTATTCTCAGTATATCCATCCTTCTTCCCCCCTCACTACTGCCTTCCAGTCTTTTACATTCAAATAATAATATAAGTATTATAATGTACACTTACTGCTACAGACTGAATTGTGTCCTTCCCACCCCCACAACCCAAATGTATTTGGAGATAGGATATTTAGAAGTAATTAGATTAAATGAGGTCATAGGAATGAGACCCTAGCACAATAGAACTAGTGGTCTTTCAGGAAAAGGAAAAGAGAGTGATTTCTCTTTCTCTTTCCAAGTGCACCAAGTGCACCAAGAAAAGACCATGTGAGCACACAATGCGCAGGTGGTTATCTAAAAGCCAAGAAGAGAGTTTTTATTAGAAACTGACTAAGCTAAAACTTTGATCTTAGACTTCTAGCCTCCAGAACTGTAACAAAATAAATTTTTTTAACTCACACTGTCTAGGTATTTTGTTATGACAGCCTGAGCAGACTAGGACACCTCCATTTCTTCTAATTTTGCCTCAATTCTTTCCTTAATTTTATATGAATCTTGTAGCCATTGCTCTTTCATTAACTTTCAAGATAACATAAAAATTGAGAAATATAAAAACTCAGATATGAATTTTCAGAAATCCACATGATGACCCACACCTGACATTATCTAAACCAAATCCTGGCATCTACCACATGTTACTGCAAACCTCTGGGAATGTTGTTATAAAATATTTTCAAAACAAGTAACAGTGTCATGATATTATACACAAAATGTCTAGAATTCCAAAAAAAGACAATGATAGATGAAGGGTGACATTGTAGCTATTGAGAGAAGCCTAAGAAAAGATGTCCTGATGTTGCAATCCACCTAAAATTTCTTATAGGATTGATAGCCCCCATCTATGAGCCTCGTTCTTTGGACTATGGGTTGAAGGTTTGGATCACAGAAGTAGCCCTCAAATGGTACAGAAACCACAGAGAGAGAGAGAGAGAGATGCCCTCTTTCTCTCCCAGGCCTTTGGTGTTGGGGTCAAGGAAGGCTAGCAACATAGCTACTCACCGATTCTAAACCTAGGTGACTCACAGACAGAAGTCTCAGGATCTCTTATAGGCTGAGGTGAGTCTGATGACACAATATTCAACCCCTTGTAGTATGTGGACATATGTTACTATGGATGTCAGTAGTGCTGACCTGTCAACCTCGGCCCTTGGTCTATGCAGCATTCTTCAAAATGGGTGATGGGGTATTAGAAAATTAGAGAGGTGTGAAAAGGAAAGATTAACCTTCTCAGTGGTTCCCTGGGATGTATTGAAAATCCCCAAAGGAATCTTAATGAAATAATACATAATTGATGTTAAGGGTTGGATTGGAGCTAAATATGGAAAAAGATAAAATTCACCATTAAAATTTCAAATTCTCTGCTTTTTCCCCTCTGTTAATATTGCACAAGGCCTCATTTCCATCATTTATCAACACCTCTTCAGCCCTCACTCCCCATCCTCCCAACACACTCCATCTCAGCCATCTATTTCCAATCTCCATCCGAGTGATATTATCCTTATTAAGGAAACCCAAGTCTGATCTAATAGAGCACTCCCAGTATGCCTGAATTTCTCCTCCATCCCAACCCGCACAAACATGGTCCAGTTTATCAGATCTCTGGCTACTGCTAGAAAACTGAAAAAGTAAATTAATATTTATTCCCTTATTCAATAACTTTTTTAGATGTCTATAGTATACCAGGCACTGCATTCAACATTGAAAATAGTGTCATAAAGAAAAAGACCCAACCCCTATCCTTTTTTCTTGTTTTAATTCAGGTTAGTTAACATACAGTGTAGTATTGGATTCAGAGTTGAACCCAGTGATTCATCACTTAACACCCACTGCATGTCCCAAGAAGTGCCTGCCTTAATGCCCATCACCCATTTAGCCCATCTCCTCACCCACCTCCCCTCCAGAAACCTCCAGTTTGTTCTCAGTATTTAAGAGTCTCTTATGGTCTGCCTCCCTGTTTTTATCTTATTTTTTGCTTCCTTTCCCCTATGTTCATCTGTTTTGTTTCTTAAATTCCACAAATGAGTGAAATCATATGATATTTGTCTTTCTCTGACTGACTTATTTCGCTTGGCATAATACTCTCTAGTTCCATCCACGTTGTTGCAAATGACAAGATTTCATTGTTTTTGATTGCCAAGTAATAGTTCCTTGTCTATCTCAGTTACATCTTCTTTATCCATAAGTCAATTGATGGACATTTGGGCTCCTACCATAAGTTAGCTATTGTTGATAGTGCTGCTTTAAACATTGGGGTGCACGTGCCCTTTCAAATTAGCATTTTTGTATCATTTGGACAAATACCTAGTAGTGCAATTGCTGGGTTTTAGGGTAACTCTATTTTTAATTTTTTGAGGAACCTCTGTACTGTTTTCAGAGTGGCTGCACCAATTTTCATTCCCACCAGCAGTGCAAAAGGGTTTCACTTTCTCTGCATCGTTGCCAATGTCTATTGTTGCTTGAGTTGTTAATTTTAGCCATTCTGGCAGGTGTGAAGTAATAGCTCATGTGGTTTTGATTTGTATTTCACTGATGATGCGTGATATTGAGAATCTTTTCATGTGTCTGTTTGCCATCTGGATGTCTTCTTGGAAAAAGTGTCTATTCATGTCTTATGCCCATTTCTTCACTGGATTATTTGTTTTTTTGGGCGTTGAGTTTGATCATTTCTTTACAGATTTTGGATACTAAATCTTTATCCGATATGTCATTTGCAAATATCTTCTCTCATTCTATTGGTTGCCTTTAGTTTTGTTGATTGTTTCCTTCTCAGTGCAGAAGGTTTTCTCTTCATGAGGTCTCAATCATTCACTTTGCTTTTGTTTCCCTTGTCTCTGGAGACATGTCAAGTAAGAAGTTGTTGTGACTGAGGTCAAAGAGGTTGCTGCCTGTTTTCTCCTCTAGGATTTTGGTGGCTTCCTGTCTTACATTTAGGTCTTTCATCCATTTTGAGTTTATGTTTGTGTATGGTGTAAGAAAGTGGTCCGGTTTTATTCTTTTGCATGTCACTGTCTAGTTTTTCCAGCACCATTTGCTAAAAAGACTGTCTTTTTTCCATTGGATACTCTTTCCTGCTTTGTCGAAGATTAGTTGGCCATACATTTGTGGGTCCATTTCTGGGTTCTCTATTCTGTCCTATTGATCTATACATCTGTTTTCATGCCAGTACTATACTGTCTTGATGATTACAATTTTTTAATTAAGCTTGATGTCTGGAATTGTGATGCCTCCAGTTTTTGTTTTCTTTTTCAACATTACTTTGGCTATTTAGGATCTTTTCTTATTCTATACAAATTTTAGGATTGTTTTTTTCTAGCTCTGTGCAGAATGCTGGTGTTATTTTGATAGGGATTGCATTGAATGTGTAGATTGCTTTGGGATTAATCAACATTTTAACAATATTTCTTCTTCCAATCCATCACCATTAGTTTTTCCATTCTTTGTTTCTTCTTCATTTTTTTCATAAGCTTTCTATAATTTTCAGCATACAGATCTTTTACTTCTTTTGCTAGGTTTATTCCTAGGTATTTTATAGTTTTTGATGCAATTGTAAATGGGATTGATTCCTTGATTCCTCTTCCTGCTTCTTCATTATTGGTGTATAGAAATGCAATCAATTTTTGTACATTGATTTTATATCCTGCAACTTTGCTGAATCCATGGATCAGTTTTAGCAGGTTTTGGTGGAGTCTTTCAGGTTTTCCACGTGAAGAGTGAAAGTTTGACTTCTTTTTGAAAGTTTATTTGACGTTGTTGTTGTTGTTGTTGTTGTTGTTGTTGTTGTCTGATTGCTTAGGCTGGGACTTCCAACACTATGTGAAACAGCAGTGGTGAGAATGGACATCCCTGTCATGTTCCCAACCATAGGGGGAAAGCTCTCAGTTTTTTGCCATTAAGGATGGTATCATTTGTGGGCCTTTCATATATGCCTTTATGATGTTGAGGTATGTTCCTTCCACTCCTACTTTCTTGAGGGCTTTTATCAAGAAAGGATGTTGTATTTTGTCAAATGCTTTTTCTGCATCTATTGAAAAGATCATATGGTTTTTATCCTTTCTTTTATTAATATGATGCATCACATTGATTGATTTCAAATATTGAACCAGCCCTACAGCTCAGGAATGAATCCCACTTGATCATGGTGAATAATTCTTTTAATATATTATTGAATTCAATTTGCTAGTATCTTGTTGACAATTTTTTGTATCCAGGTTCATCAGGGATATTGTCCTGTAATTCTCCTTTTTAGTAGGGTCTTTATCTGGTTTTGGAATCAAGGTGATGCTGGCTTCATAGAATGAGTTTGGAAGCTTCCTTACCTTTCTATTTTTCAGAACAGTTTGGCAAGAATACGTATTAACTCTTCTTTAGCTGTCTGGTAGAATTCCCCTGGGAAGCCATCTGGTCCAGGACTCTTATATGTTGGGGGATTTTTGATTAATGATTCAATTTCTCTGCTGGTTATGGGTCTGTTCAAATTTTCTATTTCTTCCTGTTTCAGTTTTGTTAATGTCTGAGTTTCTATGAATTTTTCCATTTCTTCCAAATTGATCAGTTTTTTGACATATAATTTTTTATAGCATTCTCCTATAATTGTTTGTATTTCTGTGGTGTTGGTTGTTATCTCTCCTTTTTCACTCATGATTTTATCTATATGGGCCCACTTTCCTTTCTTTTTGAGAGGTCTGGCTAGGAGTTTATCAACTTTGTTTATTTTTTCAAAAAACCAACTCTTAGTTTTATTTATCTGTTCTTCTGGTTTTTGTTTGTTTGTTTGTCTCTATAATGTTTGTTTCTGCTCTAAACTTTATTATTTTCCTCCTTCTACTGGCTTTGGGCTTTATTTGCTGCGTTTCTAACTCCTTGAGGTGTAACGTTAGTTTGTGTATTTGGGATCTTTCTTGCTTCTTGAGATAGGCCTGAATTGCAATGTACTTTCCTCTTATGACTGCCTTTACTCCATCCCAAAGAGTTTAGACTGTGATGTTTTCATTTTCATTTGCTTCAATGCAATTTTTTCTTCTTTAAATTCCTGGTTAACCAACTCATTCTTTACTAGGATGTTCCTTAATTTCCATGTATTTGACGGCTTTCCAAATTTTTTCTTGTGGTTGATTTCAAGTTTCATAGCTCTGTGATCTGAAAATATGCATGGTATTATCTCAATCTTTTTGTACCTTTTGAGGGATGGTTTGTGCCCCATATGTGATCTGTTCTGGAGAATGCTCTATGTGTACTTGAGAATAATGTATATTCTGATGCTTTAGGATGAAATTTTCTGAATATATCTGTTAAATCAATCTGGTCCAGTGTGCCACTCAAAGCCATTGTTTCCTTGTTGATTGTCTGCTTAGATGATCTGTCCATTGTGGTAAGTGGGATATTAAAGTCCCCTACTATCCCAACCCCTAAGAGACAACTTCTGATAGGCATAACACTGTAGCTTGTACACAGGGGCACCAAATATAGCTAGCCTTTAGGCACCTCATCATCTAGTTCCAAAGTCGGCCAATTACAGCCTGTGCTGAAGACGGTTTAGTGCTTGCTTTTGTACAGCCCATTAACACAGAATGTTTTTTACATTTTTAGATGGTTGAAAGATAATCATAATAACATATTTCATGACACATGCAAACTGTATGAAATTTAAATTTCAGTGTCTGGAAAAATAAAACTGTTTGACTGGAACAGAATCATGCTCATTGTTGACATATTGTCTATGATTTCTTTCATGTTATAATGGCAGAATTGCATATTTGTGACAGAGGCTGTATGGCCCTCAAAGAAGAAACTATTACCAACTGATCCTTTGCAGAAAAGAGTTTGCCAAACTCTGATCTTGTTAAAGAGACAGAATGGACACAAATATCCATAGCCCAAAGCAAGATGGTAAAACCCACATCCATACACAGAAAAGACATTTTCTAAATATTCAAGCAAGGCAGATCCACAAATGCTGAATAGAGAAAGTAGAGTGTGACTTAGGCCTAGAAGGAAGGTTAGAGATGAAAAAAGACTACTTATTTCACACTGAGGGAATAGCCTCTCCAAAGGCACTGAGGCTGTGGTAGAAATGGTTATCCTAGAGATAGGGACTGCTGAGAAATACAAAGTGGGGAAGGTAGAGTTGGCTCTGATACTTGTTGCCAATACTCATGACTAGAAGACAGCATTGAAAGAGGGTCCCTTTAAAAAACAAACAAAGGGCGCCTGGGTGGCTCAGTTGATTAAGTGTCTGACTCAGCTCAGGTCGTGATCTCATGGTTCATGAGTTCAGACCCTGTGTTGGGCTCTGTGCTGACAGCTCAGAGCTTGGAGCTTGCTTCCAATCTGTGTCTCCCTCTCTCTGCCCCTCCCCTGCTCATGCTTTGTCTCTCAAAAATAAATAAACATTAAAAAATTAAACAAACAAACAAACAAACAAAAACACACGCTGACTAAGTGAAGCAGAAGCATTGAAGATCTCTCTACCCTTTAGGGTAGGAACCACAACAGAAAGTAATGGATACATGTAAAAGAAGAGCTAAGCAATGCTTTTATGGGAATGTTCTAGAGTTTATCTTGCCAGAGAGGGTGTAATAACCAAGTGTTTCTTAGAAAATATTGCAAAATTGTCAGAGATGAGGGATTAACTAGACATCAGCTAAAGGTATAAATAGTCTAAAAGCATAATATATAGTACATGTTTTTTTCACCTGGCTGAGAATTCTGTCACTCAGAAGGAAGAGGTATCTGGTAGAACTGGTGTTCTGTTCTTAATTCTGGCCAATATGGAAAGACTTGATGGTGAGGGTGGGAGTGACAGAAAGCTTGAGAATATTACTGTTGTCAACTCTGACTATGAGGTGAGGTAGGACATGGTACACACAGTTAGGTGGGAATCCTAAGCTTCCAGAAACCCGGTTAATGATGTTTAGAAATGTCCATATGATCTGGTCTGAATTTTTAAAATAGAAACTGGCTAATGTGGGATGAGAAGCTCCAAAATTTAAGTTTCCCACAACACAGCATTAGGTATCACATGAGAAAAAAAAAACAAAAAGAAGCAGGAACAGAATATTATAAGGTTGCATAATATCAATATTCTGAACTCCACTATAGAGCAGAAATTCATTTGATTATAAGCAGAAATTTCATTTGATTATATCTAACAAGAGTGGTCTTGGGGAAGGCCTATAATAAACTAATTTTTGTGAAAAGTTCTTATAGCAAAAAAGAAAAAAAGGGAGCAACAGAAAGAGACAGAAATAATTTTTTTTTTCTATTTTGAGAGCAAGAAGTTGAACAAGTAAAAGCTAGATCCACTAATTTGGAAATGAGATCATGTAACTGTGTATATTTGATATTTTTATATTCATCTTAATTACTATAAAAGAAAATTAGAGATACCTCATGCCTTTAAAAAATTGTATTTAACGATTCTACACCAAAAAAAATAAGATTGAACATTTCAGCGAAGTTGCAGTATACAAAATAAACACACAAAAAACAATTGTGTTGTGCTTCTAAGCACTAGTAATGAACAATCTGAAAAGGGAATTAAGAAAACAATAAAAAAAATTGATTTACAATATCATCAAGAAGAATAAAATACTTAAGGATATACTTAACCATGGAGACAAGGGGCTCAACTGCGTTGTCCTACTGTTCAAGTGAAACCCTCCAATTCTGCATGGAGTCAGCAACAGATTGGTAAACTTATAGTATGAGGAGGACTAACAACTGGTGTGGTAGAGGAACTGCTGCTGAAAATCTTTAGGAAATAAGAAGACAAACAGTATAGATTAGACATGGGTAAATTCTTAACTTCCCCAAGAAGGAAAATGGGGATTTTAAGCCTTAAATTTGAGGCCAGTTAAATTCTAGAGTGATGTAATAAAGGAAGGGAGATAAGCAACATAGATTTTTAGTAAAAACAAGTTTTGTCCAAACATTACATATTTTTTTGTGTTGCTAGACTAACAGCAGAACACTGGTCAGGGCATAACCTATTTATCCATGAATCTCAGCTCTGTTAGTAACTGCAGAAGTCAGATGACTTTCTTAACCTATCTAAGCCTCAGTTTCCTAGACTATAATCTGGGGATTTTAATAACTACTGAACGCTTCTACGGAGAAGCAGTAAACAAAATAACTCATGTAAAATTTTTAGTACAGTTCCTAAAAAAGAGTGGTAGATAAGCTTTAGTTATTGTGATTTTTTTTTCTGTCAAAATTTTTAAAGTAAGAACAGGTTTGAAAGAATATTATAAATTTAAGACTCAAACCCCTCAAGAAATGTTTTACTTTTCATTAAAATACTTTTTTGTCCCAATCTGTAGTCACTGAGGAGTAACTTTTTATATTTTATACTGTCCTGGGTTCATTTTTACAAACACAAATGTTTATGGATTTGACCGCCAGTGGAACACAAGAGTAATATTGTAGCTGAATGTTAGAAAAGTCTTAGGGTCCTTCTAGGGAACTTTGACATTTATGTTTTAACCTCCCTAATGTTTAGCTGACTTGTTTATAAGTTACACTTTAATAAAACTAAGATTGCACACAGTATATTAGGGATTAAGCAAGGTATGATTTGATCTAATACATGCAAGAATGTGTGTACATATTAAATGGAGACATGATAAAGGATTAACAATGGTTATTTCTGGGTGGTACCAAGTACAGATGTCTTTTTACTTTGTTTTGGTTATAAGTATTTTTTTCCTACAATGAAAAAATATATATATATATACATACATATATACATATATATATATATATCCATATATGTGGGAAATATTTTAAAATTTAACAAGTGAGACAATCAGGAATGTCAAAATGTCAAAATCTAAATTGTTTATAATTGGATGTAAACACACTTGGAATGTATTTGTTTCAATTTTCTAGCCAGTTAGGTTTAGTGAACAGGAATCATGGCCTTCAGCCTCAGGAAAAAGTCAAACACATTTCAGAATATTTATTTATTCATCAAATATACATTGTTTCAAACATATGCTACATACTATGTTATATATTAGGGATAAAATGATAAATTGGATACAGTGAAATTCTGGGTGACAGAGCCTTTTGGCCTTCATATAAAAGAACAGAAACCTATTTTCCTAAGTCAGGCTTAGAGGTACATTAGAATCATCTGAAGAGCCCATAATACCACCACTGCCAAGGCCCTGTCTGCAGAGATCCTGATTTAATTAAAAAGCGATTCAGGTGAATCTAATATGCAGCCACAGCCTGAGGAATAGGAATTGAAACTGATAGGTAGTGGATATGAGGAGGGATGTGCAGGGGTGAAGGGAGGATGAGCTTGGGGTGGAGGTCAGATGGACAATGATGTTTAAAATGTTTTACTGAAAAGAACCTGGCCCCTTTAATAAAGGATACATCTTTGCCAGCCATCCTGAGACAGGTGGGAAAAAAATGCTAGAATCCTGTGACATAGCTCAGTAAAAACAAAATTCCATGTGCATATAATTTATCACAAACCCCATTCTCCAGTGGAGAGAAGGCTGCCAAACCCCGGGCTTATATGGCACATGGGATGGGTCAGGCTAAAAAAGACCAAAGAGCAGAAGCACACCAGAATCGAAAAGGCACAGAAGGTCACTGGGACAAAGTCTCAGCAGCTGGCAATAAAGAAAACACCACCACCACCACCACCACCACCACCACCAACAACAACAACAACAAAACATCTGGGGAGATTGGCAAATAGATTCTGGGAGGCTGAGGGCCATGAGAGCCTGACAGCATCAGCAAGATCTGGCTGCTGGTGGCCAGTCCAGGCTGGGGGCTATAGTTAGGGGCTTTGAGTACAGACCCCAGAGGGGTGAAAGGGAATAAGAAAGTGCATTATCTTAGTTTGGGGACTGCATCAGAGGCTATAATGTGAAGGTAAGTGTATAGAAGAGAAAAATAGAGACACAGTTCTTAAAACTAAGATATAAAGAAAGATGTGATCACAGAAGTAAGTCAACAGTCTGTCTAATGACTATGGATATGCCAACTTTACAATGATCTTTTGATGCTCCTCATGGAGTAAAGATTCAGAGCCTCCAGCTAGGCTCAAGTGGCATTAGCTACAGTTAAGTGGTTCCAGCTGCAGGTCCTCAAATGTGCCCCATATAAGCAAGGCTCTGATGATCATTATAAGGCAGAGTGGAAATAGGTTCTAGGGAGAAGGTAATGGAGGCTCCCCCCACTTCTTGGGGCCTAGGGCTGGGAGAACACCTCTCTTCCTCCTCCAGCTGCACATCAGAGGAAGGTAAGTTCTCCCTGGATCTTGTGGGTTCATGAGCAGTTTGTTTCTGTGCTGAACTTGGGTGTCCAGAAAGCTGAAAGGAGGTAAATCAGGAACGTTGGAGAGACTATTATCATCGGGTAAGAATGTTCACAACATAGGAGAGGCCTACTGGGGAACACTCCTCATGTTCTGTAACAGCGGCACTCGGGGGACAGCAAGAGACTCCTTTCTTTGTTTAGAAGGGGGAAGAATCACTTGTTTGTTTAAGAGAATGAAAGGCAGTACAACTATATTAATGAGATTTTCATAGCAATGCACATTGCCAATATTAACAAATGATTTTAAGCTAAAGTTCCTGGTACATGATATAAGGTTCAATGTCAGTTCTATAAACATTTGAAAAGAGGTTTATTCTGAGACCAGAACAATAAGCAATAGATCAAGCGTTACCAATGAGACTAGCATTTATTGAGGAAGTTTTCATTACCAGCAATGTATTTCTGTATGTAAAAAGCACCCAGAAGTGTGCCTGCTGCTGCTGCTGCTGCACAACTGGTCTATTTAAAAACATAAAAACTTAATAGGCAGAATAATATAAGGGTTAAGAGCCAAAATGACGGAGCAAAAAGCATTACTCTGCTGCTTTTTCACGTGGGTGATTTTGAACAAGTCACTTAATTTCTGTCCGCTGTTTCCATCAACTGTAACACCGAGGTAACGATAGTACCATAGGGTCATAGTGAGAATTAATTGGGTTTATATTCATAAAATGCTTACAGCAGTACCTAGAATGTAGCAGGTAAAAATATAACAAGTGTTCTCTATTATGGTAAGTTTTATTAAATAATATATTTTAAAATCTCCTAATTCAGTAGTTCCCGAACTCAGCTACTTATTGGAATCTCCTGGGAGGTACTTCAAAATGTAGGACAAATGGATCCCACCCCCTGAGCTACTGATGTAACTGATTTGGATACAGCTTGGGTCTTCGGGTTAAACCTCCCTAGATGATTCTAATGGCTAGTCAAGTTTGAAGAATCGCTAATATAAGTAACTCCCTTGCTTTAAGTAATGGGAGTTTTGTTTAATTAAATAGATCATTCTTATAATAAGTGAGTCTAATCTAGTCACGAATGACAGCTAATCAAATGGCAGATATAAAACCAACTGGAAAGTACCAGCTTTGTGGCCCAAATTTTGGAAGTGATAGCATTGAGTTCATAATGCTGATTTTATAGATTCTTATACTAGGATAATGACCATAAAACCCATGCAAACCAATAAATTGTCAAAATGATGGAGCAAGAGATTAATTGAGCCAGATGCTTTCTCAAGGAGCCACAAAGGGGAAATGTCCCCTCTCATATGTATGTACCCCTACAAAGTTTATACACAAAGACTATACTCAGAATCCTTTATTATTCCTGTGGGTTGTTTTATGACGAGGGTAACACCTAATTGCTGATGTTCTCATGATACTGTCATGACAATGTAGCCCACATGCCACTGGTTTAAACAGAAATTCTCCCCCAAACCACTTCTGAGTCACTTCTACAAAAAATAGTTACCAATGCTACATTTTCCAGGAAATGTGAGCATGTCATAGAATGGGAAATCAGTTTTTTATCTCAGAGTCTGAATAAGTAGTTCTTGTGGCCAAAGGGAGATCAAAGTGTTTTCATCGCCCATTAACACAGCAGAATCTGATGATTGTAGAGCACCCACAGCCAGGAAATAGCAGGTGGACGTGGGATGCTCAGGTTAGAGACTTAGCAAGCCACAGAATGCCTGAGGTTGGTAAAGCAAGGAGGCAGCTAGCCAGAATTTTGTGCGGTGTTTGGAAGGAAGCAAAACTTCCTGAAGAAACTGATTGCCTACTGCTTAAGGACCAAGTTCTCTGATTTGTACTGAGAATTCTGAAGTACACAGGACCGGTACTGACAAGAGCCCTTCAGCGCTGCATTGGTCAAAGACTGTGGTCTTTAGTGAGGGGGTGGAGGCCATCCACACGTACTGTGTAACCTTCTGGTATGTCACCTATATGATTAAATGTGTAATTCCTACCACAGAACATGTCTACATGCAGTCTAGGCAAGTCCATGTGAGGCAGCACAATGAAGTACTACTAATCAGGCTTCCCAGTTTGAACCCTGACTCTGCCATGTACCCGCTGGGGAAACATGGGCAACTCCTTCATCTGTAAAAGAAAGCACAAAAGTACCTTTTGTCAAAAAGCTGTTATGAATATTAAGGAAATTCATTTTTGTTAACCACCTAGAAAAATGCCTTCAAGCTGCTATAGATGCTTGCTTCTGGAATAAGTAAATCTTCATCCAGCCTCAATTTAGAAATTACCTTCTGAGTGTATGTTTAGACACCTGAATCAAGAGCATCCTATCTGATAAAAAGTCCCAACTCTGGCGTTCAGAAGTAGAGAAAATAAGATAAGCAGTGCTTCTTTCAGCTTGTTTTGCCAGGATTATTTCTACCTGAATGAAGACTGTGTTACAACAGCCACTCAGAGGGTATTGGGATGTAAGTGATATAATTTATGAATCTGAGGGCATAATTTGTCTATTACACTCCTATCAGGGAATGGGCTGTAAAATAAACTCCCTTGAGTTTCTAGAATACCAAACCACACATATGATTCATGCATTCATTCTTAAAATTCTATTCAGTGATGGTTTGCTAGCTTTCTTGCTTTTTTTTTTTTTTTTTTTTTTTTTTGTATTTATTGTTTAGCTTTTTTACAGTCTGGACAAGAGACATGAAATTGTAGAAGCCTCTGCTGCTCAGAGTTTTCTGGGGTTGGGAATTCTCTGGGCAGAGATCATTCTTTCAATTACAGATTTTGGCCAGTGTCTGCCACCAAGAAAAATAAATTGTGACTAGGGCCACATAGGCCTAGGGGACCAGTATTTCTGTATCACCAAGATACCAGTCTTTGAATTGTTCTGGGTTCAGGCCGGTGGATCTCCCAAGGTGAATACAAATCATGAGAAAAATTCACATTTCTTGATGTCCAATATGGAAAGTCAAAGCATGGCCAGGTTTGGATTCTTAAGAAAACCTTCATGTAATCATACACCTAAACATACATCCTCACCCACAAAATCACCAGAGTTTTGAGCTCCTTTTTAATAAAAAGTAAGAAAACACAGGGGAAAATTAAGATATCTTAATTTCTATTATAGTAAAACGTATTCTTGCTAATCCTGTTAGTTACTATTTCTATAAGTTTTCTTAGCATCTGGTGTCCAATCCTCAGCACTGGAGACCTCCACTCACTGAGGATGCCCGTGAGTTTGATGCTGACAAGACTAAGAGCTCTGTGAATTCACTCTGCTTCCATTCTCAACCTTCTCTTCTATTTCCAGTTACTCACCTGAGACTGGTCCTTCAAGTCACCCCAACTAGCTGTCTGTTCTCCTGAGATTTAGTGGAATCAACTCAGATGGTTCTAATCAGCATGGGATTCTTGGAGTGAGTGGGAATGGTAGGATCAAGCCCTGTGATTTAAACAACATCTGTTCTCCAGCCTCCTCTCTGCCCCTAAAAGATCTCCTTGTGTGAAAGGAGATAACCGGATGTATTGGATTGAATTTATTTAACTTCTTTTTTTTAAGGTTTATTTATTTTTGAGAGAGAAAGAAACATAGAAAGAGAGAGAAAAACAAAGCACAAGTGGGGGAGGGGCAGAGAGAGGGAGACACAGAATCCAAAGCAGGCTCCAGGCTCTGAGCTGTCAGCACAGAGCCCCACACAGGGCTTGAACTCATGAGACATGAGATCATGACCTGAGCTGAAGTCACTTAATTAACCAACTGAGCCACCCAGGCATCCCTGAACTTACTTAACTTCTATCTATACTGGTTTATGGTTGAAATTGATTCTGAACATAGTACATTTCTAATTTGAGAAGAGAATTTTGAGTAACTTCATGAGCATGAGGAGAATAAAGACTGCATAGAAACTAGAGTTTGCGAACATTTCCAATGTTTTCTGTATTTCTAAGCACTCTCAGAGAGCCCACTTCTATTGGCCTTGCAGAGTGCCTGAAACAATCAAGAAAAAATTAGAGCCCAGCAAAGCAGGAAAACCCAGTTCTACATGTTTCCTGACTTGATCCCTATCACTGCTTTAAAATTCCTTCTGCAGATAGATGTTTCCAACTTAAATAATAGTATACTATTGAAATGGTACAAACATTTTAAATAGTACTGTGGTGATTTCTTAGCCTCAACATATATTGTTTTCATTTATAGTTCATCTGGAGTTTTAGTAGAAAATTCCCATGGTCTTATTTCTAAGATAAGGCAAAATAACCTGTCTGAGCCAGCTAGTCTCACCTAGCAATGAATACTACTAATAAACCATATACACAGCATTTATGTGGTCTGGTTAATAAGACCTGTCTTTAGCAGAACAACCAAACTGCTTTGTAAGGAACAAATCTCAAGGACCTAAAGTTTGCTTCTATTTTGACTAGATAGCCATAGCAGGAATGTTCTTTTGTCTGTAATCATCTTGATGTACATGCTGTCCCCAACTTAGAATGGTTCGACTTAAAAATTTTCAACTTTACGATGGTGCAAAAGCAATACATGTTCAGTAGAAACTGTACTTCAAATTTCGAATTTTGATCTCTTCCTGGGCTAGGGATATAAGTACAATACCCTCCCCTGATGGTGAGCAGGGGCAGCAAGCCACAGCTCCCATCAACCACATGACCATAAGGGTAAACAACTGATACAAACACAATTATTCTTTTTCACTTTTAGTAGAATGTTCAAGAAATTAAGACATTCAACACTTAATTATAAGCTTTTTTTTTTTGTTGTTAGACAATTTTGCTCAACTATAGGCTAATATAAGTCTTCTGAGTATGTTTAAGGGTAAGGGTAAACTATGATGTTTAGTACATTAGGTATATTAGGTATATAGATGTATATTAGGTATATGTATTAAATGTATATATGTATTAAATATATATACCTTTTTATTTATATTATTAAATATATTTTACCTTTTTAATCCAGTATAGTTAATGTAGAGTGTTATATTAGTTTCAGGTGTACAATGTAGTGATTTAACAATATTCAGTGCTCATCAAGAATAAGTGTACTCTTTTAAAAAAAAAATTAAGTGTACTGTTAACCCTCTTCGTTTATTTCACCCATCCCCCTCACCAACTTCCCATCTGGCAACCATCAGTTTGTTCTCTATAGTTAACAGTCTGATTTTTTGTCTTTATTCTTTGATCATCTGTTTCTTAAATCCACATATGAGTGAAATCCTATGGTATTTATATTTCTCTGACTGACTTATTTAACTTAGAATTATACTCTCTAGTTCCATCCATGTTGTTGCAAATAGCAAGACTTGATTCAGTAATATATACATGTGTATACACACACACACACACACACACACACACACACACCACTTCTTTATCCATTCATCTGTCAATGGACATTTGAACTGCTTCCATAATTTGGCTTTTGTAAATAATACTGCTTTACTGCATATATTAGATGTACATATCTTTTTGAATTAGTGTTTTTTTTTTTTTATATTTTGGGGGTTAATACCTATTACTAGAATTACTGGATCATGTGGCAGTGTTTTTTTCATTTTTTGAGGAAACTCTGTACTTGTTTTTACAATGGATGCACTAATTTGCCTTCCTACCAACAATGCACAAAGGTTCTTTTTTCTCCACAACCTTGCCAGTACTTCTTCCTTTTCTTTTCTGTTTGTTTGTTTCTTTGTTTGATTGTTTTGGGTTTTTTTTGGTGTTTTTGTTTTTTTGTTTTTTGTTTTCGTTTTTTTAGTCATTGACAGGTGTAAAGTGATATCTCATTAGGGCTTTGATTTGCATTTCCCTAATGGTAAGTAATGCTGAACATCTTTTCATGCTGTTTGCCATCTGCTGTCTTCTTCAAAGAACGTCAGTTCATGTCTTTTGTCTGTTTTTTAATTGGATTATTCAATTTTGTGGTGTTCAGTTGCATAATTTCTTTATATATTTTGGATGCTAATCCTTTATTGGACAGGTCATTTGCAAATATCTTTTCCCATTCAGTACGTTGTCTTTTAGTTGCTTACTTCCTTTGCGCAGAAACTTTTTATTTTGATGTAGTCCCAATTATTTATTTTTGTTGTTTCTCTTGCCTCAGACAACGTATCTAGAAAGAAGTTGCTATGGCTGATGTCAAAGGAATTTCTGCCTGTGCTCGCTACTAAGATTTTTATGGTTTCAAATATCACAGTTATGTCCTTAATCCATTTTGAATTTAGTTTTATGTATGGTGTGACAGAGGGGTCCATTTTCATTCTTTTATATGTGGGTGCACAGTTTTTCCCAGCACTATTTGTTGAAAAGATTTTCCCCATTGTATATTCTTGCCTCCTTTGTTGAAGATTGACCCTATGACCATGGGTTTATCTCTGGGCTCTCTATTCTGTTGCCTTGATCTATGTGTGCACTTTTATGCTTTATACCATTTTATGTTTTATACTGTTTTTATTACTTCAACTTTGTAGTATAACTTCAAATGGCATCATGATACTTACAGCTTTGTACTACTTTTTTAAAGATTTCTTTGGCTATTTGGTGTCTTTTGTATTTTCATATAAATTTTAGGATTATTTGTTCTAGTTCTGTGAAAAATGCTGTTGGTATTTTGATAGGGATTGCACTGAATCTGTAGATTGCTTTGGGTAGTATGGACATGTTAACAATATTCTTCCAATTCATGCCCATGGAATATCTTTCCATTTCCTTGTGTTGTTTTCAATTTCTTTCATTAACGTTGCATAGTTTTCAGAATACAAGTCTTTCACCTCCTTGGTTAAGTTTATTTCTAGGTTTTTCGTTCTCTTCGGCACAATTATAAGTGGGATTATTTTCTTTTTCTGCTGATTAATTATTAGTGTATAGAAATTCAACAGTTTCTGTATATTGATTTTTGTATTCTCTGACCTTACTAATTCATTTATTATTTTCAGGAGGTTTTTTTTTGTTTTTTTGTTTTTTTGTTTTTTGTTTTTTTTTTTTTTTGTTTTTTGTTTTTTTTGTTTTTTTTGTTTTTTTTGTTTTTTTTGTTTTTATGGAGTCTTTAGGGTTTTCTAAATACAGTATTATGTCACCTGCAAATAGTGGGAGTTTTACTTCTTACCAGTTTGGATGTCTTTTATTTATTTGTTGTTGTTTGATTGCAGTTAGGACTTCCAGTACTACATTGCATAAAAGCGGTGAGAGTGGACATCCCTGTCTTGTTCCTGACCTAAGGAGAAAAGCTTCAGTTTTTCACCAGAGTGTGATGTTCTCTGTGGGTTTTTCATACATGGCCCTTATGATGTTGAGGTCTGGACCTCTAAACCTACTTTGTTGAGGGCTTTTATCATGAATGGGCATTGTACTTTGTCAAACGCTTTTTCTACATTTATTGAAATGATAATATGGTTTTTATCCTTTCTTTTGTTGATGTGATGTATCACATTGATTTTGCAAATATTGAACCACACTTGCATCCTGGGAATTAATTCCATTTGATCATGGTGAATTATTTTCTTAATATATTGTTGGATTCAGTTCACTAATTTTTGTTGAAGGTTTTTGTATCTATGTTTATTAGAGATCTTGGCTTGTATTTTTTTTTTTTTTTTTTTTTTTTTTTTTTGGTGGTATCTTTATCTGGTTTTGGAATCAGAGTAATGATGGCCTCATAAATTTTGATCTCTTTCATCTTCAATTTTGGAAAACTTTGAGAAGAATAGTTACTAACTCTTCTTTTAACGTTTTGTAAAATCACTTGAGAAACCATCTGGTCTAAGACTTCCGTTTTGGTTTTTTTGAGAGTTTTTTGATTATTGATTCAATTTCATTGCAAGAATCACTCTATTTAAATTTTCTTCCTACTTAATTTTTGGTAGGTAATATGTTTGTAGGAATTTATCCATTTCTTCTAGGTTGTCCAATTTTGGGAATGTATTTTTTTCATAACATTCTGTTACAATCTTTTGTATTTCTGTGATGTCACTTGTAATTTCTCCCCCTTCATGTCTGATTTGCTTTGAGTTCTCTCTCTCTCTCTCTCTCTCTCTCTCTCTCTCTCTCTCGTTGTTTTTGATGAATCAGGCTAGAGGGTTATCAATTTTTTCACCATTTCAAAGAGCCAGCTCCTGGTTTCATTGATCTGTCTAACATTTTGTTTCTATTTTATTCATTTCTGTTCTTTACTGTTTCCTTTTTTCAACTGATTTTGTGTTTTCTATGTTCTTTTTCTAGCTCCTATAGGTGTAAGGTTAGGGTATTTGAAACTTTTCTTGCTTCTTAAGGCAGTTCTGTATTGTTACAAACTTTCCTCTTAGAACTGCTTACGTTGCATCTCAAAGATTTTACACCACTGTGTTTTCCTGGTTATTTGTCTCCATGTTATTTTTTCTTTCTTTTTTTTTTTTTTTTTTACATTTGAATCAAAGTTAATTAAGATACAGTATAATAATGATTTCAGGAGTAGAATTAGTGGTTTATTACTTACATACAATACCCAGGGTTCATTCCAATAAGCATCCACTTTAATACCCAAAACCCATTTAGCCCATTACCCCACTCACCTCCCCTCTAGCAATCCTCAGTTTGTTCTCTATATTTAAGGGTCTCTTATGGTTTGCCTCCCTCTCCATTTTTATCTCATTTTTGCTTCTTTTACCCTATGTTCAACTGTTTTGTTAAGTTCCACATATGAGTAAAATCATATGATTTCATATTTGTCTTTGACTTATTTTGCTTAGCATAATACACTCTAGTTCCATCCACATTGTTGCAAATGGCAAGATTTCATTCTTTTTGATTGCCAAATAATATTTCATATATATATACATGTATGTATTCATATATATATATATATATATATATATATATATATATATATATGTATGGATAAACAAGGTATGATAATATATATATATATATATATATATATATATATATATATATATATATCACAATACCTTGTTTATCCATACATCGGTTGATGGGCATTTGGGCTCGCTCCATAATTTGGATATTGTTGATAGTGCTGCTATATCATTGGGTTGCATGTGCCCCTTCAAATAAGCATTTTTGTGTCCTTTTGGATGAATACCTGGTAATGCAATTGCTGGGTCATAGGGTAGCTCTATTTTTTTTATTTATTTATTTTATTTTTTTATTTTTTTATTTTTTAATATATGAAATTTACTGTCAAATTGGTTTCCATACAACACCCAGTGCTCATCCCAAAAGGTGCCCTCCTCAATACCCATCACCCACCCTGCCCTCCCTCCCACCCCCCATCAACCCTCAGTTTGTTCTGTTTTTTTTTTTTTTTTTTTTTTTTTTTTTATTTTTGGGACAGAGAGAGACAGAGCATGAACGGGGGAGGGGCAGAGAGAGAGGGAGACACAGAATCGGAAACAGGCTCCAGGCTCCGAGCCATCAGCCCGGAGCCTGACGCGGGGCTCGAACTCACGGACCGCGAGATCGTGACCTGGCTGAAGTCAGACGCTTAACCGACTGCGCCACCCAGGCGCCCCTGTTCTCAGTTTTTAACAGTCTCTTATGCTTTGGCTCTCTCCCACTCTAACCTCTTTTTTTTTTTTTTTCCTTCCCCTCCCCCATGGTATTTTTTTTTATTTTTTGAGGCACTTCTATACTGTTTTCCAGAGTGGCTGCACCAGTTTGCATTCCCAACAATAGTACAAAAGGGTTCCTCTTTCTCCAAATCCTTGCCAACATCTGTTGTTGCCTGAGTTGTTAATTTTAACCATTCTGACATGTGTGAGGTGGTATCTCATTGTGGCTTTGATTTGTATTTCCCTGATGATGAGCGATGTTGACTATCTTTTCATGTGTCTGTTAGCCATCTAGATATCTACTTTGGAAAAGTGTCTATTCATGTCTTCTGCCCATTTCTCCTTTGGATTATTTGTTTTTTGGGTGTTGAGCCTGATAAGTTACTTATAGATTTTGGATATGGACCTTTTATCTAATATGTCATTTTCATCTATCTTCTCCCATTCCATCAGTTGTCATTTAGTTTTGTTGATTGTTTCCTTTGCTCTACAGAAGCTTTTTATCTTGATGAGGTCCCAATAGTTTATTTTTGCTTTTTTTTACCTCGTTTCCAGAGATATGCCAAGTATGAAGTTGCTGTGCCTGAGGTCAAAGAGTTGCTGCCTGTTTTCTTCTCTAGGATTTTGATGGTTTTCTGTCTCATATTCAGGTCAGATCTTTCATCCATTTTTTATTTTTGTGTATGGTGTAAGAAAGTGATCCAGTTTTATTCTTCTGCATGTCGCTGTCCAGTTTTCCTAGCACCATTTGCTGAAGAGACTTTTTTTCCATTGGATATTCTTTCCTGCTTTGTCAAAGATTAGTTGGCCATACGTTTGTAGGTCCATTTCTGGATTCTCTATTCTATTCCACTGATATGTGTCTGGTTTTGTGCCAGTACCATACCGTCTTGATGACTGAAGCTTTGTAATACAGGTTGAAGTCCAGAATTTTGACCCTTACAGCCTTGGGGCATTTTTCAACATTACTTTGGCTATCAGAGTCTTTCTGGTTCTATACATCTTATAGAATTGTTTGTTCTAGCCCTTTGCAAAATGCTAGTGCTCTTTTGACAGGGATTGAACTGAATGTGTAGATTGCTTTGGGTATTATCAGCATTTCAACAATATTTGTCCTTCCAATACATCACCATGGAATGTTTTTCCATTTCTTTGTGTCTTCTTTGATTTATTTCCTAGCTTTCTATATTTTTCAGTGCATAGATATTTTACCTCTTTGGTTAGGTTTATTCCTCGGTATGTTACGGTTTTTGGTGCAATTATAAATGTGATTAATTCTTTGATTTCTCTTTCTGCTGCTTCATTATTTGTGTATAGAAATGCAACTGATTTCTGTCCATTGATTTTATAACCTGCAACTTTGCTGAGTTCATATATCTGTTCTGTCAGTGTTTCGGAGTCCTTTGGGTTTTCCACATAGAGTATCATGTCATCTGTGAAGAGTGAAAGTTTGACTTCCTCCCTGCTGATTGGGATGGCTCAGACTTCCAGTGCTATCTTGAAAAACAGTGGTGAGAGTGGACATCCCTGTTGTATTTTTGACCTAAGGGGGAAAACTATCAGTTTTCCCCATTGAGGATGATATTAGCTGTGGGCCTTTCATATATGGCCTCTATGATCTTCAGGTATGATCCTTCTATCCCTACTTTCTTGGGTTTGTTTTATCAAGAATGATGCTATATTTTGTCAAATGCTTTTTCTGCATCTATTGAAAGGATCATGACCTTATCCTCTCTTTTATTAATGTGATGTATCACATGGATTTGTGGTTAATGAACCAGCCCTGACCCCATGAATAAATCCCACTTGGTGGTGAATAACACTTTTAATATATTGTTTGATCTGGTTTTCTAGTATCATGTTGAGAGTTTTTGCATCCATGTTCATCAAGGGAATTGGCCTATAATTCTCCTTTTTAGTGGGATTTTTGTCTCATTTTAGAATCAAGGTAATGGCTGGTCTCATAGAATCAGTTTGGAAGTTTTTCTTTCATTTCTATGTTTTGGAACAGCTTCAAAAGAATAGGTGTTAACTCTTCTTTAGATGTTTGATAGAATTCCCCTGGAAAGCCATCTGGCCCTGGGCTCTTGTTTGTTGGGAGATTTTTTATTACTATTTCCATTTATTTACTGGTTATGGGTCTGTTCAAATTTTCTATTTCTTCCTGTTTCAGTTTTGGTAGTTAGTTTCTAGGAACTTGTCTTTCTTCCAGATTGTCCAATTTGTTGGCACAGAATTGCTTATTCCCTTATGGTTGCTTGTATATCTGCAGTTTTGTTTTGATCTTTGCTCTTTGATTCATAATTTTATTTATTGGGTTCTCCCCTTTTTCTTTTTGATCAATCTGGCAAGCGGTTTATAAATTTTGTTAATATTTCAAAGAATCGGCTCCTGGTTTCATTGATCTGTTTGTTTTTCTTTTTAATTTCAATATCCTTGATTTCTGATCTAACCTTTATTATTTCCCTTCTTCTGCTGTTTTGGGGCTTTATTTGCTAGTTTTGGGCTTTATTTGATCTTTTTCCAGCTCCTTTAGGTGTAAGTTTTAGGTTGTGTATTTGAGACCTTTCTTCCTTCTTTAGGAAGGCCTGGATTGCTGTATGCATCCCCCTTCTGATCGCCTTTTTGCATCACAAAGGTTTTGGACTGTTGTGTTTTCACTTTCATTGGCTTCAGTGTACTTTTAATTTCCTCTTTAATTTCTTGGTTAACCCATTCATTCTTTGGTAGGATGTTCTTTAATATCCAAGTATTCATGGTATTTCTATTTTTTTTTTCTTGTGGCTGATTTCAAGTTTCATAATTTTGTGATCTGAAAATATGCATGGTATGATCTTGATCTTTTTTGTACTTGTTGAGGGTTGATTTGTGACCAAGTATGTGATCTATTCTGGAGAATGTTCCATATGCACTCAAGAAGAATGTGTCTCTTTATTTAGTACCATATTATTTAATCTCCACATATTTGTGGTCTTTCCAGATTTTTTCTTGTGGTTGACTTCTAGTTGCATAACATTGTGGTCAGGAAAGATTCATGGTATGACTTTAATCTTTTTTATTTGTTGATACTTGTGTTGTGACCTTATATGAATCTATTCTGGAAAATGTCCATGTGCCCTTGAAAAGAATGTGTATTTCACTGTTATAGGATGAAATGTTCTCAACATATGTGTTAGATTATCTGGTCCAATGTCTCATGGAAAGCCATGGCTTCCTTGTTGATTTTTCTATATAGATCATTTGTCTATTGATGAAACCAGGGTCTTAAAGTCCCATATTACTGTTGTATTTCTTTTTATTTCTTCCTTTATATTTGTTAGCTGCTTTATGTATTTGGGTGCTCCCATGTTAGATGTATATTTACAGTTGTTACATCTTCTTGTTTGTCCCCTTTGTTATTAATGCATATATATAATATTATTGTCTCTTATTATAGTCTTTGTTTTAAGGTCTATTTTCTCCAATATAATTATTGCTACCCTGGCTTTCTTTTCATGTGCATTTGTGTGATAAATGTTTCTCCATCCCCTCACAATCTGCAAGTGTCTTTAGGTCTGAAATGGGTCTCTGATAGGCAGCATATAGATGGGTCTTTTTTTTAATCCACTTACTCTATGCATTTGATTAGAGCATTTAGTCCATTTATATTCAAAGCACTTGTTGATATGCACTTATTGCCATTTTGTTCCTTGTTTTGTGATTGTTCTAGTTCCTTTCTGTTCTCTTGCTGTCTGCTCTCATGGTTTACTGGAATTCTTTAAATACTTGGATTCCTTTCTCTTTTGTACATGTATTATGCGTTTTGATTTGTGGTTAATATAGCGGTCCACATTACGTTGATGAGAACTTATATTTGAACACATTCTTTATTCCTCCTCCCTTGTTTTAGGTATATGGTGTCATTCTTTACAACCTTTATTTTGTGAGTGCCTTGACTGATTTTTATAGATATATTTAATTTTACTGCTTTTGTGCTTATTACATTTTTATGCATGCTTATGGTCTTTCCCTTCCACTCAGAGTCCTTTAACATTTTTTTGTAAGGCTGCTTTCGTGGTGCTGAATTCCTTCATTTTTTGTTTGTGTTGGAAACTGTTTATCTCTCATTCTATTCTGAATAATAGCGTTGCTGGATAGCTGCATTTTTTTTTTTTTTTTTCCTTTCAGCCCTTTGAATATATCATGCCACTCCCTTCTGGCCCACAAAGTTTCTGAAAAAAAAATTAGCTGATAGCTTTTTGGGGTTTCCCTTGTATATAACTTTTCTTTTCTCTTGCTGCTTTTAACATTATCACTACTCTCTGCCATTTTCATTGCTATATAACTTGGTACAGACCTTCTTGGGTTGTTTTTGTTGAAGGATCTCTGCATCTTGGGTCTGGATATCTGTTTCCTTCCCCAGATAAAGATTGTTTTTAGCTATTATTTCTTCAAATAAATTATGGCCTCTTTTCTCTCTTCACTAATCTGCTTCCTCTGGCCTGCTATTTATTCAATCTAGTGTATTTTTAATATTATTTATTGGCTTCCTCATCTCTGGTTCTTTTTTTTTTTTATCTCTTTGTTAAAGGTCTCATTGATGTCCTGCACCTTTTTCTCAAGTCCAGTGAGGATCTTTACCATCATTACCTTAGATTCTCTATTAGGCATATTACTTATCTCCATTTTGCTTGGGTCTCTTGGTTTGATTTTTGTCTGGTTCTTTCATTTATAACATATTCTTTTCTTTCCTCATTTTGTCTAACTCTGGGTCTGTTTCTGTTTGTTGGGAAACCCAGCTGTATCTCCTGCTCTTGAAAGTAGTAACCTTATGAAGAGGTCCTGTAGTGCCCTGCAGTGTAATGTCCTCTGTTCACTGTAAACTTGTGCTTCAGGGGTGTCCCTTGTGCATGTTGCACATGCCCCGTTCTTGAGTTTTGGATGCTTTTTCCTTCAGTCCAATTGTCTGTAGTGGCTCTCTTGGACTATTGTGGCCAGTTTTTGGTCCCTGTGTGGTTAGTGTTCCTGTCTGGGACCACCTTAGGCTTGAGTTAAGTCAGAGCAGGCATTTTCCAGAGCTGCCATAGCACCAAATTGCAGGGTGCTTTCCCTGTCTGTCCCTGCCCACTGCTGGGTCTGCAATCTGAGGGGTGTGTGAGGTTATCTTCCATCCATCCCAGGAGAGGAGTCAGTTTGGGGTGGTGCTAGTGCATCAGGGCTGCTTGCATACTGCCAGGCTGGTGGCCTCAGTTTGAATGGATTTTGGCCAAGATTGTACTGGGAGGGGTGAGGTGCATAGTGCCCACATGTTTTATGTGTTCATGAGAGGAAACCTACCACTGCCATGGGGACTGGGCTGGCTAGAGCAGGGCACACACTTTTAACAAGGCTTGTGCTAGTCTTCCACAGTGCCTGCTGCTACCACCACTATTGGGACTGAGGCCCTGTAAAGTGTGTCATTGGGGAGTCACCATGTTGGCAAAGTTTGTGCTGGTCTTCTGGGTGAAGGGATCTCTAGCACATGGACTGAGACATGTGTGACTAGAAAAGGCAGATCTGCCAAAGCCCAGGGGTGGTGGTTGGTGTAACTAAGTTAGTGAATGTGGGGGCAGCACTGGCTCTTGCAAGTGGTTGTGTGTTTATGCTGGGGGATACAGGAGGGAAATTGTGCCTTCCAGCTTCTTTGTTCCTGAGGAGTCTCCGAGAAATCTGTTTTTCTGGACACCTCTGAGATGAGGTAATTACTCTCCTTCCACACATCTCAGACATTTTTCAGACTATTACTTCCATGGTATATGTGCAGGCTATTTGTTGTGTTGTGTGAGGACTCAGCTTTCTATTGCCCTCCAGGCTCTCCCAGAACCAAGCCCATTGTCTTTTGAAATTCTATTCCTTAAGTTCTGCTAGTTGTAAGAATTCACAAAATTCTGACCCTCTTATTTTCAAAGCCAAATGTTTTAGGGATTTTTCTCCTCTGTGTGGCTCTCTAGTGTGAAGGTCTGTTTCATTCCCCTCTCCACACCCTGAGGCTCTTTCCCTTCTGTGGAAAGATGTGCAGGTCCATTTAGCTCCCCATAATGTCTCCACCCTTCCTACCCTCTTCATTGTGGCCTCTTGTACATTTAGTTGTGGAGTTTGTTGTGCCAGTCTTTCAGTCATTTTCTGGGTTATTTACACTGGTGCAAGTACTATCTAGGTGTATCCATGGGAGGAGGTGAGCTTAATGTCCCCCTACTGTTCATCTTTCCCAGATCTCTGGGAATGGCTTTTAAAAGTAGACTAACCAAATTTTAGTTTTCCCTGTTAGATGTGGTCTTTGGTTAAATCACTTAAGCACTCTGGGCCTTATTGTGTATTGGTTGTATTAATTCATGCACATAGAACATTTAGCACAATTCCTGGTATATAATAATTACTTCATAACATTATTTTCTTGTGGATTTTGCATCTTGTCAGAGCAGTGAATATTTCAGATATACTTTAATCTTTATCTGTGCTCTAGAGTTCTAGAAATCCCAAGTGGAAAAGGAAGGTCAGTAGAGAATATATCTTGATCATCCAACAAAACATATTGTATCAATTTCCCTATCCAAATGCAAAAAGCCTCAGACTTTAGATTATGGAATCCTTTAATGTTAGAGGTTCTAAGTATGCTAAAGTATTAAGCCCCAAAGATTTCATTTTCTCATCAGTAAAATGGGAATATTTTCTTAAAGTTTCTTCTATTTCTTAAAGTTGATGGAAGGATAGGACTACCTATTATATTTTTATATGCTTCCATGTAGGGTCTAGCACATAATAAACATTCAATAAACAATCACTATGATCAAAATATTATTATGATTATGCCAATAAATTTCATAAGTAGCATTTATTCCAGTTCTCCTCAATGATCCCCCTTTTGAATCTGCATAACAAAGCAGAACAGAACCTATAAGACTCGACAATATTTAAACTTTTCTGTGTCTTAGAAGTCTGTGACTTCTTTAGCTGGATGACTTTGGGAAGTCTCTTAAAATTATGTCCTGTCTCACTACTGACCCCATTCTTGATGGATCACAAGCAATCTTCACCTCAACAAATCCAATGGTTAAGTCTTCCCCCTCATTTCACTCAACCTTTTGGCATCATTTTATAAAGCTGGTTAACTCTTTTTAGCTGCAGTGGCATCACTCTTTC